>NC_081185.1:70829052-71174052 GCF_029867415.1 Vicia villosa | reverse complement strand
CGGTTCAAGAACCGAAGCATGGGTTTAATAACCCGAACCGCTATATCTTTCCGAAACGTAGCGTTTGAAGGAGGAAAAGAAGTTTCTAGAACATCCATAGCGGAAGAAGTACCGACTTTGATTTTCTTGATTCTGAGTTTCTTCAACGAGTGTTTGATTCGTCGCATCGCGGGTACGAGGTGAGGCCACGTTGTGTTTGGTGTTGAGGAGATGATTTCGTTTCCTACGAGAAGGTAACGGATTAGCGTTTGTGGGTAGAAAGGTAGGACGTTGGATTTGATCCATTGGTCGGAGAGGGTTTGGTTGGTGGAGATGTTGGTGATGAGTTCGTTGGGGAGCATGATTGAGACTTGGAGGTTGGTGTTTTTTAAGGAGGTTAGGATTTGTGGGTTTGCGTCGTAGAGTTTGATGCGTTTGGAGTTTAGGGATTTGATTAGGGAGATTGATTTTGAAGGCGTTGGTAGGTTGTTTCCGAGTTGGCCGTAGCAGATTCCTGGCTGAGATGAGAAGCATGAAGTGCCTGTGAAGTGTCAAGTACAGTAAACATTAGTAAATGAATAAATAAACAAGTAAATGAATAAATATATAAGTGATTTTTTTGTACTTACTTGATATGTTGATGAATAGAATGGAGAACAGAAGGATGAGAAGCAGACTCATTTTATTGTTTGTGGTATGTTTTTATTTTGACTGTTTTAGAAGGTGGGAAATGTGGCCATATATTGTGTTTACTTGTTAAGAGTAGAGAAAGAAGAAAAGAGAGTCACACAGTTGAAGAAGAGGAAGAAATGGATGGAACGTGGAAATTGGTGTGTTGGGTTGTGTGTATGGGAAGATGGAATGAGTATAGGGTTGTTTAATAAAGTGGAAAAAATATCATTAATGAGTTGAACAAAGCAACGACTACTTTTTGAGAGAATATTTTACTTTTTTTTTACTTGTCTCAACTTTCATCGTAGAAAGAAAATGTAAAGGGAAAACGACAGAGAATAGTAATAAAGATAATTTTTTATTGGTTATATATAAATTACTTATAGAGTTATAGATGACAAAATATGTTTTTTTTGTGAAATGTTTTTTTAGTTTCTGAAATGTTTTTTTTAAGAATATGATAAATAGTTTTCTTAATGAGTTTTTTTTCTGAAAATTTGAGATTTATAAATAAATTCTTAGTCATTAGTATATCTGTATATGAGTATTGGGTGAGTTTCGAAGAAGGAAAGGAAAAGTAGGTGTGATGCATTAGTGAGTCTGAAAAGGTAACACATTGTACGAATTAGCAGAAACTGAGAGGAAAAACTAGCCGTTTGTGTAAAAGGAAAATATCTAGATTGGTGCATAGATTAGATTCCAAGGTACTTTTGTGACAAAAAAAACACAAAAAGTGGAAAGTTATTTATTGATGCGTAACAGAGAAAATAATGCTTTGTAGGATTAATCACACCGACACGACTGTCTAGCAATTGAGAGAGATAGATTGTTTCAAAAAAAAAAAAACTGAGAGATAGATCATCCGGAAGACACTATAAAACCGACATATATGTCTAGATGTAAAAATAACTTCTACAACTTAATTTAAATTAGATTTAATTGTAATTTTGATTCTTTTATTTTGTTTTTTTTATTATTTTTATCCTTTAATTTTTAAAATTACAAATTTTTTTTTTGAATTTTCTATTGTAAAAGGGACAAAAATATGGATTAATTTGCAGAAAAAAATAATATAAGGGAACGAAATTTGCACAAAAAATTTTAAAAAATAATTAAAATAGTGATTTTTAAAATATAGAGATCAAAATAAAAAAAAAGGACAAAATATGGGGTCTAAAGTTATAATTAAGCCTTCAAATTAATAAAATTGATTTGATTTTTTTAATACTCTCTCGATCATTATTATAAGTAAATATTCTCTTCTTAGTTCATTGAGTAATGAATGTATTTTGTCTACATAAAAGATCAGATACATTCATTATTCAATAAATATAAAAAGAAAATATTTGTTTAAAATAATAGTCAGAGGGAGTACTAACCTTAAAACCGATGAATGTAAAATGGACCAAATAAATTTAGCAACATAAACAAATTTAAGCAGTTGAGTTGTTGGGTTTTGGATAGATAGGAGTATACAGAAGTTAGAAGTTAGGTATTACAATGTGAATAGCAAAAGTATGACGGAGTTTCTTAATAAACCCTTAAGAGTTCTTAAGGGTCTTTGACAAAATTCACGTAATACTCTCTTAATTCAGATGTGCATATTCAAACTCGTCATATTTTAGTTTTTTTTATCAAATACGTTCAGAGATGGATATTTGAAGGCACTAAATAGTAGCTTTTGGACACACGTATCCAAAACAAACACTGACTATCAAACATAAACAAACACCTTAAAATCAAAGCAACTTAACATAGATAGTCGAAATTACATAAATAGTGGAACATAAACTTAACATTACATATTGTTATAAACGGGTAGCTGAGGATGTTGTAACATTTTGATAACATCTTCTCCAGATCTTTGAAGTTTCGCATCGACTTCAATTGGACCCTTAGTAGAGTATTGATAAAAAGTACTCCACATAACCTTTAAATCATCATCCGTCTTGTTTACTGTGGAAATTGGTAAACAACTGCTAGTCCTCCCAAAGCCTACAAACTAAGGGTCACTTGCAGAATCAACTAGTTTATTCTAAGACACGTGCTAATGCAACTAAGATTTGACTTGCTCAATTTGACACAAACTTGACTCTAAGAGAAAATTGTTTCCTACAAAGAGTTTAAACAAGCAAAGTTTTCCACAAAAAGTTTATTAATGTTATCAACTGAAGGTGACTCGTGACCGACAGCACGCTATAACATTTAGAAAAGATACACAACGAAAGCCTCTATAGTGAATTCCATTATCATAACAGAACCACAGTCGACAGCGTATACGATGATGTAAAAAGATAGTTCAAACGTAAATGAAAGTAAAATAAAATGTTCAAGAGGAACGACTGATAAATAAGGAAATTGCATTTAGATAACAATGGTGATTCACGTACATTAGCACTCTTGAAACTCTTTGCTTCCTCGCATTGGGAATTTGAAGTTTTTACAAATGATTTCAGTACAAGTGAACACCCAGAGCCCTTTGTGGGATCTCCTATTTATAATACAATAAAATAACTGCCTAAAGGCTACATAACTGCAAAGTAACTGCCTATAAGCCAAACGACTGGCTGCACGATCCTAAGTAATCGTTCCTTATGTTTTTTGCGCTCATTTTAGGAACCAACCCTTTGCTAACCGTTGGAGTTTGAATTTCAAATTAGCCCGCTCAAGTCTTCTTTTCGATGTTATCCCCTAGCGTAAACTTAATCACAAAATTCTTCTAAGTCTTAACTTTTCATATGGTCGATAGAAAAGGATCGACCCATTTTCCAGAATGTGTCGACTTTCCCCTCTTTGGAAACTTGAACCTTTGAACTCTTCTCCATCTTTTTAAACTCCCTTATAGATCCACTTTGTAGGGCTCAAACCCTTGATTTGTGAGACTTTTCCATTAATTGCGCCATCAACACATTTCACTAGATTTTTGCACTAACAAAATGCCCCCCAGAGATGCCATTTTTGAATGTCGACCTTGATGAGATAATGGCATCTTTGTGTCATACCCTAAAATTTTCCCATCTCATTTCATCTTCGAGGGTTCAAGGCTCAAGGGTTTACTCAAGGCATTCTCCTAATCAAGGACCTCCTGAACTAGGGTTTTGCATTCTCCTAAGAAAAGGGATGAATCAAGGTCTCCAATGGATTTCAGATGGCTCATTATGTTTCAAACTATCTCCATGTCAAAAGTCAAGCTTCAACTCCAAGTGTTGCTCATTCAATGGCTCAGATGATCCACAATCGACTAGTTTGACCTAAAAGTCAACTATGGTTAAAGTATAGTCAAAACTCCTGATTTTTTATTGACATCAATATTATGAAGTATCATTCATCATTTGATCAAAGGTTGATCATGATTCATCAAGGAAAAGCTTCAAAATCAACAAAGGGCATAGTTACTAAATTAGGGTTTTGGTCTAAAAAGTCAACTGTACTTTGACGAGGCATAACTTTCACATGGAACATCAGAAATTTCTCACTCAAAGCCTAGTTTGAATGAAATTGGTTTCTCTACAACTTTGTCTCTCACATGCCAAGGCCAGAAATGCTTCATTTGGGAGATATGAGCCAAAACATTACAGGTCCTTCTAGGAGATCGCAAAAAGCTGTTTTTTGTCAGGAGCAATATCATTAAGATAAAATCTCCAAATGGAAAATATTTTCCAAAATGGCTTGAAGAAGACATCTTGGGGTTTCCAAAAAGTCCTATAAGTCTTCCATATGTTAAAATATTAAGGAGATATACCTTGTCAAAGTTGGACAATTTTGAAGGCAAAATGTGAAACAAAAGTGGTTCAAAATGGATATTTTTACAAATGGGCCTATCCTTTTATGATCCAAACTTGGTTATGAAGTTACTAAGAAGCTCCAAACTCAATCCCACGACTATTTGATTTTTATTATAATTTTAGTGAATTTATATTCATTTAAAACATAATTTAAATCAAAATAAATGAAAGAAATATGCAAGATTTGATTTGGTTTTGATTTCTAAGCAAATCCAATCACCCAAAGATCATATTTGTGACTCAAATTCGTGGAGATTGAGATTGGTGAGAGAATATGCAATATTGGCCAAGTATAGTAAGATTTGAACAAAAAACTATTCTTCCTTCAATCAAGGAATCAATCAACCAAATCATGGGGTTTTTATTCAAGTTGTTGATTTATTCACTTACATATAAATATATGAATGTATTTATAGGCGAAGGAGGTTTTTTTTGCAGCCAGAAGGACCCTGGTCAAGTTCTTAAAATCTTCATCAAACACGTTTTCTGACTTGCAGCAAGATTCAAAGCTTTTTGAGGATCAAACACGCACCCTTGGTGTTCCCTGAAGCTGATTCATTCCTCACAAACGTCCAACAAGCTCAGGATTATCGCCCATACGTCACTGTTTGTCAAGAAAATTTTAAATTCGGTTATGCCAAAATATACCTCATAAATGACTTTTGATTACATGTTTGAGTTTGTATGATTGTATGGAAGGTTTCTGGATTGGAAATTTTGAGTTTCGTTGCAGGTTGGGGAATCCACCATTGTTAGGGTTCCAAGCTTTGGATTAGGGTTTTCTGATTTAGGGGAAATTGGACCATGCTGGGAGTGCCATCGTGTTCGGCATGTTGTGTTGAGTTAATCCATGTTATTGTTTGTCATTGATGGGTCGTGTTTCACGAATAGGGATTGTGCAGGAATGAAGGATAAACGAATTCGCAAGGAGGAAAGGACACTGCGTGTTGTTTATGTTTATTATTGATCATATTCTTAACAGCAAATGAAGTTAGGCGCAATTGGAAAGGACACTGCGTGTTGGTAACTAGAGTGTCTGGGGTTCGATTCTTACCCATGACACTTTTGTTTTGTTTACGTTTTATGTTGCTCACAGATCCTGCGTGGCCCATCAATGCAAGGCCATGGTACACCCTCAACCCTGCACCACACGATCTCCTCCTTTCTAGATCTAATGCATCAAGATTGAAGGAACATCATGGACACTCACAAGCTTACCACACTAGAGCATACACTAGTTTTTTTATAATTTTATTATTAATAATGTTTTTTTCTTTTTCTTTTAAACTTAATTAATAATAATTGGTTTTAGGGTAAAACAAAAAATTAAATTATTTAATTAGAATTTTAGTAATTAGATTAATTAAGGTTTGAATTTCAATAAATAATTTAATTAATTAGTTTTAATTAGAATTTTTTTAATCAATTAAAATTAAGGTGTTCAAATTCAATTTACGATTACCCTAAAAACAATTCAAATAATCTAATCTAAAAAACAAATTAATTTGCTAAGGGTTTTAACCGATTCAATTGGTTACGATGATTAGTAATCCCTCTCCAATTCGTTAATTGTTTTAATCAAACCTATTGATTACGATGTTTAACAATAAATAATCCATTTAAAATACAATCAATTTGTTAATGGTTATAATTGAATCGATCGATTAGGATAATTAACTATCCTTCTTGTCATACCCCAATTTTTGACCCTAAGATCATATATCATTTGTAACACCCCCAATTCTATACTAAGCAAATAAGGCATATATTCGCATAAATCAGAGTAAAGAAGCATGCATCTCACGAGGGCGTTACACATAATTCAAAGTAGAACAAATATTTTATCTTTAAACATGCAATGGTCATTTCCAAATAACACGGGAATTTAAATAACATGCAAACCACAGCGGAATAATCATCTCATCGAATAAATGGTAAAATAGAATGATTCCCATACATCATCCACCATGTCTCAACATCTTGGCTCAAGGCCACACATTAACTAGAATAACATATTCAAATACAAATACAATATGAGTAAACAAACATCTCATAACATCGAGTCATAAAAACATAAAACCCAACTCCCATGTGTTACATATGACCAGAGCACAAGTGACTACTTAGTCACGACACCCTACTAGAGATCTAAATCTCGACGCTAAGCCTCCTTCGAAGCTTCACTATCCATGAAACCTGCACGTTACCAACAAAGGATAACATTCAAACAGAAGGGTGAGAATTCAACTTCTTATAGAAAACATGATAATGGGAAATGTAAAACACAATAAGAATACATTTCAAGAATTCATCACTCTTCACATAAACATGCATCATATGCCATTAATCAAGATTCACATGTTCATGTCATACAACATAGCTCATTCAATTCTAAGTGATCAAACATGATTCACATATTCACATATATATATACATATATCATTAATACATATAAATTCACATCTATATCACATGTGTTCCAAATCACATATATCACATTCATAATACAACAACAATTCATATCAAATGAATCACCAAATCCACATATCACATCTCATACACACATAACAATCACATAATTGCATACATTCAAACATCACATAACACCAATGTGACTCAATGCAAGACATGTGACTCTATGCATGTGGTACCCAATGTGAATCCAATGTTTCACCGCTTTCCGATTCAATGTTTAGAATCCAAGCCACGCTCCCGATCCGGACAAGATCAAAGCCAACACGCCTATTTCCAATTAAGGATCACGTCTGCTACGCCTGTTTCCATTCAAGGATCAACGTCTCTTACCATGTGAACCCAAGTTTCACCGCTTCCACCATAAAGCCGACCATGCTATGAATGTATGTACAATTATCAACAACTTATGCAATTAAGATTATCTCATCAATCTTAACTTACCGCATACCACAATAATCCAACTCTATGAATTATCCGCCAATTGTACACAACATTCACAACACAATTAACATTTACAACAAGGCATAACAACCATCATATATCCAATCACAATCATCATGCATATATTACCACACATCTTACCAATAGTTGTTATTCATTACATACCAAAACGTAACGTACATAAAAGCATTTACAAGTATACAATCCACATCTCAATACATACACCTTTAAATGATCATTATCAACAAGACACAATCAAATAGTACATATAAATGTATATTTATATTCATTATATCAGATCATGGATATCACATCACTTAACACATATATGAATATTAACCACAAGTCATAATTCATAACACACACATAAGTAATCACATGTTATCCATATATTAACATCCAATTTAAACTATTCCACATTAACTATCATTTAGAATTCAATCACATAAATCACGGTTATCGTATCACATAATACATCCATGAACATTGATCATGCACGATTCATCCATAACATACACATATAGGTAAATGTTATTCTCAATTATCATTATAATTTATAAAACAAGTGTCAATCCATTCTATCCTATCATATAGACAATCTCATTAGCTTCCCAACGCTTCGAACGGCACATAAAACGGAGTTACGGATCAAAAGTTATGGCCTTTCAAAGTTTGGAAAAGTGCTGTAAAACAGGGTTCGCGGCTCGAACAATAGTTCGCGGCGCGAACTGAGTGAATCAAATAATCCCCAAGTTTCTGCCAAGCAGTTCGCGGCTCGAACAATAGTTCGCGGCGCGAACTGAGCAGATCCAGTTTTTCCCAAGTTTCTGCCAAGAGGTTCGCGGCTCGAACAGTGGTTCGCGGCGCGAACTGGCGATTTTCAGAAAATCCCAAAACACAGAAACAGCATACGAAACTCATTCAAAAATCCCCAAACTTAACCCAATCAAGTTGGAAAACATCACACATCACAAACAACTACAGAATACATGATATGGACACAAATACAACACATATTATGGGTCTTATAACATCATACCATCATCAAACATCAACTAAGCACATTTCAAATCATCAATTCATGTGTTTGTTCATAAAAACCTAACTTTTCTATGTTTCCATGAGATTGCAAAGATGAAGAGAAAATCACAATCAAACACATTACCCAATCATATAGCCTATAAGAACTTGTATTCAAACCCTTACCTCTATTCAAACTCCTTCAATCTTCAAGAATCTCACAATCCTCTTCTCTTCCTCTTCTCCTTTTTGCCTCTTTCTCCAAAAATGAATGTTATGAGAACTAACCTAATTTCTCTCTTACTATCTTTCTCACATAAATGGGCTTAACCCACAATCTATTCTTTCTAACTAATTAGGCCCATCAACTAATATCTCATAATATTACTAATAATTCAATTAATCCAATTAGCACAAATCTCAAATTAAATAATATCATACTAAATAATTGAATAACATGAATAATTAGTAAAACACCAAATAAAACTAATTAAATAAATAGCTAATAAAATCGGGATGTTACAACTCTCCCCCACATAAAAGATTTTCGTCCTCGAAAATTCTCTTCAAGCACTAACCCCAAGTACAAATCCTTCATTCAACCTTCAAGTATTTTCTCTTCTAATCTCAAATCACTCCGCGAACTTCTTCAAAATCTAAAAGAAAACCTCGGAGTTTATCCAAAACAATACTTGACGGAATACCATGCAAACACACAATCCTCTCGATGTACAACTTAGCAGGTCTTTCTATCAAATAATCCATCCTTATCACACAAAAAAAAAAGAGCACATTTGTCCGTCTATCCATAATAATCCAAATCGCTTCACAATTCTTCGACGTTCTCGGCAAACCTGAATAGATAACTGTTGTACCAACTAAACAGTTTCTGACAAGTCCAACTCATATACACAATTCTACCATATCCCTCTCCATACTTTACCACTAAACAGTTTCCTCAAATCTTGTTAAATTTTAGTAGCATTATAATGTATACTCAAACCATTACGATGTCCTTCATTCAAAATTCTCTTTTCCAACTTCGAAGTATCAAAATGCAAACTCGATCATGACCTTTCATGACTCTAATCTCGTCAATCCGAAAGTGATTACCTTTACCTTGATTAATCGATGTCATCTCGTCAACCAATTGCAATCCAATTTCAGACTCTCTCTAATCTCGTTAAGAACACCAGACGTAGGCTTCAATAATACTAAGCTTACCACAAGAATACGTCGCTTCACAACCAAACTCAAATCTCAAAAACTGTTCCAACAATTTTCAACTCTTGAACCCTTAACATAGAGATATGCAATGATTTCCTACTCAATGCATCGGCTACAATGTTCGCTTTTCCAAGATGGTAATTCAAACCAAAATCCTAATCTCTCAAGAATCTAACCATCTTCTTTACCTCATTCTCAACTCTTGTAGTCACTACGTGCCTCAATTCTCGATCCAAACAATAATGCCTCCAAAGTTTCAACACAAACACAACGGCGGCCAACTCTAAATCATGTGTCGGATAATTCCTCTCATGAACTTTAAGTTGCCTTGAAGCATAAGCTACCACTTGCCCTTTTTGCATCAAAACGCCTCCCAAACCCTACAATGAAGCATCATAATACACCACAAACGGTTCAAACACATCCGACAAAATCAAAATAGGAGCAGAAGTCAATCTTCTCTTAAGCTCTTGAAAATTTGCTTCACATTGCGAAGTCCAAATGAAAGCTTGTCCTTTCCTAGTCAACAACGTCAACGGAAAAGATAACTTAGAAAATCCTTCCATGAACTTCTTGTAATAAATCTTCAACTTCTCCTTAGTCGCTTTACACAATACCAAGTTAGTAAGAGAAGTTTATCTCGTCCAATAAGATCTCGTTTTCTATCAACAATAGATTAAGGGTGATCAAGTCCTCAATTTGTCAATAGACAATCGAAAATCATAGTGAAACATAAACCGTCGTTACTAAACCATAATAGTGTTCCTTTCGAACTCGCACTCAAAATTACTTAAAACACCAAGATCCAAAATTCCTCTTAAGATTACAATTACTTGCTTCAACTCCAAACAATTCATACCAAAATTCTCATCAACTTGCTCTAACGAAAATAAACTAAATCAATTCTCAAAATCTCTACCACAGATACTCAACAGACAATTCAAACACACATAAGAAGTAGAAACAAAACTCATAGCAAGCGTATCAATAACCATACTTCCACGCATATCAGATAATACAAGATTCAACCTCTTAGCACAATCCAAAGAAATAAATGAATACGTTGCACCATTATCAATAATAAAGCACGTACCTCATATTAGCTTATCCTTAGCAATGGTATTAGCACCAGACAATGCAAGTACTTTTCCTTCCGCTTGTTCCTTCTTCGGCTTGTCACACTTGAAACAGGTAGAAACCCCTTCCTTACACTCAGCATCATGATGATTTTCAACACCATATCTGAAACACTTAAGTGGAGTAGGAGTCCCTCCCCCACTTAGCTTCTTGCCAAAACCAGATTGTTTCCTCTTGCCATCATAAGGTCTCCCACTGGATTGTTCTCTTTCTCGTTTCAACTCTAGAAACTCCGCTTCTTTCTTCCCACGCACATCTTCTGGAAAATAGTTTTCCAAAAATGCATCACGAAAAAGATTCCAAGTGACTTCAATACCTTCTCTTTCAAATCTCTGCACAGTATTACTCCACCAATCGTCAGCTCCTTTCGTCAGCATATGAGTACCCAACTGCACCTTCTGTACATCCGTACAAATCATGATTTGAAAAATCTTTTCCATTTCTCTCATCCATGCATGTGCTTTGTCCGGTCCATACTTTCCTTCAAAAGTCGGCGGATTGCACCTTAGGAATTCTCCAAAAGCACATAACTCATCCTTCCCTCCATAACCGGAATTCTCTTGCGGCACTTGTCCAATCGCACCAGCCCACCTCATCACCGCCTCAACATTAATGTCAACATTCCTTCATGCAGCCATTGTCCTAAGACGTCCAACAACCGACAAATAAACAGTATTGATCGTGTCAGACACACAAATCCAATACAAAAGGGATAGGAAAACATAAATGACCTGGCCAACTGACCGACCGTGCTCTGATACCACTATGTAACACCCCCAATTCTATACTAAGCAAATAAGGCATATATTCGCATAAATCAGAGTAAAGAAGCATGCATCTCACGAGGGCGTTACACATAATTCAAAGTAGAACAAATATTTTATCTTTAAACATGCAATGGTCATTTCCAAATAACACGGGAATTTAAATAACATGCAAACCACAGCGGAATAATCATCTCATCGAATAAATGGTAAAATAGAATGATTCCCATACATCATCCACCATGTCTCAACATCTTGGCTCAAGGCCACACATTAACTAGAATAACATATTCAAATACAAATACAATATGAGTAAACAAACATCTCATAACATCGAGTCATAAAAACATAAAACCCAACTCCCATGTGTTACATATGACCAGAGCACAAGTGACTACTTAGTCACGACACCCTACTAGAGATCTAAATCTCGACGCTAAGCCTCCTTCGAAGCTTCACTATCCATGAAACCTGCACGTTACCAACAAAGGATAACATTCAAACAGAAGGGTGAGAATTCAACTTCTTATAGAAAACATGATAATGGGAAATGTAAAACACAATAAGAATACATTTCAAGAATTCATCACTCTTCACATAAACATGCATCATATGCCATTAATCAAGATTCACATGTTCATGTCATACAACATAGCTCATTCAATTCTAAGTGATCAAACATGATTCACATATTCACATATATATATACATATATCATTAATACATATAAATTCACATCTATATCACATGTGTTCCAAATCACATATATCACATTCATAATACAACAACAATTCATATCAAATGAATCACCAAATCCACATATCACATCTCATACACACATAACAATCACATAATTGCATACATTCAAACATCACATAACACCAATGTGACTCAATGCAAGACATGTGACTCTATGCATGTGGTACCCAATGTGAATCCAATGTTTCACCGCTTTCCGATTCAATGTTTAGAATCCAAGCCACGCTCCCGATCCGGACAAGATCAAAGCCAACACGCCTATTTCCAATTAAGGATCACGTCTGCTACGCCTGTTTCCATTCAAGGATCAACGTCTCTTACCATGTGAACCCAAGTTTCACCGCTTCCACCATAAAGCCGACCATGCTATGAATGTATGTACAATTATCAACAACTTATGCAATTAAGATTATCTCATCAATCTTAACTTACCGCATACCACAATAATCCAACTCTATGAATTATCCGCCAATTGTACACAACATTCACAACACAATTAACATTTACAACAAGGCATAACAACCATCATATATCCAATCACAATCATCATGCATATATTACCACACATCTTACCAATAGTTGTTATTCATTACATACCAAAACGTAACGTACATAAAAGCATTTACAAGTATACAATCCACATCTCAATACATACACCTTTAAATGATCATTATCAACAAGACACAATCAAATAGTACATATAAATGTATATTTATATTCATTATATCAGATCATGGATATCACATCACTTAACACATATATGAATATTAACCACAAGTCATAATTCATAACACACACATAAGTAATCACATGTTATCCATATATTAACATCCAATTTAAACTATTCCACATTAACTATCATTTAGAATTCAATCACATAAATCACGGTTATCGTATCACATAATACATCCATGAACATTGATCATGCACGATTCATCCATAACATACACATATAGGTAAATGTTATTCTCAATTATCATTATAATTTATAAAACAAGTGTCAATCCATTCTATCCTATCATATAGACAATCTCATTAGCTTCCCAACGCTTCGAACGGCACATAAAACGGAGTTACGGATCAAAAGTTATGGCCTTTCAAAGTTTGGAAAAGTGCTGTAAAACAGGGTTCGCGGCTCGAACAATAGTTCGCGGCGCGAACTGAGTGAATCAAATAATCCCCAAGTTTCTGCCAAGCAGTTCGCGGCTCGAACAATAGTTCGCGGCGCGAACTGAGCAGATCCAGTTTTTCCCAAGTTTCTGCCAAGAGGTTCGCGGCTCGAACAGTGGTTCGCGGCGCGAACTGGCGATTTTCAGAAAATCCCAAAACACAGAAACAGCATACGAAACTCATTCAAAAATCCCCAAACTTAACCCAATCAAGTTGGAAAACATCACACATCACAAACAACTACAGAATACATGATATGGACACAAATACAACACATATTATGGGTCTTATAACATCATACCATCATCAAACATCAACTAAGCACATTTCAAATCATCAATTCATGTGTTTGTTCATAAAAACCTAACTTTTCTATGTTTCCATGAGATTGCAAAGATGAAGAGAAAATCACAATCAAACACATTACCCAATCATATAGCCTATAAGAACTTGTATTCAAACCCTTACCTCTATTCAAACTCCTTCAATCTTCAAGAATCTCACAATCCTCTTCTCTTCCTCTTCTCCTTTTTGCCTCTTTCTCCAAAAATGAATGTTATGAGAACTAACCTAATTTCTCTCTTACTATCTTTCTCACATAAATGGGCTTAACCCACAATCTATTCTTTCTAACTAATTAGGCCCATCAACTAATATCTCATAATATTACTAATAATTCAATTAATCCAATTAGCACAAATCTCAAATTAAATAATATCATACTAAATAATTGAATAACATGAATAATTAGTAAAACACCAAATAAAACTAATTAAATAAATAGCTAATAAAATCGGGATGTTACATCATTCATATCCCAATCATTAATCAAGAGCTTCACTTGGAAGTTTTGTTTGTGGTGTTGCACTCACCTCATCAATAAGAGGGACCGTCAAGCACCAATGATTGTTTATCTTGTATGCATATTATACTAACCCAAATACCAAAAATATTGCTTTGTTTCTTTGTAGGTTTTTGTTTTGTAGGTACCAAGCCAAGACATGCAATAAACAAGGCATTTTCCACATTTTGGACTGATGAAATCAATTTCCCTCTTGGGTAAATCGATTTCCCTATAGCAATTTTCAACAAAATCACATTCTGGACAGCATGAAATCGATTTCCCTCCTGGGCAAATCAATTTCCCTAGTGTATTTTGCGCCAAATTCTCTTCTGGAACAGAGTGAAATCGATTTCACTCCTGGGGGAAATCGATTTCCTTAAGGCGAAATTCAAAAAAATAAAGAGGGAAGCTTGATTTGATTTTGGCACCTATTTTCTTTGACCATTTTTGTCATTTTACCAATTTTCCACCTCACCAAAATAATTCCCTTCATTAATTCCATTTTAACCTCATTTTACCATTTTTTACCATTTAAATGCCACTTTAATCACCAATTAAACACAAGTTAATTAACCAAGAGCAAATGACCAAATTGCCACTACTCTTGCTCTCATCCTATAAATAGAGGCCACTACTCTCTCATTTCTCAAACTTTGAGAGCCAAAAAACCCCTTGTAATTTCTCTTCTCATCCCTACCAAATTCACCAAAGCTCTTTGTTCTTTCATAAAGTTTGTGAGTCACACCTTGAACCTCACAAACTTTGAGCTAAACCACCATCCATTTCACTCTTTTTTCTTCATATTGTTGAGAGATCAAGATTTGTGTTGGTGATTCTTGAAGTGGATCTAAGTTTTGTTCAAGAATTGGTAATTTTCATCATCCTTTTTCATCTACCATAATGTGATTCTTTTGTGCTTGTGTGTGATGCATCTTTGATGCTATATTGGTCCTATTTGATGGTGATTTGATGGAAAATTCGTGCTCCAATTGATATGTGATCATAAGGTGTTTGTATGTTTGCTTAAGTCAAGTTTTATGCTTCTTAATGCTGTTTTTTTGAAAATTGCACAAAGGAAATTGATTTCCTCCTTGCAGAAATCGATTTCCACTCTGTTACTGCGCCTGATTTGAAAACCTGCACTAAGGAAATCGATTTCCTCCTTAGGCAAATCGATTTCCCCTGGGACAGAATGTGTTTTTTGCCTTTTTTATGCTTGTTTTGGCTTCCTTCTTCCTCCACTTCATTAATATCATTGGATCTAGGATGTTGATAGGTTTGAAATGACCAAATCCATAATATTAGATGAATGATATTAATGATAGTGTGAGTTGATTATCTTTTATGATTTTATTCTTCTTCTCCTTTTTTCTTTTGATCGATGAAAGTCTTAATACTTTGAGAATTCTTATGGATTCTTAGTAAAGACTAGATCGTTACCTATTTTCTTTTCGTGCGGTATTGCTTTCGGAGAATGATCTACATATCATTTCTCTCGCATGCATTAGCACATAAAGTTTTGACCGGCCTCGTTGTAGGGTGATTTCTACATAAATCACTTGGCGATCTGCTTAACATAGCGCAATATTTCGTGTCCCGAATAAAAAAGATCAAATATGGAAGAGAATTGTATGCGGTTGATTTAAGACTTATGGAAATTTATCGTGTAGTCGCTATGATTTTATCAAGCTTCTGATAAAGTTCCATTGAATTTAAATCCGAGAACATCCTTCACTCACCATCGATCTTTACTACTAACTTTGATAACATACTTGACAAGTTTCAAGATGGTTATCTTTAACATCTAACAATTGACTTTAATTTCCGCAATTTATTATACCGCTCTTTATATTTCTCGCTTTATCGCTTTATTTTATCATTTCATCATATTTACATTCCGCTATTTTTCTCTTTGTCCATTTGGACATATGTTTATGTTTCCGCTATTTTTCTTTTGTCCACTTGGACCATAGTTTACTTTTATGCTAAAACACTAATAAATAACAAAAATCTAAAAAACACCTAAGGCTCTCTTTTGGATTATTGGTTACTATCCCTAGCATTCTGGAGACTCAGACTTATGGACTTAGGACCTCTAGACTCTCATTCTGTTATTACTCTGTGATTGTTCTGTCTGTCTGGCATTGGATTGTTGTCTGTTTATGTGTGCAGGTATTTCCTTGAAAGCCCTTGATGGTTAATTCCAAGGCATTGAGATAAGGATTTTACCCGAAAACAGCCGTTACTCTGCCCGATTTTTGTCAGAATTTTAATGTGCTTAATGCAAAGTGGTGCTAAGACAATAAGTTCATCTGGATCCCCAAGTGGTGATGTTTGGTTTGGTATTGATAAGTCCAAAGGATGGGAAATCTACCTTGACTCACAATGTCAAGTGTTGGCTTCTTCTTCGGTTAGACCGTTCTTTTCCTTAGCTTTTATTTTACGCAATAGGATAGCCTCTTCATCTCCTCCCACTTCTTAAATTTTCAAAATCTTCTCCCTTTTTCAAAATATTCTTATGTTTGCAAATCTTTTTCAAAACCTTTTTTTCTTAAAAAATATCTTTTGCCCTTAGTGGCCTCTTTTCTTCAAAAGTTTAGACACTGTTAATTGTCGGAATGAGTGGTTATACCCCACGATTTTGAAATTGATTGATATAATGAGATCTTTTCCGCGTGAGAGAGCTAGTGGCATACTCGTCGATTTTATCCGAGTTGGAGCCCTTCTTTCATCTGCGAAGCAAAAAACTCATTTGTTCTCATGCTCAAGATCAATGGCTGAGTATTTCTCTCCGACGACGATAAAGTGTTTATTCGTTTTTTAAAACATTTTTCCCTTTAAGCGGAACTACATTAGCTCTGACTTCTCCATTGCACCGAGGAGGTATGTAGGCACAAAGCTTAACGCTTTGCCGAGCTTATTTTAAAAATAAAACAAACCCGTTTTTTTAGCACACACGACACAAATTTTCAAAAAGGTTCTTGTGGAGTACCACAGATATGAGGGGTGCTTTAAACCTTCCCCTCATATAATCAACACCCGAACCTGAGTTCTCTTTCTTGTTTTAAAAACAAAACTTTAGGTTTTTCGTTCTTTTCCCTTTTCCTTTGAAAAAATAAAGCGCGGTGGCGATTTTAAATGAAATATTGATTCGAGTCAATCCCATGGCTTCGATATCAGATTTTCCCTGCTACAGAAAAATGGCGACTTCACTGGGGAACCCAGTTTTAAGTGTGTTAAGCCTATTTTTGTTTATCTGTGTGTTTTTATCTGTATATATTGTTGCGTGCTTTGTTTGTTTATCTTCTTTTTTTTTTCTTTTTGGTGCTCGATGGTTCCTCTATGATGAGATAAAGTTCTAACCCGGACTTTTGTGAGTAACTTGAGATAGGAGGTGGTAAGACCAATAGTCGCATGTCAGGAGCAATCCTTACCATGAGCGTCATATGGTGGAACCCCAATCAGTGGAGGCCTCATGGAAGGTAGTAGAGGTTGTTACGAACCATCGTGATAACGCTATTACTTTCAATAGTGAGTGTCCGTAGAAGCTGAATGGCCTAGAACCTTTTAACCCATCTAAGCCTTTTTAGGATGTAGTGCAGAAACAAGATCAAGTACCAATTTGAGCTTGTTGTCATGCGATACTACGCTCAGACGAGGTCTTTTTAGGCATATTATTGGCGCCCATGAGCAATTGTGTGGGCCGGTAATATCCGATAGAAGATTGAAAACTCTGGGAACCTTCGTAGAACCCGATCGGCAGGTACAAAATTCCTTAGATCATACCTTTTGGGATGGTTGGACCCATGGCTCCATGCTCGTGACGTCGAACCTTTGAACTATGATCTTATGTGACCTTGCATGCTCTTGGTTGTGGTTGATGCATAAACCATGCATTCATGCATCCATGAAAACTCTTTTTCTTTTGATTTTCAAGGAACTTAGAGGTCTTTCCTTGTAAACATCATAAGTTTCATCAAACTCAATGGATCTTGGGTGTTGATAGGGTGAAAACTCTAATCCACCAAAATGGATGATTGATTTTAATGATAACTTAATCGAAGCTTTAGTCCAATGTTTGTGTGTTTACAAGTTAATATCTTAAATTCCTTGAAACTCAAAAATAAAAATAAAATAAAAAACAAATCATTTGCATTGCATGCATCATTCTGCATTTGGTTCTACTTTCTAAAGAAGTTTTCTAGAGCCTTATTTCCTTTCTCCTGGTATCATCAGTACAACACTCTTGCTAAGAAGAAATGGAAAGCATAAAACAAGAGATTCTTGAGCTCCGTGAAGAGGTGGTTACTTTGAAGGCTGGTATGGAGCATCTGACTGCTCTAGTTGAGGCTTTAGTTGCTGCCCAAGTCAATCCTTCTATGAAGGAAGAAAGGATGGCAAAGGTCTTTCTTGAAACTCTGAACTCATCCTTTCCTAAGGGGATAGTAGTCCGTACACCTACTGACTCCCATGGAGAGGTGGATATGAAAGCGCTTCTAGAAAAAGATGTCCGAAAGGAATGTTTGTTTGAAGAAGGTAACTCAGCTGGTAGTGTGAAGAAGTTTGGTAATAACTTTTCAAAGAAGAGAATCAGGGGAGGAAACAATCATCATCAACATCAGCATGTTTCCCATGTCATTCCTGTATCCAATTCAGTTCATGCAATTCCAAATTATCAGCAGAGTACTCATCAACAAGCTTTTCCACCGAACGAGCAAAATCAACCTCAAAAGGAGAATTTTGGTCCTATCCCCATGACTTACACAGAATTGTACTCTGCTTTGATTCGTAAGGATATGGTTCAGATAAGATCACCGCCTCCTGTTCCCGAGAAACTCCCTTGGTGGTACAATGCTAATGTCACTTGTGTTTTTCATCAGAATGCTCCTGGGCATGATTTGGAAAACTGTTGGTCCCTAAAAAATGAAGTTCAAAGATTAATCCATGCTGGTATTTTGACTTTCCAAGATGTTGGTTCTGATGTTCAAGCCAATTCTTTGCCAAAACATGATTGAATCACTATTGATGGTAGCCTGAAGTTTGAAAGATGTTTCCTTCAGCACAAACCCAGATGGAGAGAGTTTTCTCAGTTGTTAGTATTCTTATTGATTTCCATTTGTCATATTTCTTGTTTTTCAATGCATTGTTTGCATGTAGAAACTTGTTTATTTTTGAATGTTAATGCTAATACAATGATAATATTTGTCTTGAAGTAATCCATTCGTTTCACTCATGTTTATTTGTTTTTATGCATTATGATACCAATTACTTTTGCCAAACTCTTGCTTATGCAAAGATTGGAAGGAGGATGATGATCTGAAAACGCAAAATTTCTGGTTGTATGCTTTTGAATAAAACCCTGCTGATGATGTACAGGCATTGTTTCAAATTCCCAAACACCGGAGATATAAGGAAGATAATCCCTTGTTAACCCCTTTTGAGCCTTGTAGTAGGAGTTTCTTTTCTAAACGAAAAACCCTAATTTTTAACCTGGGGCAGGGTAGTGTTCAGTTGATTTGACCGAGTGTTCAGATTTCAAAAAGGATTGTGCATCCAAGGGTCAAGCATGTCATATCCACATCAAAGGATGGATCATGGGAAACCACAATGGTTATTCCCCGCGCATCAAAAGGTTGGAAAATGTGAAACCACAATGGTTATCCTCCATCAGCCAAGAAATGAGGCAGTCACAACCCTCTCAACAAGTCAAGACAAAGTCAATGTCACACGATTTGTTCAAATCAAAAGAATAAAAAAGAAAAAAAAAAGAAAGAAGAAAAAAGCTCGCTAAGTCAAAAACTTGAAAACAAGTGACTTAGGCAAAAGTTAGAGCATCCCGCTGGACGACCAATTCAAAAGAATCAGTCCAGGAAAAAGTTAGGGAAATAAAAAAAAAAGAGAAAAGAGTGAAAAGTGAAAAGAAAGGACTACAAAGCAAAAGTCCTCAAAAATGAACAAATCTGTGTGAATACAAAAACGAAGACAAAAAGAGGTGACTGCTACTCCCAAGAAAGCTTCATTAGGTCCTTAATGGCACAAAACTTTTGAGAGATGAATACTCATGTTGAGTTGACTGAACATAGGACTGGAGAACATCACGAGGTGGGCTAAATAAACTTTGAGCCTAAAAATCTTTTTTTCTGAAAACCGTGAACTAGGCCATGTTACAACCCTCAAAAGTCCTAATTGAAGCAGGGTTTATTTCGAGAGCATACTTAAACAGGAAAGCGTTCCTGACTCCTATCAGTTATGCTGAAAACTCGTGTTGGTATCATATGCATACAAAAATCAATGTCATCTCTTAACTAGTGATCCATTCACAAGGTTTTGTGACATCTTTTCAATAACACTTCAAGACTTACATAATTGTTGCATTTTCATTATCATTCTCAGAATAAACATTTTTCTGCTTGTAAACATTTGTTTGACATCCAGGAAGTTTACATCTGATTATCAGTAGAAAACTAAAACATTGCCAGGGGCATGTTGTTTTCCCAGTATAATGCTTTTGCAAGTTTGATTACCATCATAGGGCAAATCTTGAAGACTCTGTCGAGTAAAAGAATGTGCCAAGTTTAGTCAATCTGGGGCAGTTACGTCGAGATTTGACAAATCTCTCCAAGAATCTGTTGATATGGGGCAGATTATTCCAAGGCTTTATGACGCCAAGGATCTCTATGAACCTTTTTGAGGTAGTTTCCTTTCATAGACCATGTAGTCTAGGGCAAGTTGTGAATCAGAAGTTACCTTGATCACCTCATTAGCTTGAAGTACAAAGGTTGTTGCCATGATTAGTCCAGAGTGTGTCACTCTCTACCAAGACATTTTGAGACAACGGTTGACTGTGGGGTTTTCTTTCTCACCTTGTGTTGAGTTTTGAACTAAAATCCCCCGCATGTTAACTTGCTTGCTTTGATGTTAACTTCTTAGTTCCTCTGCAAGTCCGGAACGGTGATTTTCTCCAAAGAAATTTTCTCTGATTCCCCATAATAGAGCTTGATGTAGAGTCCAATCTTTTTGATAAGAAGAAGATGATCTGTAAATTCCTTGCAGAGATTGATAATCCCCACTGAGTTTGTTCCTCGTGGAAGAATTTTGCTTCGGTGTTCCTCCTCAGCTCATTTTTCAGGATGGAATTAATCCCCCGTTGAGTTTATTCCTCAAGGGGCAAAGCTTTGATTGACCGTTTCTATCCAGTTTGTTCTTGGAGTTGAACTTTGGTCTCTTACAATACTATTTTGAACCTCTCTAGGCTGGGAAACCTAGATTGAGAAGGCATTTATTTTGCACCTCTTGAGGATTCAGCTTTCCCCAATAATGGAGAATTCATTTGTGATTGATGTTCTTATCAGATATTGAAAGGCTTATTTCCCAGCAGTGTTGTCATTGCACTCCGTTGGAATTTGAACTTGAAAGCAAGGGGCAGGTTTTGTCCTCAGCATGTTTTGTTGACAACAAATACAAGCCTCTTTATTTGAGCAAGTTTGTATGTCTTCACATATCAATATTATCTTCAAAGCAAGTGATAATCTCTCAGGCTTTATGAACTTCTTGATTCCCAAATGGAAGAAGCTCAGCAAATGGTAAGTCGCTTCAGTATAAGTGACAGTTTGCAGTCAAGTGGAAGAAGCTCAGCAAATGGTAAGTCGCTTCAGTATAAGTGACAGTTTGCAGTCAAGCAGAAAAAGCTCACTTTCCTTGAAAATCCCCACTGAATTTGTTTCAAGGTGGATAATATGTTTCAGTTATTCTATTCAGATGTCTGCGAACAGAAAACTAGTGGGTTCCTCTCTCACTTAGTCCAGTCTTTTTGGCAGTTTCTTTCCATTTGGTCATGGATTGAATTTTGGTTGCTGGACGATGAATATTGAGATTATGCATTTGTGTTTGCATCCTCAAATCATTGAAAAAAGTATTATTGATTGCTCTTCACCGTCATTGGTATAAAGGGGCATCTCTTCAATACCTTCAGTGGAACGTTGGTATGTGTTATCGTTAGTGGTACGGCGATACATCTCTTTCTACCTCCAGTGGGACGTTGGTAGTTCACCTTCAGTGGAACGTTGGTGTATTTTGTTATCTTCATCGTCAGTGGTACGTCGATGTATTTCTCTTCAATACCTTCAGTGGAACGTTGGTATGTGTTATCGTTAGTGGTACGGCGATACATCTCTTTCTACCTCCAGTGGGACGTTGGTAGTTCACCTTCAGTGGAACGTTGGTGTATTTTGTTATCTTCATCGTCAGTGGTACGTCGATGTATTTTTCTTCAATACCTTCAGTGGAACGTTGGTATGTGTTATCGTTAGTGGTACGGCGATACATCTCTTTCTACCTCCAGTGGGACGTTGGTAGTTCACCTTCAGTGGAACGTTGGTGTATTTTGTTATCTTCATCGTCAGTGGTACGTTGATGTATTTTTCTTCAATACCTTCAGTGGAACGTTGGTATGTGTCATCGTTAGTGGTACGACGATACATCTCTTTCTACCTCCAGTGGGACGTTGGTAGTTCACCTTCAGTGGAACGTTGGTGTATTTTGTTATCTTCATCGTCAGTGGTACGTCGATGTATTCCTCTTCAATACCTTCAGTGGAACGTTGGTATGTGTTATCGTTAGTGGTACGACGATACATCTCTTTCTACCTCCAGTGGAACGTTAGTAGTTCACCTTCAGTGGAACGTTGGTGTATTTTGTTATCTTCATCATCAGTGGTACGTCGATGTATTTCTCTTCAATACCTTCAGTGGAACGTTGGTATATGTTATCGTTAGTGGTACGGCGATACATCTCTTTCTACCTCCAGTGGAACGTTGGTAGTTCACCTTCAGTGGAAGGTTGGTGTATTTTGTTAACTTCATCGTCAGTGGTACGTCGATGTATTTCTCTTTCTACCTTCAGTGGGACGTTGGTAGTTCACCTTCAGTGGAACGTTGGTGTATTTTGTTATCTTCATCGTCAGTGGTACGTCGATTTATTTTTCTTCAATACCTCCAGTGGAACGTTGGTATATGTTATCGTTAGTGGTACGACGATACATCTCTTTCTACCTCCAGTGGGACGTTGGTAGTTCACCTTCAGTGGAACGTTGGTGTATTTTGTTATCTTCATCGTCAGTGGTACGTCGATGTATTTTTCTTCAAATACCTTCAGTGGAATGTTGGTATGTGTTATCGTTAGTGGTACGGCGATACATCTCTTTCTACCTCCAGTGGGACGTTGGTAGTTCACCTTCAGTGGAACGTTGGTGTATTTTGTTATCTTCATCGTCAGTGGTACGTCGATGTATTTTTCTTCAATACCTTCAGTGGAACGTTGGTATGTGTTATCGGTAGTGGTACGGCGATACATCTCTTTCTACCTCCAGTGGGACGTTGGTAGTTCACCTTCAGTGGAACGTTGGTGTATTTTGTTATCTTCATCGTCAGTGGTACGTTGATGTATTTTTCTTCAATACCTTCAGTGGAACGTTGGTATGTGTCATCGTTAGTGGTACGACGATACATCTCTTTCTACCTCCAGTGGGACGTTGGTAGTTCACCTTCAGTGGAACGTTGGTGTATTTTGTTATCTTCATCGTCAGTGGTACGTCGATGTATTCCTCTTCAATACCTTCAGTGGAACGTTGGTATGTGTTATCGTTAGTGGTACGACGATACATCTCTTTCTACCTCCAGTGGAACGTTAGTAGTTCACCTTCAGTGGAACGTTGGTGTATTTTGTTATCTTCATCATCAGTGGTACGTCGATGTATTTCTCTTCAATACCTTCAGTGGAACGTTGGTATATGTTATCGTTAGTGGTACGGCGATACATCTCTTTCTACCTCCAGTGGAACGTTGGTAGTTCACCTTCAGTGGAAGGTTGGTGTATTTTGTTAACTTCATCGTCAGTGGTACGTCGATGTATTTCTCTTTCTACATTCAGTGGGACGTTGGTAGTTCACCTTCTGTGGAACGTTGGTGTATTTTGTTATCTTCATCGTCAGTGGTACGTCGATTTATTTTTCTTCAATACCTCCAGTGGAACGTTGGTATATGTTATCGTTAGTGGTACGACGATACATCTCTTTCTACCTCCAGTGGGACGTTGGTAGTTCACCTTCAGTGGAACGTTGGTGTATTTTGTTATCTTCATCGTCAGTGGTACGTCGATGTATTTTTCTTCAAATACCTTCAGTGGAATGTTGGTATGTGTTATCGTTAGTGGTACGGCGATACATCTCTTTCTACCTCCAGTGGGACGTTGGTAGTTCACCTTCAGTGGAACGTTGGTGTATTTTGTTATCTTCATCGTCAGTGGTACGTCGATGTATTTCTCTTCAATACCTTCAGTGGAACGTTGGTATATGTTATCGTTAGTGGTACGGCGATACATCTCTTTCTACCTCTAGTGGGACGTTGGTAGTTCACCTTCAGTGGAACGTTGGTGTATTTTGTTATCTTCATCGTCAGTGGTACGTCGATGTATTTCTCTTTCTACCTTCAGTGGGACGTTGGTAGTTCACCTTCAGTGGAACGTTGGTGTATTTTGTTATCTTCATCGTCAGTGGTACGTCGATGTATTTTTCTTCAATACCTCCAGTGGAACGTTGGTATATGTTATCGTTAGAGGTACGACGATACATCTCTTTCAACCTCCGGTGGGACGTTGGTAGTTCACCTTCAGTGGAACGTTGGTGTATTTTGTTATCTTCATCGTCAGTGGTACGTCGATGTATTTTTCTTCAAATACCTTCAGTGGAATGTTGGTATGTGTTATCGTTAGTGGTACGGCGATACATCTCTTTCTACCTCCAGTGGGACGTTGGTAGTTCACCTTCAGTGGAACGTTGGTGTATTTTGTTATCTTCATCGTCAGTGGTACGTCGATGTATTTTTCTTCAATACCTTCAGTGGAACGTTGGTATATGTTATCGTTAGTGGTACGGCGATACATCTCTTTCTACCTCCAGTGGGACGTTGGTAGTTCACCTTCAGTGGAACGTTGGTGTATTTTGTTATCTTCATCGTCAATGGTACGTCGATGTATTTTTCTTTAAATACCTTCAGTGGAACGTTGGTATGTGTTATCGTTAGTGGTATGGCGATACATCTCTTTCTACCTTCAGTGGGACGTTGGTAGTTCACCTTCAGTGGAACGTTGGTGTATTTTGTTATCTTCATCGTCAGTGGTACGTCGATGTATTTTTCTTCGATACCTTCAGTGGAACGTTGGTATATGTTATCGTTAGTGGTACGGCGATACATCTCTTTCTACCTCCAGAGGGACGTTGGTAGTTCACCTTCAGTGGAACGTTGGTGTATTTTGTTATCTTCATCGTCAGTGGTACGTCGATGTATTTCTCTTCAATACCTTCAGTGGAACGTGGGTGTATTTTGTTATCTTCATCGTCAGTGGTACGTCGATGTATTTCTCTTCAATTCCTTCAGTGGAACGTTGGTGTATTTTGTTATCTTCATCGTCAGTGGTACGTCGATGTATTTTTCTTCAATACCTTCAGTGGAACGTTGGTATATGTTATCGTTAGTGGTACGGCGATACATCTCTTTCTACCTCCAGTGGGACGTTGGTAGTTCACCTTCAGTGGAACGTGGGTGTATTTTGTTATCTTCATCGTCAGTGGTACGTCGATGCATTTCTATTCATATCATCAGTGGAACGATGGTGTGTTCTCTGTTAACGAAGGATAGGTATTCTGATTCCCCAGTGAAAGAGGATGCATATTTCTCATCCCCAGTGAAAGAGGATGTCCCCTTTTCTCACCCTAGTGAAAGGTGATGCTTTAAGCTCTCTGGCACGAATTGTTTTCCCTAGTGAAATTTCTTTTCCCAGCAGAGTTTCGTCTCTCCAACAGATTCTTATCTTCCCCAGTGGAATTCTTCCCACAAAGACATTTTGTGTTCCCAGTGAATTTCCGTTGCATCCCCAGTGTTGCTATGTTTCATCATTATCATATGCATTCATTAAACATTGCATTGCATCTTAGGATCAAAAATTGTGTGTTTTATATATTTAAGTCTCTTCAATCTCGTCAAAACGAAGATTTGCAATCATCGTACCTCCGGATCGAAGAAACTTAAATAGGGGCATCTGTCATACCCCAATTTTTGACCCTAAGATCATATATCATTCATATCCCAATCATTAATCAAGAGCTTCACTTGGAAGTTTTGTTTGTGGTGTTGCACTCACCTCATCAATAAGAGGGACCGTCAAGCACCAATGATTGTTTATCTTGTATGCATATTATACTAACCCAAATACCAAAAATATTGCTTTGTTTCTTTGTAGGCTTTTGTTTTGTAGGTACCAAGCCAAGACATGCAATAAACAAGGCATTTTCCACATTTTGGACTGATGAAATCGATTTCCCTACAGCAATTTTCAACAAAATCACATTCTGGACAGCATGAAATCGATTTCCCTCCTGGGCAAATCGATTTCCCTAGTGTATTTTGCGCCAAATTCTCTTCTGGAACAGAGTGAAATCGATTTCACTCCTGGGGGAAATCGATTTCCTTAAGGCGAAATTCAAAAAAATAAAGAGGGAAGCTTGATTTGATTTTGGCACCTATTTTCTTTGACCATTTTTGTCATTTTACCAATTTTCCACCTCACCAAAATAATTCCCTTCATTAATTCCATTTTAACCTCATTTTACCATTTTTTACCATTTAAATGCCACTTTAATCACCAATTAAACACAAGTTAATTAACCAAGAGCAAATGACCAAATTGCCACTACTCTTGCTCTCATCCTATAAATAGAGGCCACTACTCTCTCATTTCTCAAGCTTTGAGAGCCAAAAAACCCCTTGCAATTTCTCTTCTCATCCCTACCAAATTCACCAAAGCTCTTTGTTCTCTCATAAAGTTTGTGAGTCACACCTTGAACCTCACAAACTTTGAGCTAAACCACCATCCATTTCACTCTTTTTTCTTCATATTGTTGAGAGATCAAGATTTGTGTTGGTGATTCTTGAAGTGGATCTAAGTTTTGTTCAAGAATTGGTAATTTTCATCATCCTTTTTCATCTACCATAATGTGATTCTTTTGTGCTTGTGTGTGATGCATCTTTGATGCTATATTGGTCCTATTTGATGGTGATTTGATGGAAAATTCGTGCTCCAATTGATATGTGATCATAAGGTGTTTGTATGTTTGCTTAAGTCAAGTTTTATGCTTCTTAATGCTGTGTTTTTGAAAATTGCACAGAGGAAATCGATTTCCTCCTTGCAGAAATCGATTTCCACTCTGTTACTGCGCCTGATTTGAAAACCTGCACTAAGGAAATCGATTTCCTCCTTAGGCAAATCGATTTCCCCTGGGACAGAATGTGTTTTTTGCCTTTTTTATGCTTGTTTTGGCTTCCTTCTTCCTCCACTTCATTAATATCATTGGATCTAGGATGTTGATAGGTTTGAAATGACCAAATCCATAATATTAGATGAATGATATTAATGATAGTGTGAGTTGATTATCTTTTATGATTTTATTCTTCTTCTCCTTTTTTCTTTTGATCGATGAAAGTCTTAATACTTTGAGAATTCTTATGGATTCTTAGTAAAGACTAGATCGTTACCTATTTTCTTTTCGTGCGGTATTGCTTTCGGAGAATGATCTACATATCATTTCTCTCGCATGCATTAGCACATAAAGTTTTGACCGGCCTCGTTGTAGGGTGATTTCTACATAAATCACTTGGCGATCTGCTTAACATAGCGCAATATTTCGTGTCCCGAATAAAAAAGATCAAATATGGAAGAGAATTGTATGCGGTTGATTTAAGACTTATGGAAATTTATCGTGTAGTCGCTATGATTTTATCAAGCTTCTGATAAAGTTCCATTGAATTTAAATCCGAGAACATCCTTCACTCACCATCGATCTTTACTACTAACTTTGATAACATACTTGACAAGTTTCAAGATGGTTATCTTTAACATCTAACAATTGACTTTAATTTCCGCAATTTATTATACCGCTCTTTATATTTCTCGCTTTATCGCTTTATTTTATCATTTCATCATATTTACATTCCGCTATTTTTCTCTTTGTCCATTTGGACATATGTTTATGTTTCCGCTATTTTTATTTTGTCCACTTGGACCATACTTTACTTTTATGCTAAAACAATAATAAATAACAAAAATCTAAAAAACACCTAAGGCTCTCTTTTGGACTATTGGTTACTATCCCTAGCATTCTGGAGACTCGGACTTATGGACTTAGGACCTCTGGACTCTCATTCTGTTATTACTCTGTGATTGTTCTGTCTGTCTGGCATTGGATTGTTGTCTGTTTATGTGTGCAGGTATTTCGTTGAAAGCCCTTGATGGTTAATTCCAAGGCATTGAGATAAGGATTTTACCCGAAAACAGCCGTTACTCTGCCCGATTTTTGTCAGAATTTTAATGTGCTTAATGCAAAGTGGTGCTAAGACAATAAGTTCATCTGGATCCCCAAGTGATGATGTTTGGTTTGGTATTGATAAGTCCAAAGGATGGGAAATCTACCTTGACTCACAATGTCAAGTGTTGGCTTCTTCTTCGGTTAGACCGTTCTTTTCCTTAGCTTTTATTTTACGCAATAGGATAGCCTCTTCATCTCCTCCCACTTCTTAAATTTTCAAAATCTTCTCCCTTTTTCAAAATATTCTTATGTTTGCAAATCTTTTTCAAAACCTTTTTTTCTTAAAAAATATCTTTTGCCCTTAGTGGCCTCGTTTCTTCAAAAGTTTAGACACTGTTAATTGTCGGAACGAGTGGTTATACCCCACGATTTTGAAATTGATTGATATAATGAGATCTTTTCCGCGTGAGAGAGCTAGTGGCATACTCGTCGATTTTATCCGAGTTGGAGCCCTTCTTTCATTTGCAAAGCAAAGAACTCATTTGTTCTCATGCTCAAGATCAATGGCTGAGTATTTCTCTCCGACGACGATAAAGTGTTTATTCGTTTTTTAAAACGTTTTTCCCTTTAAGCGGAACTACATTAGCTCTGACTTCTCCATTGCACCGAGGAGGTATGTAGGCACAAAGCTTAACGCTTTGCCGAGCTTATTTTAAAAATAAAACAAACCCGTTTTTTTAGCACACACGACACAGATTTTCAAAAAGGTTCCTGTGGAGTACCATAGATATGAGGGGTGCTTTAAACCTTCCCCTCATATAATCAACACCCGAACCTGAGTTCTCTTTCTTGTTTTAAAAACAAAACTTTGGGTTTTTCGTTCTTTTCCCTTTTCCTTTGAAAAAATAAAGCGCGGTGGCGATTTCAAATGAAATATTGATTCGAGTCAATCCCATGGCTTCGATATCAGATTTTCCCCGCTACACTTCTCTAATTTATTAATCGTTTTAATCAACTCAATTGATTGCGATGATTAATAATAAAATAATTCAATTCCCAAAACAATTAAAATAATCTATTAAAACATTTCAATTTGCTAATGGTGATAATCGAATCAATCGATTAGAATAAATAGCAATTCTTTACTAAATCTGTTAATTATGGTGATTAAACCTATTAATCATCGCGATTAATAGAACATATTATGATCAGGGTTGTACGCCACATCAAAACACAAATCCCTTTCACAAACTACGAATTTCAAAACTACGATAAGGTAATTCAAAATACCTTGCAAACTACGAATTTCAAAACTACGATAAGGTAATTCAAAATACCTTCAAACAACCTCATATTAATTCTAAGGCGTACAACCCTGCCCCGAACTACATAGACTCTGATCCTCCATAAGGAGGTACGTAGGCACTTGGTAACAAGGCGAGTCCCCTTCCCCAAAATTCTAATTAGGTTCGAATTTTACCGTTCACCCTTGAAAGCACAAACCTTGCCTTAATACTCTCAAGTCATAAACATTTGCCTTAAACTTAAAACCTTAGGAAAGGGTTAAGGGTGCCTAACACCTTCCCTTGACCTGAATATAATAACTTACCCATATTCTCTAAAACTTCGTAGGGTTTCCTATTCGCCCTGGTAAAATAGGTGGCGACTCTAAAATTCTTTAATTTTTAGGGCAGGTTGCTACAGCTGGCGACTCTGCTGGGGATACACTAATGGTGAATTATTATGCTCCTAGGTTTTGGTAGGGTTTAAGTTTTTGGTTAATTATTTAGGTTTTTGGTTAATTATTAGGGTTTGGCTGATTTGCCAGGGTTAGAGTTTTGGATTAGGGTTTAGTTTTTTTTTTTCTTTTCTTTTTATCAATAAATATTTAATTTCTCTTTTTATTTATTTATTTATATTTTTATTTACTTACAATTATTTGCATAAGTGTTTAATTGTTTATAGTAATATTGCACTGTGGGACATTATAAATTGCGTTAAAACATAAGTGTGGGAATTATCCTTAAGACCATGGGGGACTTACATCGCCTACGAGTCTTATTGATAATTCCACTCAGAGTGGGTTGAATATACGGGAATGTCCAAAACGAGGCTTGACTTTATTGAGGGCAGGACTTGGTATTTGGCTGATCTCTCTGAGAACCTACCCCTAAAACTTGAACCTCATGGGTAAATGAGCTGTTCTAAAATCCAAAGAGACAAAAAGTCTCGGAGGCTACGAACGGCCCCATGAGACCCTTGTTAGAATATACGAATGGGAAGGGTAGACTCCCTAAGCCGTCGCGTCGAACCTATGAACTTAGGGCTTATATGCTTATGTGTATATTATATGTTTACAACTTATATACTATGAACATTTGCGTTTTAATTTTGCAGGTCTTTCTACGCGTTCCCTAGCCTGTAGGGATTCAGTTTTCAAGATGATGTCCTTCCCACAAAGGACATCTCCATTTGTGCACGTCAATTGGTCTCTCTATGGCCATGAGACCTAGTGGCTGTCTTGAACAGTCACCCTGCACCTGCATCTACGCACTCCCTAACCGGTAGGGATTCTACTTCCAGGATCACATTCTTCGCACGAGGGACAACTTCGTTAGCATACGTCGATCGGCCTCTCAATGGCCATGAGATTTAGTGACTGTCTTGAACGGTCACCCCATGCTTGCTCCCGTGCACCCCCTAACTTGTAGGGTTTTTGATTTCCATTTATAGATCTTTCATCCCTAGCCTGTAGGGATTTCACTTCGTTCGACATCGTCCTTAGATAGCTTGTGTTCCGCATAGAGAACCTTCCCACGAGGGACAACTTCATTGATACACGTCAAACGGCCCCTCGATGGCCATGAGATTTGGTGACTGTCTTGAACGGTCGTCAGCTACTACCTTCTGCGTACTCCCTAATCTAAGGGATTCCCATTGGCGCGTCATAACATCTAGCTTGCAAGGATTTCATTGGGTCTAATGTCACCTCTAAATCCGCATAGGCTATGCTTAGAGTTATATTTGTCGCACGTCGCATTGCATATAAGGAGTCATCGTGTACACAAAAAGAGGAGTCTTTTTCATACGCATGCATTTGCATTTTCATACATTCATACATTCGCATTTGCATTTCTACCTTCGCCCGCATCCATACTTACCGTGCTAGCCGATTTCCTGAGACTCACGAAGAAAATCAAAAGGATCTATGGAGAAAGGAGGATAAATTATAGGGAATGAGCTTGGTCTCACAAAGGAAAAAAAGGATGCCTTTCACCATGCCAGCCACATGTCCAAGATTTTTCGTAATAGGATTGTAAATACAATGAAGGTTATCATCGAGCAAGGATTAGTTCAAAGGGGTTCATCTTAGAACATAGAAAAACTTACAAGGACGCTCTATGATAACTTGGGGGGCAAGGGTCAGTCCAACTGGGGCATTATCCTGAACGAAGATGCATAATTACGATGGAGGGAATGCGACATATGTTAACCCCCCACCAAGGGGCAAAAGGGTCATAGGTTTTCTTTATCAATTTACAAACTCTGAATGTTAGAACAAGATTTGTTCTGATCAATTATCTTAGTTTTGATGATAACAATAATATGAATTTTGCTTTAGATAATATGGTACTCTAATCCAATGCAATTTCCTTTTCAGGAAATATATATAAAGAGTATGCATAATTCAGCGCTCAGAAGCTTTGTCTCAAATGGTTCAGCATGCAACATCAGAACATGGTCTGGCAAGACATCAGAAGATGGTCGAAGCAGAATCAGAACATGGGTCTATGGAAGCATCAGAAGAACAAGAGAACAGAAGCACTGAAGTTCTGATGGTATCACGCTCAGAAGCACTTCAAGGTCAGAAGATCAGAAGATGCTATGCACCAAGCTGTTTGACTCTGATGATATTCAAACGTTGTATTCACAAACATCAGATCAGAAGAAAGTACAAGTGGCAAGCTACGCTGACTGACAAAAGGAACGTTAAAAGCTACTAAAGGCTACGTCAGTAGACACAGCGTGAACAAGGCTCGAGGTAGTTGACAAAAGCGTATAACATTAAATGCGATGCTGTACGGAACACGCAAAGCATTAAATGCACTCAACGGTCATCTTCTCCAACGCCTATAAATATGAAGTTCTGATGAGAAGCAAGGTTAACGATCCTGAACAAAACAACGCTTATTAACTTGCTGAAACTCTGTTCAAATCCAAAGCTCAGAATCTTCATCTTCATCAAAGCTCACTACATTGCTTTTGTAATATATTAGTGAGATTAAGCTTAAACGTTAAGAGAAATATCACAGTTTGTGATTAACGCTTTCAAGAAGCATTTGTAATACTCTTAGAATTGATTACATTAAGTTGTAAGGAACTAGAGTGATCGCGTGGATCAGAATACTCTAGGAAGTCTTAGGAGTGAACTAAGCAGATTGTAACTAGAGTGATCGTGTGGATCAGTATACTCTAGAAAAGTCTTAGAGGGTATCTAAGCAGTTGTTCCTGGAGTGATCAGTGTGTGATCAGTAGACTCTGGAAGACTTAGTTGCTGACTAAGTGGAGAACCATTGTAATCCGTGCGATTAGTGGATTAAATCCTCAGTTGAGGTAAATCATCTCTGCGGGGGTGGACTGGAGTAGTTTAGTTAACAACGAACCAGGATAAAAATAACTGTGCAATTTATTTTTATCTGTCAAGTTTTTAAAGCTACACTTATTCAAACCCCCCCCTTTCTAAGTGTTTTTCTATCCTTCAATTGGCATCAGAGCGCCGGTTCTAAGGTGCAAGCACTTAACCGTGTTTAGAAAAGATTCAGGAAGAGAAAAACGCTTCAGTAAAAGATGGTTGATGAAAGTGAAAAGTCTACACCTGCATCTACATCTGGCTCTGCTGAGCAATACAACGGTAACAATGGTTATACCAGACCGCCGGTATTTGATGGTGAAAACTTTGAATACTGGAAAGATAAACTGGAAAGTTACTTTCTTGGTCTAGATGGTGATCTATGGGATCTTCTGATGGATGGTTACAAACATCCAGTAAATGCCAGAGGCGTAAAGCTGACAAGGCAAGAAATGAATGATGATCAGAAAAAGCTTTTCAGGAATCATCATAAATGCAGAACTGTTTTGCTGAATGCTATCTCTCATGCTGAGTATGAGAAGATATCTAACAGGGAAACGGCCTATGACATATATGAGTCCTTGAAAATGACTCATGAAGGAAATGCTCAAGTCAAGGAGACTAAAGCTCTAGCTTTAATCCAAAAGTATGAAGCCTTCAAGATGGAGGATGATGAAGACATTGAAAAGATGTTTTCAAGATTTCAAACTCTTACTGCTGGATTGAGAGTTCTTGACAAGGGATACACCAAGGCTGATCATGTAAAGAAGATCATCAGAAGCTTACCCAGAAGATGGGGTCCTATGGTGACTGCATTCAAGATTGCAAAGAATCTGAATGAAGTTTCTCTGGAAGAGCTTATCAGTGCCTTGAGAAGTCATGAAATAGAGCTGGACGCAAATGAGCCTCAAAAGAAAGGTAAGTCTATTGCATTAAAATCCAATATCAAGAAATGCACTAACGCTTTTCAGGCTAGAGAAGAAGATCCTGAAGAATCAGAATCTGAAGAAGAAGATGAACTGTCCCTGATCTCCAGAAGGCTAAATCAACTCTGGAAGACCAAGCAAAGGAAGTTCAGAGGCTTCAGAAGTTCAAAGAAATTTGAACGTGGAGAATCTTCTGATGACAGAAGATTTGACAAGAAGAAAGTCATGTGCTATGAATGCAATGAGCCTGGACACTTCAAGAATGAATGTCCAAATCTTCAGAAGGAAAATCCCAAGAAGAAGTTTCATAAGAAGAAAGGTCTTATGGCAACCTGGGATGAGTCAGAAGATGATTCAGACTCTGAAGATGAGCAGGCCAACTGTGCGCTGATGGCGACAGAAGATGACGGATCAGAATCTACATCAGAATCAGATTCTGAAGAGGTATTTTCTGAACTTACTAGAGATGAGTTAGTTTCCGGTCTAACTGAACTTCTGGAACTCAAGTCTCAGATTAGTCTCAAATACAAAAAGCTGAAAAAGCTATTTGAATTTGAAACGAAGAAGCTTGAGTTGGAGAATTCTGAATTAAAAGAAAAACTTTTAAAATTATCCAATAATGTTGGATCCCCTTCTGATTCAGAAAAATCCACTCCTAGTCTAAACCATATTTTGAAAGAATATGATTTAAGTTTCAGGAAGTTCTTATCTAGAAGTATTGGCAGAAGTCAGCTAGCTTCTATGATATATGCTGTGTCTGGAAACAAAAGAGTTGGCATTGGTTTTGAGGGTGAAACCCCATACAAACTTGAACCTGTTGATGAAATGAAATTCACATACAAGCCATTGTATGATCAGTTCAAGTATGGCCACTCCCATGATATTAGGCACACTTCACATGCTCAAAGTTTTCACATTGCACACACCAAAAAGCATGTGACACAACCTAGGAAATATCATGAAACTCACATTAAAAATTATCATGCTGTTCCTCCTATTGCTTACAATGTTAAACCCAAGTTCAATCAGAACTTGAGAAAATCTAACAAGAAAGGACCCAAAAAGATGTGGGTACCTAAGGATAAGATTATTCCTATTGCAGATATCCTTGACTGCAAAAAGGACAAAGCACAACATGTCATGGTACCTGGACTCTGGATGCTCACGACACATGACAGGAAGAAGGTCTATGTTCCAAGACCTGGTGCTTAAGTCTGGAGGAGAAGTCAAGTTTGGAGGAGATCAGAAGGGCAAGATAATTGGCTCTGGAACTATAAAGTCTGGTAACTCTCCTTCCATTTCTAATGTACTTCTTGTAGAAGGATTAACACATAACCTCTTATCTATCAGTCAATTGAGTGACAATGGTTATGATATAATCTTTAATCAAGAGTCTTGCAAGGCTGTAAATCAGAAGGATGGCTCAATCCTATTTACAGGCAAGAGGAAGAACAACATTTATAAGACAGATCTGCAAGATCTTATGAGTCAGAAGGTGACTTGTCTTATGTCTGTTTCTGAAGAGCAGTGGGTCTGGCACAGAAGATTAGGTCATGCTAGTTTGAGAAAGATTTCTCAGATTAACAAACTGAATCTGGTCAGAGGACTCCCTAATCTGAAATTCAAATCAGATGCTCTTTGTGAAGCATGTCAGAAGGGCAAGTTCTCCAAACCTGCATTCAAGTCCAAGAATGTTGTGTCTACCTCAAGGCCATTAGAACTCTTGCACATTGATCTGTTTGGCCCAGTCAAAACAGCATCTGTCAGAGGGAAGAAATATGGATTAGTCATCGTAGATGATTATAGCCGCTGGACATGGGTAAAATTCTTGAAACACAAGGATGAGACTCATTCAGTGTTCTTTGATTTCTGCATTCAGATTCAATCTGAAAAAGAGTGTAAAATCATAAAGGTCAGAAGTGATCATGGTGGTGAATTTGAGAACAGATCCTTTGAAGAATTCTTCAAAGAAAATGGTATTGCCCATGATTTCTCTTGTCCTAGAACTCCACAGCAAAATGGGGTTGTAGAACGAAAGAATAGGACTCTGCAATAAATGGCCAGAACCATGATCAATGAAACCAATATGGCTAAGCATTTCTGGGCAGAAGCAATAAACACTGCATGCTATATTCAGAATAGAATCTCTATCAGACCTATTCTAAATAAGACTCCCTATGAATTGTGGAAGAATAGAAAGCCCAACATTTCATATTTCCATCCTTTTGGATGTGTATGCTTTATTCTGAACACTAAAGATCATCTTGGTAAGTTTGATTCCAAAGCACAAAAATGTTTCCTTCTTGGATATTCTGAACGCTCAAAAGGCTACAGAGTATACAATACTGAAACATTGATTGTAGAAGAATCAATCAATATCAGGTTTGATGATAAGCTTGGTTCTGAAAAACCAAAGCAGTTTGATAATTTTGCAGATTGTGATATTGATATATCAGAAGTTGTTGAGCCAAGAAGCAACGCATCAGAAGCAGAGCTTCTCAGAAGCAAAGAATCTGAAGATCAAGTATCAGCTTCTCTGGAGGATCTAAGCATTTCTGAAGAACCATCTGTCAGAAGATCATCCAGACTCATCTCTGGTCATTCAGAAGATGTCATTCTTGGAAAGAAGGATGATCCAATCAGAACAAGAGCATTCCTTAAGAACAATGCAGACTGTCAATTAGGTCTTGTATCTTTGATCGAGCCAACTTCTGTTGATCATGCTCTAGAAGATCCAGACTGGATAATTGCTATGCAAGAAGAACTGAATCAGTTTACAAGGAATGATGTTTGGGATCTTGTTCCTAGACCAGATGGATTCAATATAATTGGTACAAAATGGGTCTTCAGAAACAAGCTCAGAATGAGAAGATGAGAAATTCTTACATATGGGTATCTGGTGAAATGAAATTTTTTTTAGAAGTTCTGATTAAAATCAATTAGAATTGTGATTCAGTTATTACTAACGTTTCATTGTCTTAGTTGATTCAGAATCTCTTTAAAAGCAAAACAGCTGTAACTGGCTATCCAGATGGTAAACACGTGTTCACTATTCCTGGACAAGCGTGCGTGCAGTTGAGGGGACGTCTACTTAGGTAACTGTGCAAATCACGTCTTTTGTCATTATTATCTCTCCTCATGTCACGTAACATTAAATGCTTTTCATCATTTACTCTCTTTCAGTTTTCTTTTTATATTCTTCAAACGTTTCTTTTCCCTCTCATATTTCTCTCTCTCTGCATTCAGTTTCTTTTTCGTCTCTCTCTCTTTTCATATCATAAACCCTAGCAGTTTCCAATATCTGCAAATTCATCATGAATCCATCGTCAAGCTCTGGGAATCAAGATAATGATCGAAAACAAAAGAGAAAGGCAACTGCTGAACCAGAAACCAAACCAAAAAGAGTAAGGATCTCCTATGACCCTCTCAAAGTGTATCAACCCCTTGACGGTTCCCCCCAATCACCTCCCTCTTCAAAGACCTCCACCACCTCTTCCTCCTCATTCATCCTCTCGGAACCACCTTCTTCACCATCTGATATCTCTTCTCCTTCAACCCTTCCATCAGATATTTCTTCATCTCTCTCACACCCTTTTCCCACCAGAACACCTAATCCCTACAGTGTTGTTCTTCCCGACTCCAGGTTCACTGTCAACCCTCCAACCCCTACCACTCAAACATATCTGGAGCTTTTACACGCTGATGTAAATGGCTGGTTGGAGATTCTGGGTGCTGCTCACCTTAATCATCTGGATGAGTATGCTACAAACAACCTTTGGAATACCTTTCGTCAGGATTTTCTGGCTAAGGCTACAGACACTCAGAGAAGGATTATGTCTGAAGCTCCTGGTGCTCGTGGTCTTCGGTTGGAAGTTGGTGAAAGCAGCCATCACCATCTCATCAGGAACAGAAGTGTTCTTGAAAGGAAGATACCAGCAGATGAGTTGGAAGAAGAAAATCTCTGCAGAGACATCGTGGTGTGGAGACCATGGTTTCCTGTGCTGACTGGAGATTTTCAGTGGCTGTTCAACTGGTTCAGAATGAACCCTTCTGAAAAAGCACCTCACATGGTCTTTCCAGTAGTGGTTTATCGTGCTGAAGTTGCTGGTCCTACTCCTCCAACAAACCTAGCAGCTATTCTTCAAGCATTGGAAGATGGAACTTCTGAGCTGCCTGAACCAGAATATGCTAAGGCTACTTCTGAGTCAGACTCAGATGAGGAAATGGAAGATGCACAAGCTAAAGATCTTCCAGAAGATCACCCTGCTGAGATTGCTGTCACTTTTGGCAGAAATTCTGGTGCCTCCTCTTCTGGTGAAACCTCAGCTCTGATGGAGACCTTGGAAACTCTTCATCAGAATCAAGCTATGCTGGCTTCTCGTTTGGACGCGCAAGAAGCAGCCAATGCTGAGTTTCGCTCCTTCATGGCAAGGCAAGCTACAAGCACTGACGGGATTCATGATGTTCTGGCGCGGATTTTGCGTAGGCTAGGATCTTAGTCTTTTGGTCTTTGTAGTTTCCTCTCCTTGTTGCATCTGTTTTCCTGCATTCCTTTCTTGTAATTTTTTTGTTTTGATTATAAATGAAAAAGTTTCTTTGCTTTTACATTCCAGTGTTTTTATTTGTCGTTTTATGCATCTGAATCTTTTGAAATATTGCTTTTTGATGTTATGACAAAAAGGGGGAGAAAGATAAATGATAAATGATTTGATTAATCTATCAGTTGCTGGGTAAAGCTCCCACACATTCACTAACAAGAACTGCAAGTTCTATATGGTTTAAGTGTTTTGCAGGTATAAAGAAGTGAAGAGAATATTCAAAGCAAACACAAGAAGCAAAACCACGGAAACTGAAGCAAGCCGAGTGCTGTCAAGCTTCAGAGATCAGAAGCAAGAAAGAAAAATGAATCAGAAGCACTGATAATAGAATTTGATCCATATTTGTCTATTTGTTTTGACAAAATTCTATTTGCTCTGATACATTATTTTAGCCTATATGGCTCTGATACATATAATGTGTTCAAACATATATTCTATGTTCTAACTCGTTCATGCTGACTTTTGTCGTTTAGTTTTTTGTTCTGTAACATTTCAGGATGTAGAGATGCTCTGATGATGCTCTGGTACATTCAACAATGTTCTGATACAAATCAAGCATGAAGTGATGTTGGTAGAAATTCAAGCTCTGAAGCTATCCGAGGGAAGCAGATATTCAAAGCTGTGAATGTTCTAAAGATCCAGAAAACTCAAGTTCTGAAGCTGTCCTAAATGGAAGCAGAAATCAGAAGCTGTGAATGTTCAGAAGATCAAAGAAATTCAAGTTCTGAAGCTGTCCTGAATGGAAGCAGAAATCAGAAGCTGTGAATGTTCAGAAGATCAAAGAAATTCAAGTTCTGAAGCTGTCCTAGATGGAAGCAGGAATCAGAAGCTGTGAGTGTTCTAGGGATCTAAGGAAATTCTAGTTCTGAAGCTGTCCTATGGAAGCAGAAGTCAGAAGCTATGAATTCTCTAAAGACAGAAGCTTATATGATCGTCTCTACCGAAATAATCAGGGAAGTCTTTTATTAAAGTTCTTCGAGTATTTATTTCAGGGGGAGATTATTTATCTCAGGGGGAGATTGTTAATCTCAGGGGGAGACATATTCATATGCTTATGCTATAGCTGTGTAATTTGTCTTTTGCCGTCTATTCTTTCTGATCGCAAATTCATATCATTTATATATGTTTTTGTCATCATCAAAAAGGGGGAGATTGTTAGAACAAGATTTGTTCTGATCAATTATCTTAGTTTTGATGATAACAATAATATGAATTTTGCTTTAGATAATATGGTACTCTAATCCAATGCAATTTCCTTTTCAGGAAATATATATAAAGAGTATGCATAATTCAGCGCTCAGAAGCTTTGTCTCAAATGGTTCAGCATGCAACATCAGAACATGGTCTGGCAAGACATCAGAAGATGGTCGAAGCAGAATCAGAACATGGGTCTATGGAAGCATCAGAAGAACAAGAGAACAGAAGCACTGAAGTTCTGATGGTATCACGCTCAGAAGCACTTCAAGGTCAGAAGATCAGAAGATGCTATGCACCAAGCTGTTTGACTCTGATGATATTCAAACGTTGTATTCACAAACATCAGATCAGAAGAAAGTACAAGTGGCAAGCTACGCTGACTGACAAAAGGAACGTTAAAAGCTACTAAAGGCTACGTCAGTAGACACAGCGTGAACAAGGCTCGAGGTAGTTGACAAAAGCGTATAACATTAAATGCGATGCTGTACGGAACACGCAAAGCATTAAATGCACTCAACGGTCATCTTCTCCAACGCCTATAAATATGAAGTTCTGATGAGAAGCAAGGTTAACGATCCTGAACAAAACAACGCTTATTAACTTGCTGAAACTCTGTTCAAATCCAAAGCTCAGAATCTTCATCTTCATCAAAGCTCACTACATTGCTTTTGTAATATATTAGTGAGATTAAGCTTAAACGTTAAGAGAAATATCACAGTTTGTGATTAACGCTTTCAAGAAGCATTTGTAATACTCTTAGAATTGATTACATTAAGTTGTAAGGAACTAGAGTGATCGTGTGGATCAGAATACTCTAGGAAGTCTTAGGAGTGAACTAAGCAGATTGTAACTAGAGTGATCGTGTGGATCAGTATACTCTAGAAAAGTCTTAGAGGGTATCTAAGCAGTTGTTCCTGGAGTGATCAGTGTGTGATCAGTAGACTCTGGAAGACTTAGTTGCTGACTAAGTGGAGAACCATTGTAATCCGTGCGATTAGTGGATTAAATCCTCAGTTGAGGTAAATCATCTCTGCGGGGGTGGACTGGAGTAGTTTAGTTAACAACGAACCAGGATAAAAATAACTGTGCAATTTATTTTTATCTGTCAAGTTTTTAAAGCTACACTTATTCAAACCCCCCCCTTTCTAAGTGTTTTTCTATCCTTCACTGAAGGTTGCGAACGGTGTGATACTACCCTTAGAAAAAGCAAAAGACGTTCAGTCAAAGGAAACTCATGAAGTTCCGAAATGACGAAAAGCCACCGCTAACAATTTATTCCCGACAGGTTTGACGTGCCCAAGGAGAATTCAAGGTTACCCTTTACTCCTACAAGTCTAGGAACTAAGGAGTAAAACAAGGTCAACGAATTTACAAAGGAGATTGTCCCTAGGATCAATAGGTTTTGTCATGCTCAGAATTTCAACCCCTACAATCGCTAAGTGTTACTCAGGATAAAAGTTGTACCTGCGGATTAACAATTCTAATGGGATAACCATGCAGGTTTTAGAGTCAATTCATTCGCTCACTACTACGACTTTCCACTCGCACACTTCTATTCTATTTTCAATTTCAAATTTCGGATTATTAACAAACATAAAGGAGAATGACGAATACAAATAACTAAATCTCGCTAAACGTATGCTTTCAAGGTAAGACCGAGCCGACGATGTACAGACATTGTTTCAATTCCTAAACAGTGGAGATATAAGGATGTTAATCCCTCGTCACCCCCTCGAGCCAGGAGTTGGAGTTTGTTTCTACTTTTCAAATAAACCTTGATTTCAACCAGGGGCAGGGTAGATTTCGATTAATTCAATGGTGTATTTTGGTCGTCAAGAGAATCAGCCAATCCAAGCAAGGGTTCGAGCAAAGGGTCAAGCAAAGTTTGAAGCAAAGGTTCAAGCATAAGGGTCAAGCAAAGGTTGAAGCAAAGGTTCAAGCATAAGGATCAAGCAAAGGTTTAAGCACATCTTCTTCCCCGCATTCATCAAAAAAATGAGGAAGCAATAAAAACAATACTCACAACTTTTTCCTCAATACATCATCGAGGACGTATCAAAGTTGAAGCTTACAAATCAAGGTCAACATGACAGTCACAACATTCCATATCCAAGGATCAATATTTCAAAAGGAGCATTAAAAAAAAAAGAGGAGGAAAGCGCCCGCTAAGTCAAAATGGAAAATTCCATGAAAGAAGACAAAATGACTTAGGCAAAAATTAGGGCATCCCGATGGGTCAAATTCAAAGGAATTGGCTCATGCAAAAATAAGGGATAGAAAAAAAACAAAGGTGAAATACAAAGGATAATCTTGTGACTGCTAAATCATCGAAGCTTCCCATCAATGCTTGGATCTCTACAACATTTTTTCACAAGTGCTTGAATCTCTACTAAGGCTTCTGCTCAACATCAAAACTGAAACGGTTCTCTTACATACAAAGCACATTCATTGGATTAGGAGAATTTTTCGGATTGGGAGAACATCAAGGAGAAAGGGGTGGGGTAAATAAAATTTCGAGCCTTATATCCGTTGTTTCTTGAACCATGAACCAGGCCAAGTTACAACATTTAAAAGTCCTAATTGAGGCAAGGTTAACTACGAAAACATATTAAGCAGGATTTTGTTATACCGACTCCTAAGGTTGTTAAAACTGTTCCTAACCACTGCGCTTCTTCAAGCATTCATCTCCGATCATCCTGTCCTAATTCATAACGGACTTCGATTTCAAAACTTGCATGCGCATCGCATTGGAGTTACTTCTCAAAGGGCATGACGTCATCTACGAATATACACTTAGCATCAAGGAGATCTCGAAATTGGTTTAATCAAGGGCGATCATTTCTAATAAAGACTTTTGAATGGGGGAACCACATCCAGAGGGTTCTCCTAAACAGGGGCAAAATTTCAAGGATTACAGGGGCATATGATCTAAAATCCTGTTAACTAGGGGGCATTCATCTTAAGGTTCAATCGACTTGTGTCACATCTCAATCAGGGGCATGTCAAACATGGGAGGAATTCAAACCAAAAGGATAGAACACTATGGATAACCCTCCATATCCTAGAGATCAAGGGCATACCCTTCAATGTAAACATTTAAGCATATGTATCACATTTGCACGACAAGGTTATTTCTTGGAGCACTTCCTTCATGACTCGGAGATCAGAGGCATCTTTTTCCACAAAAAACTAAACATTGGGGCAGTGGATATTAAACCCATAGGGTGAAAAATTCGAAAGGTTAAAGGCGTGGAGAACCTCAAAAGGTTAAAGGTGTGGAGAACCTCAAAAGGTTAAAGGTGTGGAGAACCTCAAAAGGTTAAAGGTGTGAAGAACCTCAAAAGGTTAAAGGTGAAGAATTTCAAAAAGGTTAAAGGGGTGGAGGTTAAAGCTGGAGAGTTCCAAAAGATTAAAGATGTGGAGAATTTGAAGAGGTTAAAGGTGTGAAGAATTGCAAAAGGTTTGAGGCGTGGAGAATTTCGAAAAGTCAAAGGCGTAGAGTAATTCAAAGGGTCAAACCGGGGCAAGACGCATAGCAAAAGGAAAAGGCGTTCTCACACTTTACAACATCCGACAAATCTTTCTCCTAACTACGATCTTCAAGTTCAAAAGCAGGTATTGGGAAGTTGCGCTAACAACCAACAACCTTACAACATTAGCGAGCTGTATACGCTTGGGTTATCAACGACCTATCATTGGAGCATCATACATAAGTCACACATTGGTTAATACATTGTTGAAAGTATTTTAGGGTAAATATTTTCTAATATATCGTATCCACAGAGACTGAGTAATATTGCTGCCTTCTATAGTTACTTTATAATGAGTCATGAAAAGTATTGGTTTGATTATGTGATCTCGAATTGCAATTAATAAAATAAGATTTAAATGAATAAAAGCTTAAAGATTGAATAACAATGGTGAATGAATATGTTGAGTTCTAGGGTTCATCAAACTATTCATATACAATAATCAATTAATCACTACAACGAGGAAGGGCTTTAAAAGCACTTTTTATAGCCTTTAAAAGCGCTTAAAAGCGCTGTGAAAGGTGGCGCTGGCGTAGCTAACAAAAGCGCTTCTGAAAGCGCTCTGGTAGGCCCCCCTATAAGAGCGCTTTTCTGGAAAAAGCGCTCTTGTAGGCCCCCCTTTAAGAGCTCTTTTCTGGAAAAAGCGCTCTGGTAGGCCCCCCTTTAAGTGCGCTTTTTCCAGAAAAGCGCTGTGATAGGCCCCCTTGTGAGAGTAAAAAAAAAAAAAAAAACGCAACATACTAAAGCGCTTTTGGAAAAGCGCTCTTATAGGGTGGGCTTTAAGAGCGCTTTTTCTGGAAAAAGCGCTCTGATAGCCCCCCCTATAAGAGCGCTTTTCCAAAAGCGCTTTAGTATGTTGCTTTTTTTTTTTATTTTTTTTGCTTTTTTATTAATCTTTGGCAGCGCTTTTACAAAGAAGCGCTTTAGTAGGCGGGCCTTTAAGAGCGCTTTTCAAAAGCGCTTTCGTTGCTAAATGAGGTATTTTAATGTGCAGCCTGTAATTTAATCCTCCCAGTCGACCTGTAATATTTTCGACCTGTAATATGTTTTCAACCTGTAATATTTTCGACCTGTAATTTATTTTCGACGATATTATTTCAGCCATCAGTAAGACAATATATATATATACTAATATAATACCATTATAATATCCAAAATTATATATATACATCATTACAACATCAATAATATTATAGTTCAAATCGACACAAATCCTACATGAAAAAGCGCTTAATATAAAATTGACACAAATCTTCTTTGATTTCTTCCAACTTAGGCTTCGGGTACGCAATAGCACGGAATTCGTCAAGGTACTACAAAACAAAAACATAATATGAATGATATATTTAGTTAAATGTAATAAATTATATGAAATTATCTTAAGTTATAAATTCATACCGTGAGCGGAATCTCTAATTGATTCGCCTGAAGGATTTCTTTCATATACCTCAAAACAAAGTATCCGCAATCGTAACTGTTTCGCTGTTGCGGACACTACATAGAAAAACAAATAAGATTCTATAGTTGTCTTGTTTTATCAAGTAGCATAAATATATTATAAGCAACATTGTGAAAAATAATGTACCTGCACTTGGATCCAAGTAATGTTGTTAGATTTAGTTCGGGATACCTGTGCGTCCCGTTGACTTCGAAACACTTGTATTGATCTAATTAACAAATATATAAAAGCATATGTTTAGATCAATCCCACAAATAAGTAAATATATAAATATACACGAATATATATTTAGAACGATCCCACTTACAAATCAACGATGTCCTTCATGGCCGGATAATTGGTCCATTCACCATTTACCGAATTCAGATAATACACGACTTCCCTTATAGGGTTGATAGCAAGCAGCAACCAGTGTGCTCTATAAATTAAAACAATAGGTTATATGAAAATTTTGCTATACACAAAAGAAACAGAGATTAGATGAACAAAGAATGAGAAACTAACCCTACTGGTCGGGTATTATACGCCCAAAGATGCAGACTTTCTGTATTGCCGGTGGACATGAATCTATCTACTAAGCGCTGTCTAACTGATTCCGGTTCCGAAGCAATTGCCATTCCGCTGCAGTGGGCGGAAGACACGAAACGGAATCTGTTAGACAACAGAGTCCCGCGCAACACTCTGTCATACAACAACCTTAAATAAAAACATAATAAACATTAGATTATTTTCATTGAAATGTGTAAATAAATTATATTGTGGGACTAATTAAATAATATATCGGATGAGTGAATATTACCGGATGTATGAGTGCATGTTAGTGACGCCTAGTTGATCATGCTTAAAAATCTCCTCCAAGTCATCAATTGTAATAAGTGACTTGAATTCAATACCGAAGACACTTTCATCCATAACGATTTCAAGTAAAGCACCATCCTTCAAATCGGACATATCAACCATTGTTGCGAGCGTCGACCAGTACCGAGGCACAAAAGCACCGCCTTTTTTTCCCGCTGGCTTCGGAGGACCAGTGGGTGGTACGGTACGAACTTGCTGCGTCACTTGTTGTGACTCCCGAGCGGATGCCTAAAAATCATATAAGTTAGGTAAAATATAAAATCATGCAGATTTAGATTCAGATTAATTATTAACACTTTAAATGTACCTCTTTTAGTGATGCAACGGACTCCTCCTCCTGTAAAATCCCTTTACCCTTAACTGTGGGTTTTATAGGAGCAGTCTAAAATTAAAATGTAAAAAATAATTAATAAACGGTTTAGAATTGACATTCGAAAACTAAATGATTCATAATCGTTTTCAATATACCTCATCACTAATGGTAATGAGCTCCGAGGGCCATGCAACAAATGATCCTATTGCATCTCGCAGCAATGTCGTCTCTGAGACCATGTCAGGTACCGGTAGCATCGCATCATGATCTACTACAACATCCACCGATACTTTCAGGTGTCCATCCGGGAGCGGTCTATGGTGAAGTAAATCTCCCAAAGTGTTGTGCACTTTTCCCTTGCCAACTAGTCGATAATTCGGTTCCGATAAGTATAGTTGGCAAGATGAAATGCCCTAAACCAATAGTAAATATAAAGTCATTATCATTAATAAAATAGAACAATTTAAAAGGAAAAAAAATTATAATTACCTCGGGAAATTTCCTTTGATAGTTGATACTAGCCTTATCACTAGTTTCTTTCACCGATGAAGTGTTGCACTTTTCTCTCATATACACTTCTTTATCTCTTTGCAATTCAGAGACTTGTGCTTGCAATTCCGCCAACTTTTGCAACACTTCTTCATTTGAAGGATTTCTTCTCCTAGGACTCTTGTAAAAAGAGGTTGGAGTCACACCATGACCCTTACCCCTCACCCGACCGGGATACTCAGGAGCATCTAGTGCTCTACTAAGTACGCTCCCCTCACCGGTGGATGCCGATTGCGACATGGTCTCCTGTAATTCATTTACATTAAAAAATCATTTATATATTAAAAAACATTTGATTTAATTAAAGACACAGTATTATACTTACACATTCAGTAAAAACTCTCTGAACTTCGGGATCGACAGCTTGACTCTTGCCCACACGAGCTTCCCTCCACAACACATGTACAGGAAGTGAGGTTTCCTCACTTTTAGACTCCTCTAACTATGCATTGACACAAATGATAAAATCGTCAAATAAAACACATTTAGACAATTAATTAAAATGCATTTCTATTTACTTACAAGTTTATCCTCTAAGCGTGCATATCCCATACGCCCTTTTTTGTATGGATACGCGGGTTTGGATGCTCTCGCACTATTCGTGGCACTCCTTTTCCGAAAATCTTCATCTCTTTGATTTACAAACTCAGCCCAATCTTTTTCACCAATGAAGATCTCATACTTTTTTGGCCGTCCCGGTGCCTCTTCAAGAAAGTTTCCATCTTTATCCTTAAGATAGGTGTTTGTCAAAAAGGCTTTCCACCCTCTATATCTTTTGTCGGCCAAACTAAGTATGTAGCGTTTACGATCATCTGGTATCTCAAAAGTCCTCTGCAAAAAAACATACGCATAGTGTGTTAGTATAAGTAATTTAAACAATTTATCGTCAAGATAATAACAACAATTAACCATATATGATATATACCTGAAGCTCGTCCCAAATCGCTTTTTTTTTCGCATCCAACTCTTCGCTTTTCAGATTCCATTTAGCTGTGGAGACCGGAATATGCATACGAACAAGTGTACCAATATAGCTGGTCAACTTTGCAGAATTAGGACCAATTGCTTATTTATCAGAATTCCATTCCAAACGGTATACTAATCCTTGGTCTCTATGTCGAACGATTCCCTTCATAATAGTGATGCCTCGTGCAACTTCTTTTGCTTCAGTATCAGGTGGAGCATTTGTATCCGTGGCATCTCTTTCTTGAGCATCTCTTTCTTGTGAGTTTTCTTGTGAGTTTTCAGGTGGAGCATCTCTATCCGGAGCCATTTAACCTGTATCAAACAAACTAAAGCACATTAGTACACTATTAATAAGCTAACAATCTATACAAGTAAAATGGAAGTCAAACCATGCATGTACAAGTGTATCGGAAACGAAATTGGTACAAATCAAAATAAGCGTCAAAAAAGAAAGTTGTCGGAATTGAACGAAATTTACATGGCTATGGTAAAACGTCCCCACGGACTCAAAAATAAAGTCGGTTTTCCGAAATTCAGACCCTAAGCCCGACTTTTGATTACGGGCAGAAGCAAAACCGATAAAAAAACAGTCCCGAAATGTAAAGATAAGTGCATGAGCAGCTCCGGAATCGTCAAAATAGTATAGTTACATGTTAAGAAGTCGACAAACGGATACATGGTTCAAAAGTTATGTACAAAACGAGAATATGCACCAAAATTGAATAAGTACTATACTATTGATTAAAACAATCGGTACAAATTGAATAAAACAAATTAGTCGGAATATGTATACTATTACCTTTATCACTAACGTCTCTTTCTTTTCTTGGTAGGATTGTGTTCTACGCGTCTCTTAACAACGCGGACGGTTGGATTGATCCAAATACCCTCATTATGATCATTTCTAGTACAAGATTCATTCTCATTTTGATCGTTTCTTGTACAAGATTCAATGCCAACACCAATATCACCTTGATCTTCAATGTTTTCATCAACTATTTTGTTAGATAAAAGCACTATAGACCATTTCGTACTTGTCGGATCATTGACATAGAACACTTGTTTAGCTTGAGAGGCTAGAATGAAAGGCTCATCTTTGTACCCTACCCTATTGAGATCCACTTGCAAAAATCCTGACTTATCCATTCGTATGCCACTATTATTTTCAACCCACTTGCAACCAAATACAGGAATCTGAAACTTCGCGTAATCAAACACCAAAATGCGCTCGATAACCCCAAAATATGACAAATTTGCAAATTTCGGATTTAAGTCATTCGCACTTGATATGTGCATTGCTTTAGCTACCAAGGTAACACCACTATTTTGCATAGTACTTTTATCATCCTGTTCTTTGGTATAAAATGTGTATCCATTAATAGCGTATGCGCTATAAGAAAGCACAATTACAATTGGACCATAGGCTAAACATCTCAACCTTTCTGTTACTGAAGCAGGATCTGAATGATACTTTGAATAAATATGATCCCTAAACCACGGTATGAAACTTCGATTGTGCTCTCGTACTATCCAGTTCTCATTTCTATTTGGATTTAAATCTCGGAGAACAACCTTGTGCATTTCAACATACGGCTCAACCTCAATCTCATTGTGCAGAACATACAAGTGCGCTTGATCCCGTTCGACCATTGATACTGTCACAACTTTATTTCCAATTAGCCTCTTTCCTTCTTTTTTTTCGACAATATGAGATTTGGGGAGTCCAATTGATTGAACATTTGACAGATATTCAGTACAAAACTCAACCGCTTCTTCAACAACATATCGTTCGGCAATACAACCCTCCGGTCGACTTCTGTTTTTCACGTACCCTTTTAATATTTTCATATAACGTTCAGCAGGGTACATCTATCTCATATAAGCTGGTCCGCACAATTGTGTCTCTTTCACAAGATGAACGACTAGATGAACCATTATGTCAAAAAACGAGGGAGGAAAATACATTTCAAGATCACATAAAGTAACAACTATCTCTTTTTGCAATGTTGGTAAGATCGCGGGATCGACCACCTTACTGCAAATTGACCTGAAGAAGAAACACAACTTAGTTATTGTGCTTCTTACTTTTTCTGGCAGAATAGAACGTATACCTATTGGTAAAAAATGTTCCATTATAACATGACAATCATGCGTCTTCAAACTCTTTAACTTGAGGTCTTTCATGGACACAAGTCTTCTAATATCTGAAGAGTAGCCTTCTGGAACTTTAACTTCACTGAGGAACTTACACAATGTTTTCTTCTCCTTTCTAGATAGAGTGTAAACAGCAGGTGGCAGATATGTTCGTCTTCCTTTCGTCACGGGTCCCAATTCAGTTCTCATCCCCATGTTTACCATGTCCTTCCTTATGTTAAGGCCATCCTTAGACTTTCCTTGTATATTGAGTAACGTACCTATGACGCTGTCAAATACATTTTTTTCAATATGCATAACATCCAGGAAATGTCTTACGTACAACGACTTCCAATATGGAAGTTCAAAAAAAAATGGACTTCTTCTTCCACCCACCCTTGACAAGTGAATGTGCAAAAGGCTTGCCAAACTGAGTGCTCACATCTTTCACCTTTTCAAAAATTTGATCACCTGACAAAAAAGGCGGGGCTGTACCATGTTCGGCCTTTCCGTTGAATGCTTTTCTCCACCCACGGTAGTGATGATTAGAATTTAAGAATCTACGATGGCCGAGAAAGACATTCTTCTGACAAAGCTCCAATCGTGTCGTATCGGTTTCATCTTCACAAACGGGACACGCCTTTTGACCTTTATTGCTGTACCCAGATAGATTTCCGTATGCTGGAAAATCATTAATTGTTCCAAACAACATCGCCCTCAAGTTGAAACTTTCCTTCCTATACCCATCGTAAACCTCCACACCGTTGTCCCACAAAAACTTTAAATCTTCGATTAACGGTGCCAAGTATACGTCTATGTCATTCCCTGGTTGTTTAGGCCCAGAAATTAGCATAGATAACATCATGTACTTACGCTTCATACATAGCCACGTAGGTAGGTTATAGATCATAAGAATCACAGGCCATGTGCTATGCGAGATACTTTGAATACCATGCGGGTTCATTCCATCAGTAGACAATGACAACCGAAGGTTTCTTGCTTCTTTTCCAAATTCAGGATAATCAGTATCAACTTTCATCCATTGTGGTGAGTCTGCCAGATGTCGCAACTTTCCATCAATAATTCTTTCATCTGCATGCCAAGTCAAGTGTCTTGAATCGGTCTCACTATGATACATGCGTCTAAATCTCGGAATTATAGGAAAATACCATAAGACTTTAGCAGGAGACAACTTTTTCTTATATCGAGGGGCACCACATTTAGGACACTCATTCAACGCTGCATACTCGTTTCGAAACAAAACGCAATCGTTTGGACATGCATGTATCTTATCATAGCTCATGCCAATAGAGGACAACATCTTTTTGGCTTCATACGTTCGATTGGGAAGAACATTATCCTCTGGTAGCATATCTTTCATAAGGGCTAATAACTCTGTGAAACTTTTATCCGACCATCCATTGTCCGCCTTTAAGTTGTACAACTTTAACACCGCAGACAATCTTGTGAATTTTGAACAACCATCATACAACGGTTTCTCTGCATCGCTTACCAACCTCTCAAACATTTTGGGACAATCCGCAAGATCTTCTTCAAGCGCTTCTGCAATCTCTTCGACTCGATCGCAATCGTATGTGTCTGTGCAATCGTCGTTTGAAGCATACTTCCTATTACACCTCGACTCAGCATTCCCGTTACTTTTCTCACCATGCATTGACCAACATGTATAACTTCTATCAATTCCAAACCGTAGTAAATGGGATCCCAACTGTTCCCCGTCAACCTTACCCCCATAACAGCAACCCAAGCAAGGACACGGCATTCGAAGCGGGTCTTCAGAGTGCTTAACCGCAAACTCAACGAATTCCCATACCCCTTTCTCGTACTGTTTCGACAATCGGTTTGAATTCATCCATGTCTTATCCATGTCTTAATTAAGCTAAACAAATGCTTCTTGGTTTCTCTATCAGGTACTAAGGAATTCTGTCAAGATAATAAATAGCTATCATCATAATAGAATACCTAATCAGAATACCTAATCAGAATACCCGAATTCTTAAAGAAGACATTACCTTATTTCAAGGTAATATAAGTCCACAAACCAAAAAATTGGTTGAGAGACACTAAATTGATATTAAATAGAACCATAAACAATAAACTATAAGCAGAAAATAACAAACTATAAGCAAGAAGAAAGGGATAGTAACCTGAGTTAGACTTGATGTGGGAGATGGGTAGGTTTGAATCGGCGTTGTACAAGTAGAAACCAGAGACTTCAAAGTAACTGTAAAATTAAACACACACACCATGCGGTTAAATACACCACTACTAACAAATATCAAAATAAACCCAATCTAGAACTCAATTATTTAAAATGATATGAAATCAATTATCAATTAGCTAGTAACTACAAACAAGAGAAAGAACAGATGCATACATGTGTACCACGGCTTGTTCAACATACATTGGTTCGTAAATGAGAGGCTAGTTCATTAGTCCTAACAATTAACCTCAACTAACAGTCTAACTTTATAACTAACTTACAACATAACCACTAGTAGGATTAAGTGATAACTAACAGTCTTTTTAAAATAGAATCTTAATTTATTTTCATACATTACTTTTAATATGAAATGAAATAAATATCGAATTAGTAATGCTTTGAGATTATAAGAAATCAAATTAGACAAAATACATATTATCACTTTCAAACATATATGCATTTATACAATTAAACAAACTTTAGTAACAAAGGTCTCCATTTTTCAAAACTCTACTCCTTTTAAGAAATGAAAGAATCCTCACTCATATTTTAGAATCAAGTAAAACCATAAAACATTAAAGTGAACGTAGTTTCTCTTAATAATCATTTGGTGTAGACAAGTTATTAACCCTCAATTGAACTACCCATTACAATTCAAATAACTCAATGATATGACAAAGAAGAAATTATGCAGCAAGTAGTTCATTCTTTCATAATATACTATAGCTTTCATTTCATATCATATACTATAGCTTTCATTTCATGCTTTCATTTCAAACAACCCATTATAATTAAAAACGAAAATGGCACTAATGTGTTCTATTCTTGACAAATGTGTTTGCAATTTAGATATAAAAATATCAAAGTTCTGTTTTTAGCTAAAATAATGGCACTAATGTGTTCTATTCTTGAAAAATTGTGTTCTTCAGCACAACACATTCAGTACCCAACAACAAAGCAACAAGAAATTGTGTTCATGGATTATAACCTATTAAGAAACATAGCCAGTCGAACAAAAACAATTAAAAATAAAGCAAAAGAAAACAAGGTGACATACATGAAGATGAAGATGACGGCGGCGGTGGAGGCGAGATGCTACACGGCGGCGGCGGCGGCGGTGAAGAACTTTGAGTTGTGGGAGACAAAGTGGGGGAGACGAAGTGGAAGAAAAAAGATGGGGGAGACAAAATGGGTTTTCTGGGTTTTCTGGGCAAGTTAGCGTCAATGGGAGAAAAAAGATGAATTAGGGATTCTGAATGCGTAATATCAAATTTTGGTTTTAAATTTTTTAATTAAAACAGGCTATGAGAGCGCTTTTGAAAAGCGCCTTAGTAGACGTACCTATACCAGCGCTTTTAGGGGAAAAGCGCTCTTGTACCCTACCCCCTGTAACAACGCTTTTGAAAGCGCTTTCATAAAGCAACCTATAAGAGCGCTTTTGAGAAGCGCTTTCGTACCCCTCCCATATAAGAGCGCTTTCTGAAAGCGCTTTCGTACCCCCCCTATAAGAGCGCTTTTTGAAAGCGCTTTCGTAACCCCCTCTTCCAGAGCGCTTTTTTTGCGTGTTTTTTTAGCTAAACCTATACCAGCGCTTTTTCCTAAAAGCGCTTTAGTAGGGGTGCTGCTAAAAGACAAATTTGGCATACTGAATCCACATGTGAACATTATCTAAGTTATTATCTTCATTCATCCTCAAAACTGATATTATGTCTAATGATCAATCTAGAACCACCTCTACCGGTATGATATTCGATCTCTCTGAATAACTATAAAGATAAAGGGAATGAATAACGATGATTTATGAAAACTACTTCAAAACCTCATCTCTGAGTATTAATCAACAAGTCAATGTAAAAACCTAGGGTGAAAGTATAAACCCTATCTCTCGATTGATAGTTCAACAATGATATAAAATAAAAGCAAGGTTTTTCATTAATAATAAAGCTTAAACAATTGTTCACAGGAATTAATCAAAGTAATTGCATCTTCATAGGTTAACTACTACCTTAAACTCAACACAATGGGGTTTAGCTCTCCATAGCCATGAAGAACACACAAGATTTCATGGAAGGATTCATCTTCATCAAGGGAATGTCTTCAATTGATGTTGAATTCTCCGTCGAAAGTTGTCTTCTGCTCTGGAATAGGATTGCTCTCCGAATTTCGCTCATCAAAGATCTCCCTCTTATGAGGATTAGGGATTCTATTTATAACAATTTGTCCTTGTAACGCAGCTGTCGCGGCTCGGCACGTACTGGCGTGGTGCGAACCCAAGTTAGAGGGTTTGGCGCGTCTTGCCCATGATTTGCGCGGCTCGACCTTTGCTTTATCCCACTTCTTTGTGATTTCTCCTCTTCATAGCCTCTACGCATGTGTGTTTCTTCGTCTTTGCTTCTTAACTTTAATATCTGCACAAATAACACCCAAAGTAACGCAAGTTGTTCTACAATTAGTATCGAACCTCTAAAGTTCAATTCTAACTATAAAACCCTTAAAAAGTACAAGATATGTTCACTTCTAGTTCAAAAGGTAGTTAATTTGACAAATGAAAATACTACTAATTCACTCCTAACAAACTCTCCCCAACTTAGAGTTTTGTTTGTCCCTAAACAAAATTACTTACCTCAATGAGTACAACAAAACATACCAACAATCATGCAACAAGTTTTTCAAAAAGATTTTTCAAATGGTTCAATTCAGTAACCATCTCAGATACTCTTCATCTCCCTGCAAACTCAGAGCATACACATGAAATGGATTTTGAAAGAAAATTACCTCCAGAAGTTCAAAACACTACACAATTGTAATTGAATCAACACTAATCACTCTCATCAAAAAGTATGATGAATAATAGAGGGGTTAAACACTCATCCAAACAATTAAACCAACAAGAATCCATATCATAAGTTCACCATATTGTTAGCATAAAGTCCTGTGGAATCTGAGAATCAGAAGGTCTTTCCAGGGTTGTAATGTGGTTTAGATTCAAAGAAAAGAAGATAAACGAGGGTTGTTCCTATTCTAGGGAAGCATCCGAATCATAACTCCTTTCCTTTTCCTTTATACCTTAAACTTTTCAGCCATTCTTCTTTTTCACTCGTAGCTCGATGTCTTTTTTTTTTTTTTCAACAACTGTTTACTTTCAAACATTGTTTTTCTTTTATTTCTCTTTTTTTTTCAAGCTACGAATTTCTTTCGTTCTTTGTAAATCACCACCTATACTTACTCCTCTTTTGGTTATGACTCTCCCCAACTTGGAGATCAACCTGTATTTAGATTATATGAATGCTCCCCTACTTTCTATGAAGGTCAAAGAGAAAACACATCACCAAATTCTATGGTTGATGGTCCAAAACAAAACTTTCTATTGAGATCAAAACTCACCAGGTGTTTCCTTGGTGCATATGATGAAATTTATCTTGACCTCAGGCTCAAAGAATGGTTAGCAAAGAATCACATTCTCACAGAAGAAAATAAGTTTTAGGATAAAATCAGCTCAAAGAAACTCTCAGATTCAAACAAGTGCCTAAATCACTTCCACAGATTTCCAAAAACGATGCGACAAATGGTTTAGCATGATACAAACCAGTCAAAATAATCGATGGTCTCCTGCATATAGTAAACAATGGAAAGCTTTCCTCACAATGGTTAAGGCTAAGCCGATCCAACAAAAATAATGTACCATAAATAACTTCTGTCAAGTATTTACTAACAACCTACGTTTCATGCACACACTAGGAGTTTGAGTTTGAAAATTCATATCTGACTTGTCACTTATTGAAAAAGAAAGTGAAAACTTAATTTTTTAAAAAAAATTTCACTCACTACCACTTTCATGCATGTTGCTCCATTGTTGGTACTTTGCTTGAGATTTTCATTTTGCTGTGGGATTACTCATTCTAAATTGGGGACATCATAAATGACATCATAAATAAAATTAAAATCAAACAAATATCATCATATGAGTGATCATAAACATAACAACTCACTATCCTCCTCTAGTTGCCCCTGGAACTTATCTGGTCGTGTGCCTGCCACCCCCCAAAAGGAGATAGGGTTAGGTTCCGGCTAACCTGCAGTACGCAAGAGATTGGAGGTAAAATTTGTTTTCGCACAACCGCGGCGCGACAGGATCATCCGCGACGCGCGAAAGCTTATGCTAAGAGGTCGCGGCGCGGGCCTGGGCTGCGAGGCCCGATGATGCATTTTATGCAGGTGCTGTACTCATTCATTCATATTGGTTAGATGATACTAAACTAAGAAAGTAAAAAAAATTAAAATAAAAAAACTTACTGCGTTGGGCTGCCTCCCAACAAGCGCTTTGTTTAACGTCGGTTGAGCTCGACGATCAGCTTCCTTAAGTATTCAGAAGTTCGAGAATGCATACTTCCCGATCAAATTCTCCTCCAAGGTAAACTTTCAATCTTTCTCCATTGACCGTCCAACTCTCTTTAGTTTTGCTATCTTCAATGACAATGGCTCCATATGGTTTGACTTCCTTGACCATGAATGGTCCTGACCATTTAGATTTTAGTTTACCTGGGAAAAGTCTTAGCCTGGAATTAAACAGAAGCACAATATCTCCGACCTTAAATTCTTTCTTTTTGAGTTTTTTGTCATGGTATCTTTTCATATTTTCCTTGTACATTTTATTGGACTCATATGCCAAGTACCTGAACTCTTCTAGCTCGTGGATTTGTTCTTTCCTTTTCTTGAATGCTAGGCTGTCATCTCTATTAAAGAAACATAGAGCTCACAAAGCTTTGTGCTCTATTTCTACAGGTAAGTGACATGTCTTACCATAAACCATTTGGAAAGGTGAGGCACCAGTGGGTGCTTTGTATGCGGTTCTGTATGCCCAAAGAGAATCATCAATCCGAGCGGGCCAGTCTTTCCTGTATACCGACACTGTCTTTTCCAGTATATTCTTTATTGCTCTATTTGAAATTTCTGCCTGCCCGTTGGTTTGCGGGTGATAAGGTGAGGCAATCTTATGCTTGATGCCGCACTTTTCCAACACTTTCGCAACCTATTCATTGACAAAATGGGATCCACCATCGCCGATAATTACTCTAGGCATGCCAAAACGGGTGAAGATATTACGGTTTAAAAATTTCAATACCGTTTTGGCATCCGCTTTTGGAGTAGCGATAGCTTCAACCCACTTGGAAACATAATCCACAGTAACTAAAATGTATTCATTAGTAAATGAGGGGAGAAAAGGTCCCATAAAATTGATACCCCAATAATCAAAGACTTCAACTTCAATCATGGTTTGAAGTGGCATCTCATCTCTTTTGCTTATCCCTCCAACTCTTTGGCATTTATCACAATTTGTCGCATGGTGGTGAGCGTCTTTGAAAATAGTTGGCCAGAAAAAACCGGATTGGAGAACTTTTGTTGCGGTTCTCCATCCGTTAAAATGCCCGCCACTTGGAGAATTATGATAATGCCAGAGGATTTGTTGGGCTTCCTCTTCAGTAACACACCTTCTTAGTATGCCATCCTTACCTATCTTAAACAAGTATGGGTCGTCCCACACATAGTATTTAACATCGGATAACAACTTTTTCTTCTGGTGCCAATCGAAATCCTCTGGTACCATACCGGTTGCTTTATGATTTGCAAGATCGGCGAACCATGGTCTTACTTGGATTTGAAAAATTTGTTCATCCGGGAACTCATCATTTATTTCTGCTTCTTGGTGAGTGACTTTTATGAAGGATAGAAAAACACTTAGAAAGGGGGGGTTTGAATAAGTGTAGTCTAAAAACTTGAACGATAAAAACAATTTGCACAGTTATTTTTATCCTGGTTCGTTGTTAACTAAACTACTCCAGTCCACCCCCACGGAGTGATTTACCTCACCTAAGGATTTAATCCACTAATCGCAACAGATTACAATGGTTTTCCACTTAGCCCACGACTAAGTCTTCTAGAGTATCCTGATCACAACCTGATCACTCTAGGAACAAATGCTTAGACACAAGCTAAGACTTTCTTAGAGTATCCTGACCACCACGTGATCACTCTAATTACAACTGCTTAGACACAAGCTAAGACTTCCTAGAGTATCCTGATCAACACTTGATCACTCTAGTTACTTACAAATTAATGTAATCAATTCTAAGAGTATTACAAATGCTTCTGAAAAGCTATAATCACAACAGTGATATTTCTCTTGACGTTTAAGCTTAATCTCACTAATATATTACAACAGCAATGTAGTGAGCTTTGATGAAGATGAAGTTTCTGAGCTTTGAGTTGAACAGCGTTTCAGCAAGTTTTTCAGAGTAAGTTCTTTCAGAATTGGTTAACCTTGCTTCTCATCAGAACTTCATATTTATAGGCACTTGAGAAGATGACCGTTGGGAGCATTTAATGCTTTGCGTATTCCGTACAGCATTGCATTTAATGTTTCACGCTTTTGTCAACTACCTCGAGCCTTGTTCACGCTGTGTCTACTGACGTTGCCTTTAATAGCTTCCAACGTTCCTTTTGTCAGTCAGCGTAGCCTGCCACCTGTACTTTCTTCTGATCTGATGTTTGTGTATACAACGTTTGAATATCATCAGAGTCAAACAGCTTGGTGCATAGCATCTTCTTGTCTTCTGACCTTGAAGTGCTTCTGAGCGTGATACCATGAGAACTTCAGTGCTTCTGCTTCTGATCTCAAGTTCTTCTGATGCTTCCATAGACCCATGTTCTGATTCTGCCTTGACCATCTTCTGATGTCTTGCCAGACCATGTTCTGATGTTGCATGCTGAACCTTCTGAGACAAAGCTTCTGAGCGCTGATTTGTGCATACTCTTTATATATTTCCTGAAAGGGAAATTGCAATGTATTAGAGTACCACATTATCTCACACAAAATTCATATCCTTGTTATTATCAAAACTAAGAATATTGATCAGAACAAATCTTGTTCTAACAATCTCCCCCTTTTTGATGATGACAAAAACATATATAAATGATATGAATTTGCGATCAGAAAGAGCAGACGGCTAAAGACAATTTACACAGCTATAGCATAAGCATGTGAATATGTCTCCCCCTAAGATTAACAATCTCCCCCTGAGATGAATAATCTCCCCCTGAAATTAATACTAGAAGAATTTTATAAATAAAAGACTTCCCTGAGTATTTCAGTAGAGACGTTCACAGTGCTTGATCTTTAGAACATTCATGACTTCTGATTTCTGCTTCCATAGGACAGCTTCAGAACGTTGAATTTCTTTAGATCCCCAGAACATTCACAGCTTCTGATTCCTGCTTCCATCGGACAGCTTCAGAACTTGAATTTCTTTGATCTTCCGAACATTCACAACTTCTGACTTTTGCTTCCATCGGACATCTTCAGAACTTGAATTTCTTTAGATCTTCAGAACATCCACAGCTTCTGATTCTTGCTTCCATTTGGACAGCTTCAGAGCTTGAATTTCTTCTTACATCACTTCATGCTAGATTGTATCAGAACATTGTTGAATGTACCAGAGCATCATCAGAGCATCTCTACATCCTGAAATGTTACAGAACAAAACTAAACGACAAAAGTCAGCATGAATGAGTCAGAACATAGAATATGTTTCAGAACACATAATATGTATCAGAGCCATATGGTATGTGTCAGAACCCATATACATAATGTTTCAGATCATATTCTATCATCAGAATGTCTGAACATTCTTCCTTCTTGCTTCTGATTCTGAAGCTTCATAGCACTCAGCTTGCTTCAAGAATCCAAGAACTTGATTCATCTTGTTGCGTGAACTGACTCTTTTCTGGGCCATACCTCTGTTCTGTAGAGATACGTGAACTGACTCTTTTTTATCGCTTAATGCTTTCGCATTTTTTTGAAAATTCACAGAGTCGCCACCGACCTTTTATTTTATCCAATTAAGGAAAGGTTTATAAAAGAAACAGAAAAAAGACCTTTGAGAAATTCTGGGTAAGGGGGTAGGTTATACAAAGGGAAGGTGTTAGCACCCTTTGTATCCATGGTTATCCATGGGCTCTTAAGTTTTCTTAGCTCACTGGTTTTTCGATCACTTTTCAATTGCTCTGAAATTGCTCATATGTGGTTTCAAATACCTTTGTAATTTGAATTTTGTAATGATCCGTGTGTGGATGTATACAAAATGCTTGTTTATCTTTCGAAAGATGTTTTGAAAAGAACGTTAACTTTGTAATAACCCGTGTTTGGATGTATACAAAGTATTGTCTTTTGGAAAGTTTTGAAAAAACAACAGTGTATGAGAATTTTGTTTGTTTGGATTTGAGCAAGCAAACTAGGAGATCTACCCTGAGTTGTAAGGTCTTTATCCTATTTCCTTTAAAAATCTATCCTTTCACCGGATATAAACGCAAGGTTCGATTTTGTACTCAAAATTGTAGAATTTTGACTTTGATTTTGAAAAGAATGAGAAGGGATTTACCTTAAGAGGTGCAAGTGTGATTGTGATTGGATTCAGATATTTTATCTTTGAAGTTAGTGATCTAACGGTTCAATTTTATCTTTGACATACACGCAGTTTATATTTGCTGGAGAGTAAAATGCGGAAATGTAAAGTGCGGAAAGTAAATCTACGCTATTACATTGATTGTGCAGGAAACGTAAACTAGCCTATTTACATGAATTTGACATCCTATACATTTATCTAGGAATTTAAATTGCAAGGAAAATAAAAAGCCTGTTTTTGGATTTTTTATGATTGATTTTAATTATAATTAATGCATGATTAATTGAATTAAAATGAAGAAAAAAGATGAAAATAGATTTAAACCTAAAAATTAAGTTTAAAATATGTACAAAATATTTGTCAATTAATTTTAAAACAAAACTAATTTTTTTGGAATTTTTGGAATTGATTTAAGTTAATTAAAACATAATTATGTAAATAATTATACAAATAAGTAAAACTTAAAAAGAAAATTATTCAAAATATGTACAAAATTAGTTTATAATATATAAACAATATTTTATATAAAGAACAAATTTTTTTATGATTTTTTGATTGGTTAGAATAATTAAAAAGCAAATATATAAACATATACTAATTAATTATGCAAAATATTAAAATTTTGAAGAAAAATAAAATATTTTTATTTCAGAAAATAATATATTATTTTAGAAGTCTAAAAATATTTTTTGTGTATTTTTTGGATTTTTAAAACTATTTTTAATTAATTTAACAAAGAAATTAAAAATAAAATAGAAAATAAAATAGAAAATAAAAGGATACTGATCCTGTGTGGAAATTTATGAGGGAGTATGATGTGCACGCGTGATCTGGAGCGTTGGATGACTCATTAAATGAAATCAAGTGGTCCAGAAATTGAGGCTCATGGGACACGTTGCACCTGCAAAGCACAGAATTAGAGGAAAATTTAAAAAGGTACGCGCGCTGCTGAACCAATGAGGGGGAGACACCTCATCGTCTTCAACCTTCAGCCAGGGGTTTTTACAGCGCTTTTATGAAACATGCGCTGTAATTGATGAACCTCAAACCTGCAAAATAGCGAATAGGGGTAAACATGCAGAGAAATTTGGCGCGATGGTACCATTCAATTCGTCTGATCCATACGAACCTAATGGTGCTATTTAGAACTTGTAATTTGGCCTAATTTTGAAAGCCCTAATTTTGAAGCTATGAACCCTAAAATGGTAGTTTCGTTTATACGTGTCCAAACTTCAATTAAGTTTCCAGAAATGATCTACACTTCAAACCAAACTTAATAGTATGTCTACATCTTGTTAAACATGTGTGAATAACCAGATACGAATTGATTTTAGTTTGAACAAATTTGGACCTGTATAGCTCGATTCAGTGAGCTTCAAGGCTTGTAACTGATTGGGATAGTTTCAGTGATGTTCAAGGAAGGTGTATGAATGCTTAGTTTGTATTGAAATGGACTGAAATTACAAATTCGAATTTGAGTTTTCTTTGAATTTTTTTCAAGTGATTACAAGTGTTATGAGCTTATGTATGCTTCTGAACTCGCCTCTCTTTTGTTACTGAACTATGATAGCTTATTTATAAGCATTGAGTGCTTACAATTGAAGCTAAGAAGTGTCTTTAGTTGCCTTTGTTGAAACTTTGGTTTTTTAATATTAAAAAAGCTTGAATTCTTGACCAAGTCATCTTGCCTTCAATGCACCTGCCTTGCCCTTCAATTCTCTGCAGAAAGATGAAGATTCTTTGAGGTGAGTCATGCTTGATTTGTAAGCTAACCATTATCCATGCATTTTCCTTTTAATTTTAATCTTAAAGTAAGATAAAATCATGCCAAAAATGGATAAAAAAAGGTGTGGGCTTAGTCTTGGTCGTGGGAGGCCCATAACATCATGGAAATGATGTTTGAATGCTGAAAACTTGGCCCCATTTGGAAAAAATACATTTTTGAGCAATGTTGATTTCATGTATTTTCCCAAAATTTAGCCAACTTCAACAAGGTGTAAATCCTTCAATTTTTGTCATATGAAGGAGATCTTGCACTTTTTGGAAACCTCAAAGAGTCATGTAACCAATGCCTTTGGTCTCATGTCAAAATGATTTTTGATGCTCCTTGTGTGTCCTTTTGAAAAAAGTGTCTTTTTGTTGACTTTGAAAATGACCTGTAATGTCTTTGGTCATATTTTTCAAATGGTGAATCCAATGACCATGGGATCAATGGAATTTGAAAGATAATTGAATTTCCTTCAAAATAAGCTTTGGTTTGAATTTTTTGGATGAAGGATGAGAGAGTTATGATCAGTCAAAGTTGAGTTGACTTTTCAGGCAAAAACCCTAATTTTGAATCTTAGAGTTTTGTTGATTTTTGATCTTTCCTTGATGAATTATGATCATCCAATGATCAAATGATGAATCCTTTGACAAAATATGGACTTTGACAAAAAATTTCATTTTTGACTGTCTGTTGACTTTTTTGGTCAAACGGGTCGTCTGTTGACTGTTTGAGCTGCTGACGGTGCGTCTGAGTGAATTGAAGTTTGAAAATTTGTATGATGGTACTTTGAGATATATGGATGTGTATGAAATCCATTTGAGCTCTCAAAAACTTGTTTCTCCTGTAAAAACAAGAAAACCCTAGTCAGGGACTGTTTATGTAGGAGACAGTTAAGCGTACCTGATTTTTGTGCAGTGTTGAGTTTCTGCTAATCGCGTGATATTCAGAAGACTTCTAGAACAAAAATCTTGGTACAAAACACTGAGAATTGTACTGCCAGCAGTTTGGCTGTCAACTGACTGTCCAGGTATTGACGTAGCAGTTAGAGTGAAAAATCAACAGTCAAAGTTAATTTTCTTTTTTGTTGTTTTTGTTTTATGTTTTATGTGAAAAATGAAAGTTTATTTACATGACCTGTTAAAAACATAGACATAATAAATAACTAATATTTACGGTATGCGGGCAAAATTACCGATAATAACCTTGAAAATCATTTAATGCACAGAAATAGGAATATTTGACTGGCAGAAAACACACAAAATATTATCTTAGTAATTAAGCAATATTATGACAAATAGTACAACATTTAATACTGACAGTACAAATATCACATACTATATTGAACAGTACGACGAATAAACGGTACATTTAAGAAATAAGAAATACGGCAAATTTTAAGAATGACGATTAATGACCCATGCTATGAACAATAACATGTAGATGATTGGGAGTGCAACCATTGCAGGTCCACACTCTTCAGGACTATGCAGGCAGAAGAAAGTCATGATCACCGTAGCAATGGTGATGACTGTAAGAAACAGTGTCTCTATCCACTTTGCCATTCTTGTCAGGGAAGAAGAGAAAACAGATATGAGGTAGGAATTTGAAAGATGAGTTGGAATTTGATGTGAGATTTTATGGAAGAAAATGAGAGGTATTTATAGAATGGAAAGAAGGATAGAGACGTTGGGGAATGATGTGATTCCGTACAAAAGGAAAATTTGAGTGGAAGTAAGATTTGAAAGAAAGTGGATGATAGTGTTGGGAAAAAGAGAGATTTGATTTTTGAAAAAGAGATTTGAAAAGATTTTTGAAAATAATTGAATATAGTACAAAAATTAGTGGGAAACAAAAGATAATAATAATCTACTTGTTACCAGTGCAGTCTGAGTTTCCTGATTCTGCGCCTGCAAAAAGATTTAACTCTGTACCAATTGTGTCAGTACTATTTATCTGTAAATAAATAAATAGCATGTGTGAAGTAATAAACAGTATTTGGCGTTTGCGTAAGAATAAATTCAACTGCAGGCCAATTTACTGTATAAGAAAAATTCTAAAAACTAAGTGTTTCATATGTTAGGATATTTGTTGAAATAATCCATAATTATATGAGACTTTTAATTTTCAGATTGGAGTTTTCTTGAAAAATATGTGGGCAAATTTTGGGGTATAACAGTTGCCCCTATTCAATCTTCTTAAACCTGAAGAGATTGTCTGAAATCTGAAGGTAGAAGATGATTGAATATTTAGATGCCCTGAAAATTTGCACTTACCTTGATCAGAAGAGATGTTGGAAGTTGCATTTGAATGTCGTCTGCGAAATGTTGTTGGCAGATTGAAACATTACCTGAGATGGGCTTTCAGATGCCACCTGGAATATGTGTTGAGGGTTTGCTCATCAGAATGAATCCATTGATTATATCTTGATGAAGGATTTGAAAGTCTTTGTGTTGACTATTTCGGAACCGTCCAAGGTTACCGCTTTAAGTCTTGGAAGATAATCGTTACGGAACTTGTCCAAAGTTTTTCCGATTTAGATTTTGGAAGTTGATCATTGTGGAACCGTCTGAGGTATCGGCTTTAGATCTGCAATGTTAGATCTTTTTGGAACCATCTGAGGTATCGCTTTAGATCTGCAATGTTAGATCGTTCTGGAACCGTCTGAGGTATCGCTTTAGATCTGCAACGTTAGATCATTCTGGAACCGTCTGAGGTATTGCTTTAGATCTGTGATGCTAGATCGTTCTGGAACCGTCTGAGGTATCGCTTTAGATCTGCGATGCTAGATCGTTCTGGAACCGTCTGAGGTATCGCTTTAGATCTTTGATGCTAGATCGTTCTGGAACCGTCTGAGGTATCAACTTTAGATCTGCGATGTTAGATCGTTCTGGAACCGTCTGAGGTATCGCTTTAGATCTTTGATGCTAGATCGTTCTGGAACCGTCTGAGGTATCAACTTAAGATCTGCGATGTTAGATCGTTCTGGAACCGTCTGAGGTATCGCTTTAGATCTGTGATGTCTGTTTTTGAATTGGTAAGTAATCAGAATGAATCTTCGGCTTGATTATATCTGAGAGAACCGTTCATGGAATTCAGGTGAACACTGCATGTGATTGAGAACATCTTCGTCGAAGATATCCGTCTGCCTGAAAAATCAAGTTAGTAATGTGAAATGTTTATGATGCATGTAAATGTGAGATATTCCCGGAGAAATATGCATGTGATGTTGTGTATGAATATGCGTATGATGCATGATGTATGATGTATGATGTATGAATACGAATATGTGATGTATGAATGTGATGTATGAATACGAATATGAATATGTGATGTATGAATGTGATGTATGAATACGATGCGTGTCAAGCTTCTAGTTGGAAAAATAAATTCCCACTAGTCATCTGGACATGAGTGTATTGTGATCGTTGATGATCTTTTGTCTTGTTTGAGTACCCTCGGCTGGGGAAATTCTTTGAGAACCCTGGTATTCTGTTGAAGGATCTTTGAATATCTCTTGAGAATGAAAGGTAGCTGGAAGTTCTGATGCCCTTTCAAATGGGAATGAGGAAGATGCATAATCCTCCGATGCACTATCTGACCAAGTCCGGGTGCGGGGAACACACCTTCTGAAGATAGTAATCTGGAACAACCCTGCTGGGGGATAAGACTTCTTTTGAAGAGAAAATCTTTTTGAGGAATTTGCTGAGAAAGGCGCTCCTCTTGGGGATTTTCTTCTGATGGAATGATGTCCAGATAATTAGGACATTTCCTGAATGCTATTCCTGTTTTTCCTGGTAAACATCAATCATATTCAAATGCACATGTTCATTCAAAATCATCATTGGGACGCTTACGTATTTAAAACAGAAAAAGTGAAAATAGTGATTTTTGAGCCTAAGCTGCATTGATTTTTGAAAAAGAGCCATGATAGGCTGGTTAGCACAGGGAGACAACAATCCTAGAAGTAGGAAACTGTCAGAAAGTTTTGGAAAATATTTATGAAGATAAATAGCTATGTGAAAACAATCCAGTCAAGTTTCAACTCTGCTATTGCCAATCTGTCTTCGAGCATCTCATCCCTCACTTGTTGGAAGAAAGTGATTGGACTGATCGGTGTCTTTGAGGTGTTGAATCTTGATGGTGAGTAGGCAGCTGAACGGAACACAGTTGTATGATTCATTCCCTAACTTTTGCCTAGGCTGCCCTTTCAGGTTTTCAGCCTACCGGGATAGTATTTGTTTAGTCTCTAATTTTTGCCTGGACCGCCCTTTCGGGTTTTCAATCCACCGAGACGCTCATTTTTTTGCCTAAGTTGCCCTTTCAGGTTTTCAACTTAGCGAGCTGTTTTTTTTTTGTTTTTTTTTTCTTTTTAAGAGAAGTATTTTTTGACTATGTCAGCATTCACAGGGTGTGGGAAATCCTCGCCATCCATGGTGGTAAGCAACATGGCTCCGCCGGAGAATATTTTCTTGATTATGAATGGTCCCTCATAGGTGGGAGTCCATTTGCCTCTGGGATCACCTTGTGGTAAGATGATGCGTTTGACAACCAAGCCACCAGTTTGGTATGCTTGACTTTTGACTTTTTTGTTGAAGGCTTTGATCATACGCTTTTGGTATAGCTGACCATGACAAATAGCTGCGAGCCTTTTCTCATCAATCAAGTTTATCTGGTCCAACCGTGTTTGAATCCAATCGTCTTCGTCTAGATTGGCTTCTTTCATAATCCTCAGGGAAGGAATCTGAATTTCAATTGGAAGAACTGCCTCCATACCATAGACTAAGGAGAATGGAGTTGCCCCTGTTGAAGTACGCGCAGATGTGCGATAACCATGAAGAGCAAAAGGTAACATCTCATGCCAGTCTTTGTAGGTTACTGTCATCTTTTGTATGATTTTCTTGATGTTCTTGTTGGCAGCTTCCACCGCGCCGTTCATCTTTGGTCGATAGTTAGAAGAATTATGATGCTTGATTTTGAACTGTGTGCAAAGTTCAGTAATCATTCTGTTGTTTAGATTTGTGCCATTGTCCGTGATAATCCGTTCAGGGATGCCGTACCGACAAATGAGATTGTATTTGATGAACCGGGCTACCACATTCTTGGTAACAGAAGCAAATGAAGCTGCTTCTACCCACTTTGTGAAGTAGTCAATAGCGACCAGGATAAAGCGATGTCCGTTGGAGGCAGTAGGTTTGATTTCTCCAATCATATCAATACCCCACATTGCAAAAGGCCAAGGAGCCGTCAGGACGCTTAATGGAACTGGAGGTACATGTACTTTGTCAGCGTATATCTGGCATTTGTGACATGTTCGGGAGTGATGATGGCAGTCTGTTTCCATGGTAGACCAGTAATAACCTGCTCTCAGGATCTTTTTAGCCATTGTATGTCCACTGGAATGAGTACCGAAGGTACCATTGTGTATTTCTTCCATGATCTGTTCTGCTTCCTTCTTGTTTACACAGCGAAGTAAAGTCGAGTCATGGTTGCGTTTGTATAAGGTTCCATTGCTTAGAAAGAATTTGGCAGCAAATCTCCTTAGAAACTTTCTGTCGTTAATGGATGCCCCTTCAGGGTACTCCTGAGCTTCGAGATATCTTTTTACTTCATGGAACCATGGTTTTTCTTCGGTTCCTTCGGTATTGATCTCATTGCAATAGGATGGTTCATCTTGCCTGTAGATGGTGATCATAGGCGCCTCGTTGTCCCACCTGACTTTGAACATGCATGACATGGTAGCTAAAGCATCAGCTAGTTGATTTTCCTCGCGTGGGATGTGTTCGAAAGTGATTTCTTCGAAGTAAGGAATCAAACTCAGCACATATTCTTTGTAAGGAATTAGATTCGGGTGCTTCGTGTCCCATTCCCCTTTGACTTGGTAGATTACCAAGGCCGAGTCTCCGTAGACTTCCAGGAATTTGATTCTTAGATCGATTGCAGCTTTGAGACCCAGAATACATGCTTCGTATTCGGCTATATTGTTAGTGCAATTGAAGCATAACCTGGCAGTGAATGGTGTATGACCTCCTGCGGGGGAAATGATCACAGCTCCGATGCCATTGCCAAGTGCATTAGAAGCTCCGTCAAAAACCATGGTCCACCGGGATCCTGGCTCGGGTCCTTCTTCTGGTCTTGGTTGTTTGTAGTCATTGACTAGCATAATGTCTTCGTCTGGGAAGTCAAAGTTCAATGCTTGATAATCATCCACTGCTTGATGAGCCAGATGATCAGCTACCACACTTCCTTTGATTGCTTTTTGTGAAGTGTATTGAATGTCATATTCTGTTAAGATCATTTGCCATCTTGCTATTCTTCCAGAGAGCAGGTTTTTCGAACACGTATTTGATGGGATCCATCTTGGAGATTAGGAAAGTGGTGTGATTTAGCATGTACTGTCTTAGTCGGCGAGCTGCCCAAGCTAAGGCACAACAAGTTTTTTCGAGTAGTGAGTATCTTGTTTCACAATCGGCAAACTTTTTGCTAAGATAGTAGATTGCGTGCTCCTTTCGGCCGGATTCGTCATGTTGTCCTAGTACACACCCCATTGAGTCTTCTAACACAGTTAGGTACATTATCAGAGGTCTGCCTTCCACAGGTGGCAACAAGATTGGAGGTTTTTGGAGATATTCTTTGATTTTGTCAAAGGCTAACTGGCATTTGTCATTCCACCTTTCCACTTGATCTTTCTTCAGCAGTTTGAAGATCGGCACACAAGTAGTAGTCATGTGGGCAATAAATCGGGCGATGTAATTTAGACGTCCCAAGAATCCTCTGACTTGTTTCTCGGTACGAGGTATAGGCATTTCTTGAATGGCTTTAACCTTGGCGGGATCAACCTCAATACCTTTGCTGCTGACTATGAAACCTAAGAGTTTGCCGGATCTTACTCCAAAGGTACACTTATTTGGGTTCAGTCGCAACTTGTATTTCTTGAGTCTGTCAAACAATTTGTGTAAATGACCCAAATGTTCTTCCTCGGTGTTGGATTTTGCAATCATGTCATCGACATACACCTCTATTTCTTGATGAATCATATCATGAAATAGCGCTACCATTGCACGTTGATAGGTTGCTCCTGCGTTTTTCAGACCAAAGGGCATTACTTTGTAACAAAAGGTTCCCCAGGGTGTTGTGAAGGTTGTTTTTTCCATGTCTTCGGGTGCCATCTTGATTTGATTGTACCCTGAGAATCCGTCCATAAAGGAGAATACCTTGCATTGTGCGGTATTGTCAACCAGTACATCGATGTGTGGTAAAGGGAAATCATCTTTGGGACTTGCCCGGTTCAGATCTCTGTAGTCCACGCACATTCTGACTTTCCCGTCTTTTTTAGGTACAGGCACGATGTTATCTATCCAAGGAGGATAACTTACAACTTTAAGGAATCCGGCATTGAACTGTTTTTCAACCTCGTCTTTGATCTTTTTTGACATATCAGGCCTACTCCTTCGTAGTTTCTGTTTGACTGGAGTGCTACCTTCTTTGATTGGTAGGCGATGAACTACAATGTCCGTGTCAAGGCCTGGCATATCTTCATAGGACCAGGCGAATATCTCGACGTAGTCTTGCAGCATTTGAATCAGTCTTTGTTTGTTGCTGTGTTCTAAATCAGCCCCTATTTTGACTTCTTTCTTTTCTTCGTTGCTGCCCAAGTTGATGACCTCAATTGGCTCCTCGTGAGGCTGTATGGCCTTGTCTTCTTGTTCTAGCAGCCTTGCAAGTTCTCTTGGCACTTCACAATCTTCCTCACTTTCGTCCTCAGTTTGGTAGATCGGATTTTCAAAGTCATGACGGGCAATAGCAGAATCGTTGTTGACTGGATCCAGAGTGTATGTGAATCTGCAAGTTAATTATGTGAGTATGTGTGAAGAAAAAACATAGCTATTAGAAAGCGAAGAAAGAAGGAAAAAGGATCACAAAATTTAAATATGCAAGCGTCCCATGATTTTATTGAATGCACATGATCATGATATGATAAGCCCTTATAGAAGGACCAGTGTGCTAAGGCACACGGCTTTTCAAGCTCATGGTTCGATTGTTCAGGAACCATCTTTATCTTTGCACAATATACACAAAGAAAACAGGAAATGGCATTTACTCCTGGTCAAAGGAGATCACATCCTCAGCTTTCCAGTTGTTCAATCCACTGTTGTGAGCAGGGGGTACCCAGCTGTTCCAGTTGTAGTTGTCTTCTTCATCTTCCACAGCATTGATTTCATTAGTGGGAAAATGAGCCGGTGATCCTTCGGGATAAGGGATATACTCTGTTGGATACGAGAGCCCAGGCTGAGATATCTCTGTTGGCTGAGCGAGATGCTCGATAAGGCCGTCCCATGCAGTCGGGATGATGTTTTGAATAGAGAATTGTGCATCCTGATGAGGAGTGTATGCTGACAGAAAGCAACCCTCGTTAATTGGTATTTCCCTGGCTTTTTCAAGAGCGAAATTGTCATCGTAATGTTCATCCCATCCAGTTGGGACAATGTCCTTCATAGCAATTTGTGAGCTTGGAGGAGCGGAATATTTCACCACATAGTCATATTTGCCGCTGGGTTCTCCTAGCGTGTCCCATACTTCTTTGGGTGGATTTTGATATTGCTCAGTGACGGGACTTGTGAAAATTTGATCATTTCCAATTTGATCACCCCATCCAGTCGGGGTAAGATCTTCCATAGCAATATAGGAATTTTGAGGTGTGATATACTGATAGTTATACCCGCCGTTTGGTTCTCCCACAGCATCCCACATTCCCATGGAAATAGGTGGAATTTCATCTGGATATGGCTGAATGATATGGTTCAAGAACACTCCTTCATCTTCAATAGCGTTTACTTCTTGGCTGACGAAGTGTGACATCAATCCTTCAGAACGAGGACTTTGATCATTCTTTTGATTTTTGCTATCATAGCCCAGGCCTAGCTTGTCAGATTTGTAGGGTATATCGGGAAGCTGTCCCCATACTGTGCAATCACCCTGTTCAATCATGGCTTTGGCATCTTTGAGAGAAGCCATAGCTGTAGTTGGAGTAGCAGGAATATGCTTGGTGGTAGAGACATCTGGAGAGACCACCTCAAATGATTGGCATGGAGTTTCGATGAATTCGTCCTCCAACTCAACATATTTGGAATTGCTTAGGTGACTAACCACATATTCCTCTTCGCCATAGACTGTGACAATTTTTCCTTTTACTGGATATTTTAACTTCTGATGCAGGGTAGAAGTTACAGCGTTTGCCCCATGTATCCAAGGACGTCCAAGTAAACAGGAGTAGGCTGGGTGAATTTCCATTACGTAAAAGATAGAATCAAAGATTTGAGAACCCACTCTGATTGGGAGATTCACTTTTCCGTATACCGTTCTAGTTGATCCGTCAAAGGCTCTTACCACAACATCACTTGGTTGTAACACAATTCCTTCGAAGTCAAGCTTTTCTAGTACTGTTTTCGGTAACACGTTCAAAGAAGAACCGTTATCTACTAGCACATGAGATAGAGTGGTGCCATTACATTCAATGGAGATATGTAAGGCTTTGTTGTGATTTTTTCCAGCAGGGGTTAGATCCACATCGGAGAAACCGAGACCATTGCTCACGGTTAGATTGGCAACATAATTCTCAAATTGGTCGACTGAGATCTCTTGAGGCACATGCGCAGCTTTAAGGAACTTCATCAGAGCTTTGGCATGAGCTTCTGAATATTTTAGCAGAGATAGCATTGAGATTTTTGAATCAGTGTGCCCCAGTTGCTCAACAATATTGTAATCACTCTTGCAGATGATTTTCAATATTTCCTCCATTTCTTGCTTTGACGGATCCTCAGCAGTGATCTCCACCGGGGTTTGAATTTGTTCAACTTGTGGCTCTTTGCCTCGAGCGTTGACATTTTGATTAGGAACTGGGACTCGGACTGGACCAGCAGCAACATTTGGAGAAATTTCTGGTGAAAAGATTCTTCCACTTCTCGTGATCTTGCTGGTACCCGCAATATTACCCACAGTTGGAGTAGTTAACTTTGTGACCTCTTCAGTCGAGGTACCCTGCTTAACTCCATGAACGTAAATATTAGTGTCGTATCCCCATGGGACAGCTTTGTCTGAGGAGTATGGAAATGAAGTTGAACTAGCAATGACTACTGATGCCACTTTGAGTGTAGCAGAAATTTTGAATGGAGCCTTGGCAGAGATTTTCAATGGTAAGCTGGAGATCACTGAGGCATCCTCTATTCTCATCCCGTTTGCAAAAACTTTGCACAGCACGTCCATAGAAGGGAGTCTCTCAAACATAATGATACGGCGATCCATCCATTTTTGAATTCCCATCCTCAGATTTTCACAACCATTGGGCAGGCAGGAGCAGTAAAAGCAGTCGGGGTCACACTGTAGCGGGGAAAATCTGATATCGAAGCCATGGGATTGACTCGAATCAATATTCCGTTTTGAAATCGCCACCGCGCTTTATTTTTTCAAAGGAAAAGGGAAAAGAACGTAAAACCCAAAGTTTTGTTTTTTAAAACAAGAAAGAGATCTCAGGTACGGGTGTTGATTATATGAGGGGAAGGTTTAAAGCACCCCTCATATCCGTGGTACTCCACGGGAACCTTTTTGAAAATCTGTGTTGTGTGTGTGCTAAAAAACGGTTTGTTTTATTTTTAAAATAAGCTCGGCAAAGCGTTAAGCTTTGGGCCTACATACCTCCTCGGTGCAATGGAGAAGTCAGAGCTAATGTAGTTCCGCTTTTGGGAAAAACGTTTTAAAAACGAATAAACACTTTGGTGTCGTTAGAGAGAAATACTCAGCCATTGATCTTGAGCATGAGAACAAACAAGTTCTTTGCATCGCAAATGAAAGAAGGGCTCCAACTCGGATAAAATCAACGAGTATGCCACTAGCTCTCTCACGCGGAAAAGATCTCGTTATTATCAATCAATTTCAAAATCGTGGGGTATAACCACTCGTTTCGACAGTTAACGGTGTCTAAACTTTTGAAGAAAAGCCACTAAGGGCGAAAGATATTTTTGAGAAAAAGGTTTTGAAAAGGTTTGCAAACATAAGAATATTTTGGAAAAAGAGAGAAGATTTTGAAAATTTAAGAATGGGAGGAGATGAAGAGGCTAACCTAGTGCATAAAATAAAAGCTAAGGAAAGAAACGGTCTAACCAAATAAGAAGCCAACACTCGACATTAAGAGCCAAGGTAGTTTTCCCATCCTTTGGATTTATCAATACCAACACATTAACACTTGGGGATCCACATGAACTTATTGTCTTAGCACCACTTTGCATTAAACACATTAAGATTCTGACGAAAATCGGGCAGAGTAACGGCTGTTTTCGGGTAAAATCCTTATTTCAATGCCTTGGAATTAACCATCAAGGGCTTTCAAGGAAATACCTGCACACAAAAACATACAACAGCACAATGCCAGACAGACAGAACAATCACAGGATAATAATAGAATGAGTCCAAAGGTACTAGGTCCATAAGTCCGAATCTCCAAAGTGCTAGGGATAGTAACCGATAGTCCAAAGAGAGCCTTATGTATTTTTTAGATTTTGGTTATTTATTAGTGTTTTTGCAAGAAAAGTAAAGTATGGTCCAAGTGGACAAAAGAAAAATAACGAAAACATAAACATATGTCCAAGTGGACAAAGAGAAAATAGCGGAATTATAAACGTCCAAATGGACAAAGAGAAAATGGCGGAAAGTAAATATGATGAAATGATAAAGTAAAGCGATAAGGCGAGAAATATAAAGAGCGGTAATATAAAGAGCGGTAATATAAAGGTGCGGAAATTAAAGTTAGTTGTTAAATGTTAAAGATAACCATCTTGAAACTTGTCAAGTATGTTATCAAAGTTAGTATGAAGATCTATGGTGAGTAAATGATGTACTCGGATTTAAAGTCAATGGGGCTTATCAGAAGCTTGATAAAATCATAGCGACTACACGATAAAAACCTCCACAAGTCTTAAATCAACCGCATACAATTCTCTTCCACATTTGATCTTTTTTATTCGGGACACGAAATATTGCGCTATGTTAAGCAGATCGCCAAGTGATTTATGTAGAAATCACCCTACAACGAGGCCGGTCAAAACTTTATGTGCTAATGCATGCGAGAAGAACGATATGTAGATCGCCTTCCGAAAGCAATACCGCACGAAAAGAAAATAGGTAACGATCTAGTCTTTACTAAGAATCCATAAGAATTCTCAAAGTATTAAGACTTTCATCGATCAAAAGAAAAAAGGAGAAGGTGAAGGTAAAATGCATAAAGATAATCAACTCACACTATCATTAATATCATTCATCTAATATTATGGATTTGGTTCTTTCCAACCTATCAACATCCTAGATCCAATGATATTAATGAAATGGAGGAAGAAGAATAAAATTCACAAAAGATAATCACAAGAATGAAAACAAATTGATCTAGTCTTCATCAAGAATCCATAGAATTCTCAAGATGTTAAGACTTTCATCGATCAAAAGAAAACAAGATGAAAAAGATAAGAATAGAGACAAATTGATCTAGTCTTTATCAAGAATTCATAGAATTCTCAAGATGTTAAGACTTTCATCGATCAAAAGAAAGATAAGATGAAAATAAGAATGAAAACATAAAAGATAATCAACTCACACTATCATTAATATCATTCATCTAATATTATGGATTAGGTCATTTCAAACCTATCAACATCCTAGATCCAATGATATTAATGAAGTGGAGGAAGTAGGACACCAAAACAAGCATAAAAGAGGCAAAAAACCACATTCTGCCAGCAGGAAATCGATTTCATGCAGGGGGAAATCGATTTCCATAGTGCAGTTTTCAGAAAAAAACAGGTCACGCTCAGCAGGAAATCGATTTCAGCCTTAAGGAAATCGATTTCCTCAGTGCAAAATCCAGCAAAAACAGCATTTAGAGGCATAAAACTTGACTTGAACAAACATACAAACACCTTATGATCACACATCAATTGGAGCACGAATTTTCCATCAAATCAACAACAAATAGCACCAATATAGCATCAAAGATGCATTGAACACAAACCACAAAGGATCTACATCATGATACCCAAAAAGGATGAAGAGAATTTACCAAATCTTGCACAAACTTGGATCTACTTCAAGAATCACCAACACAAATCTTGATCTCTCAACAATTGAAGAAAAAAGAGTGAAATGGATGGTGGCTTAGCTCAAAGTTTGTGAGGTTCAAGATGTGACTCACAAACTTTATGAAAGAAAAAGAGCTTTGGTGAATTTGGTAGGGATGAGGAGAGAAATTGCAAGGGATTTGTTGGCTCTCAAAGCTTGAGAAATGAGAGAGGCAAGGCCTCTATTTATAGAATTGGAGCAAGAGTAGTGGCAATTTGGTCATTTGGCCTTTGGTAATTAGCTTGTGTTTAATTGATGATTAAAGTGGTGTTTAAATGGTAAGAAAAGGTAAAATGAGGTTTAAGTGGGTTTAATGAAGGAGTTAATTTTGATGAGGTGGAAAATTGGTAAAATGATCAAAGAAAAAGGTGCCAAAATGATGTCAAGCTTCCCTCCTTATATTTTTTGAATTTTGCCTGAAGGAAATCGATTTACCCAGGAAGGAAATCGATTTCACTCTGTTCCAGAAGAGAAATTGGCGCAAAATACACTAGGGAAATCGATTTACCCAGGAGGGAAATCGATTTCATGCTGTCCAGAATGTGATTTTGGTGAAGATTGCTGCAGGGAAATCGATTTACCCAGTAGGGAAATCGATTTCATCAGTCAAAAATGTGAAAAATGCCTTGTTTATTGCATGTCTTGGCTTGGTACCTACAAAACAAAAGTCTACAAAGAAACAAAGCAATATTTTTGGTATTTGGGTTAGTATAAGCATACAAGATACACAATCATTGGTGCTTGATGGTCCCTCTTATTGATGAGGTGAGTGCAACACCATAAACAAAACTTCCAAGTGAAGCTCTTGATTAGTGATTGAGATGTGAATGATATAGGATCTTAGGGTCAAAAATTGGGGTATGACAGATGCCCCTATTTAAGTTTCTTCGATTTGGAGATACGATGATTGGAAATCTTCGTTTTGACAAAAATCGAAGAGACTTAAATATATAAAACACAATTTTTGATCCTAAGATGCAATGCAATGTTAATGAATGCATGTGATGATAATGATAACACTGGGGAGTATCAGGTGATCCACTGGGGAAAACAAATGTCTTGATATAACTCCGCTGGGGAAACAGATGTCTTGCAAGTAGGAACTCCTCTGAGGAAGGCAAGACTTTGTTGGAGACGGAACTTTTAGTGGGAAAAGAAATTTCTCTGGGGAAACACTTCGCGTCAGAGAGGTTAGAGCATCCTCTTTCACTGGGGATGAGAAAAGGGGTCATCCTCTTTCACTGGGGATGAGACAGTATGTATCTGAATACCCATCTTCTGTTAACAGAAATCAGATCATCGTACCACTGATGAAGAGATGTACCGCCGTACCACTGACGATAACACATACCCACGTTCCACTGAAGGTATTAAGGAGATATACCACCGTACCACTGATGATATAAAAGGAGATGATTCATCGACGTACCACTGACGATGAAAGAGATGTACCGCCGTACCACTGACGATAACACATACCCACGTTCCACTGAAGGTATTAAGGAGATATACCACCGTACCACTGATGATATAAAAGGAGATGATTCATCGACGTACCACTGACGATGAAAGAGATGTACCGCCGTACCACTGACGATAACACATACCAACGTTCCACTGAAGGCATGAAGAGATATATACCACCGTACCACTGATGATATAAGGAGATGTAATTCATCGACGTACCACTGACGATGAAAGAGATGTACCGCCGTACCACTGACGATAACACATACCAACGTTCCACTGAAGGCATGAAGAGATATATACCACCGTACCACTGATGATATAAAAGGAGATAATTCATCGACGTACCACTGAAGATGAAAGAGATGTACCGCCGTACCACTGACGATAACACATACCCACGTTCCACTGAAGGTATTAAGGAGATATACCACCGTACCACTGATGATATAAAAGGAGATGATTCATCGACGTACCACTGACGATGAAAGAGATGTACCGCCGTACCACTGACGATAACACATACCCACGTTCCACTGAAGGCATGAAGAGATATATACCACCGTACCACTGATGATATAAGGAGATGTAATTCATCGACGTACCACTGACGATGAAAGAGATGTACCGCCGTACCACTGACGATAACACATACCAACGTTCCACTGAAGGCATGAAGAGATATATACCACCGTACCACTGATGATATAAAAGGAGATAATTCATCGACGTACCACTGAAGATGAAAGAGATGTACCGCCGTACCACTGACGATAACACATACCCACGTTCCACTGAAGGTATTAAGGAGATATACCACCGTACCACTGATGATATAAAAGGAGATGATTCATCGACGTACCACTGACGATGAAAGAGATGTACCGCCGTACCACTGACGATAACACATACCCACGTTCCACTGAAGGTATTAAGGAGATATATACCACCGTACCACTGATGATATAAGGAGATGTAATTCATCGACGTACCACTGACGATGAAAGAGATGTACCGCCGTACCACTGACGATAACACATACCAACGTTCCACTGAAGGCATGAAGAGATATATACCACCGTACCACTGATGATATAAGGAGATGTAATTCATCGACGTACCACTGACGATGAAAGAGATGTACCGCCGTACCACTGACGATAACACATACCAACGTTCCACTGAAGGCATGAAGAGATATATACCACCGTACCACTGATGATATAAGGAGATGTAATTCATCGACGTACCACTGACGATGAAAGAGATGGTGTTCAAAGATGACATAATCAAGCATGTCCCAAATCATAGCAGAAATTGCTATCAATCTTTTGAAGGCTAGGTAACATTGAAGTTGAGAGAACACAGTAACTGAGTTCTAAACCATGTTCGAACCAGGCCAAAGGTGCATTGAGTGGAATACATTTTCTGCATCAACATATTCATTCCTTGTAATGCACTCATGAATCAAAGTAAAAATTCTTTTATAATTTTCAAAAGGATTTTGTTGAAATCAATTTTATCTTTGTTTCAAAAATTACTATCAACAATAAATGACATTTTGAAGATATGAAAGAAATAAGATTGCCAAATGAAAAGTAAAGGCTCAAACTTTCTTAATAGAATGGTAGCCTGCAAAAGGCAAGACCCCATGGATTATTACAAAGTTTGGAAAGTGGTAATTTTGTGGAAAAGGTACATTGAAATGTAATGACCCCATCCTCTCTCTCAACTGGGAATTCCTGAGCCAAGGCTTCCGTTGAAAAGTGTTGAACTTCCTCATGATAAACAGATGACTGTTGATGATCAAGTCTTGTCTGATGTAGTTACTTGCCATGAATCCCTAACTTTTGCCTGGACCGCCCTTTCGGGTTTTCAGTCCACCGGGTATTTTATTCTGTTTATGTCTCTAATTTTTGCCTGGACCGCCCTTTCGGGTTTTCAGTCCACCGAGACGCTCTTTTTTGCCTAAGCCGCCCTTTCGGGTTTTCAACTTAGCGAGCTATTCTTTTATTATTTAGGCGAAGTATTTCTTGACTACATCAGCATTCACGGGACGCGGGAGCTCCTCTCCATCCATAGTTGCAAGAATTAATGCACCGCCAGAGAAGGCTTTCTTAACAACATATGGTCCTTCAAAATTAGGAGTCCACTTGCCCCTTGAATTGGAGGTGAAAGACAAGATCCTTTTGAGCACGAGGTCGCCTTCTCTGAATACACGAGGTCGAACCTTCTTATCAAATGCTTTCTTCATTCTTTTTTGGTACAACTGACCATGACATAAAGCCGTCATTCTTTTTTCTTCTATTAAATTCAATTGATCAAACCTACTCTGACACCATTCAGCCTCAGATAACTTGGTTTCCATTAAAATTCTCAACGATGGAATCTCAACCTCAATAGGGAGCACTGCTTCCATACCATAAACCAAAGAAAAGGGAGTTGCCCCTGTTGAAGTACGAACAGATGTACGGTACCCATGCAAAGCAAATGGGAGCATTTCATGCCAGTCCTTGTACGTGACAACCATCTTTTGCACAATTTTCTTAATGTTCTTATTTGCTGCTTCAACAGCTCCATTCATCTTGGGCCTATAAGGCGAAGAGTTGTGATGTTCAATCTTGAAGCTTTCACACAGTTCTCTCATCATGCTATTGTTCAGATTCGAGCCATTATCAGTAATGATCTTGCTCGGTACACCATATCTGCAAATGATGTTGTTTTTGATAAATCTGACCACAACTTGCTTTGTTACATTAGCATATGAAGCAGCTTCTACCCACTTGGTGAAGTAATCGATTGCTACCAGGATGAATCGATGTCCATTCGAAGCCTTGGGTTCAATCATGCCAATCATATCAATGCCCCACATAGAGAAAGCCATGGGGAAGAAATAACATTGAGAAGTGTCGGAGGCACATGAATCTTGTCAGCATACACTTGACACTTGTGACACTTCTTTACAAACTTGTAGCAGTCAGATTCCATTGTCAACCAATAGTAACCTGCTCTAAGCATCTTTTTAGCCATCGAATGTCCATTGGCATGGGTACCAAAAGAACCTTCATGAATTTCATGCATCAACATGTCTGCTTCGTGTCTATCCACGCATCTGAGCAAAACCATGTCATAATTCCTTTTATACAAAACATCAGCATTGATGAAGAAACTGCCAGCCAATCTCCTCAAAGTTTTCTTGTCTTTATTTGATGCCCCAAGTGGGTACTCTTGAGTCTGAAGGAAGTGCTTAATATCGAAATACCAAGGCTTTTCATCTGTTGCTTCCTCAATTGCAAATACATGAGCAGGTCTATCAAGACGTCTGATTGTAATTTGAGGTTCCTCATTATGGAAATTCACTTTGTACATGGAAGACAATGTGGCTAATGCATCAGCCATCTGATTCTCATCTCGAGGGATGTGGTGGAATTCAACTTTGTTGAAGAATGTCAATAACCTTCTGGCGTAATCTTTGTAAGGAATTAAACCAGGATGACGAGTTTCCCATTCTCCTTTAATCTGATTAATCACGAGTGCAGAATCTCCATAAACATCAAGAATCTTAATTCTCAGATTAATGGCCTCTTCAAGTCCCATGATGCAAGCTTCATACTCAGCAATATTATTTGTACAATCAAAACATATCCTTGCAGTGAAAGGAACATGTGATCCATGTGGAGTGATGATAATGGCGCCAATTCCATGGCCATGAATATTAGAAGCTCCATCAAAAATCAAACCCCATTTGGATTCGGGATCCGGCCCTTCTTCTGGCAACGGTTCATCCCAATCTTGAGATCTCAAATACATTATATCTTCATCTGGGAAGTCCATTCTTATAGATTGATGATCACCAATTGGTTGGTGAGCGAGGTACTCTGCCAACACACTTCCTTTCACAGCTTTCTGAGCTCGATATTCAATATCATATTCTGATAGCAACATTTGCCAGCGAGCAATCCTTCCAGTTAATGCAGGTTTCTCAAATACATACTTAATCGGATCCATTTTGGAAATCAATAGGGTGGTGTGGTTCAACATATACTGTCTTAGTCGGCGAGCAGCCCACACCAAAGCACAGCAAGTTTTCTCAAGCAGCGAGTATCTTGTTTCGCACTCGGTAAACTTTTTGTTAAGGTAGTATATTGCATACTCTTTTCGACCAGACTCGTCATGCTGACCCAACACACATCCCATTGAGTTTTCAAGCACTGTGAGGTACATAATCAGAGGTCTTCCCTCAACTGGAGGGAGCAAAATGGGAGGTTCCAGCAGATATTCTTTGATGTTGTCAAAAGCTTTCTGACAATCTTCATTCCACACACATCCCTGATTTTTCTTTAAAAGCTTGAAGATCGGCTCACAGGTAGCAGTCATATTGGAAATGAACCTGGAGATATAATTCAGACGTCCGAAGAAACCTCTCACTTGTTTCTCAGTCTTTGGTGCTGGCATCTCCTGAATTGCTTTGACTTTATCAGGATCTACTTCAATTCCTCTCTGACTGACAACAAAACCCAATAACTTTCCAGAACGGACACCAAAAGTGCATTTGTTTGGATTCAAGCGGAGACGATACTTTCTCAAACGCTGAAACAACTTCAACAGATCTTCCATGTGCCCCTCCTCTGACTGGGACTTGGCAATCATGTCATCCACATAAACCTCAATCTCTTTGTGCATCATATCATGAAAAAGAGTAGTCATGGCTCTCTGATATGTCGCACCAGCATTTTTCAACCCAAATGGCATCACTTTGTAACAGAATGTCCCCCATGGTGTAATGAAGGTTGTCTTTTCCATGTCTTCAGGTGCCATCTTAATCTGGTTATATCCTGAAAAACCATCCATAAAGGAGAAAACTTCAAACTTTGCAGTGCTATCTACCAACATATCAATGTGAGGTAGAGGAAAATCATCTTTCGGACTGGCTTTGTTCAAATCTCTATAATCAACGCACATGCGAACTTTTCCGTCTTTCTTTGGAACAGGCACAATATTGGCAATCCATTGAGGATATACAGAAGTAACAAGGAAACCTGCATCAATCTGTTTCAAGACCTCATTCTTAATCTTTTCTGCCATATCGGGATGACTCCTTCTTAACTTTTGCTTGACAGGAGGACATTCTGGTTTCAACGGCAAACGATGCTCCACAATATCTGTGTCCAACCCAGGCATATCTTGGTAGGACCATGCAAAAATGTCAACATACTCTTTAAGAAGCTCTACCATCCTCTTCTTAACATCTTGACCAAGCAGTGCCCCAATCTTGACTTCCTTTTTATCTTCTTCAGAACCCAAGTTGATGACTTCTAACGGCTCTTTATACGGCTGAATAGTGTCTTCCTCGTGCTCAAGCAGTCGGGAAATCTCATCAGGAATACATTCATCACTTTCTTCTTCCGCCTCATACACAGGACACTCGAAGTTAGGAGAGGGCGCAGGGTCATTACTTTCAACGGTTTTATTGATTAATCTGCACAAATGATTATTATTTCAGGAAAGGAAAGATATATGCAACATGTAATCGTGCAGATTATGGAAAATGAAAACATTTTTTAAGGTTTTTTGTGTCACCACTTTTCCAGAAAAAAGCAAAAAGATAAAAAGCATATATATGTAGAAACAAAATGACTTTTATTGATGATTTTAATGTTTAAAACAAATAGAAAACAGCCCCAACAACTTCACTTTCATCTTGGGCAGAATGAAAGGATTTTGAAAAACATAAAAGCAAATTACTTTGAGACATGAGTACACTCAGGAATGTCAATGGTGATCCAATTCTTAATCATCTTTCCATGGGTCACAAAGCTTGGCACTTCTGGCTCTGGCTCGTCTTCAACAATAGCATCCACTTCTGGAAGAGTTGGGTGTAGAAACCCAGCACTATGGAACATCTCTTGATAAGGACGAAAAGCAGACTCAGGCTTCATCACAGACTTGTCTGAGGCAGAAAATCCCAGACCAGCTCTATTCCTGTTTTCTTGTAGACTCACCACTTGTCCCCAGACTCCTGAATGTCCATTCTGAACCACCAGTTGAGCATCTTTGAAGGAGGCAATGGAAGCTTCATCCTTTTTGAATTCATCATTAACAGACAAGGCTTGGAATGCAGTTCCAATGACCACTTCGTCAGCTTCTATGGTACGGAACGAAGAGAGATGACTAATCAGCAACGCTTGTTCTCCATTCACAATGACCATCTTTCCATCTTTCACAAATTTCAACTTTTGGTGGAGAGTTGAAGTGACTGCCCCAGCCTCATGGATCCATGGGCGTCCCAATAAGCAACTGTATGCAGGGAAAATGTCCATCACTTGAAAAGTAGTCTTGAAGACAAATGGTCCAATACTAATAGGCAAGTCCACTTCTCCGACCACTGATTTCTTCGATCCATCAAAAGCCTTGACGATCACATTGCTAAATCTCATTGGTGTGCCACCATAAGACAGCTTAGCAAGAGTGGATTTTGGCATGACATTCAGAGATGATCCAGTATCAATCAACACATTGGACATTGAGTCCTCTTTGCAACTGACAGAGATGTGCAAAGCCAAATTATGATTTCTTCCTTCCTCAGGCAAATCTTCATCACTAAAGCTCAAATTGTTACATGCAGTGATATTACTCACAACCCCATTAAACTGCTTCAAATGCAACTTGTGATCTACATAAGTGTTGTCTATTTCATCATCCAATAATTCCAAACCTATCAATGTCTGAACATCATCTTGGAGGGCAGCGCATCCCATAGGATCCTCATCACACAAAGGACAACCATCATGACTAAACTCGATCACTCCTTTTCTAACAAACCTGTCATGTATCTCTTTCAAAGATCCACGTAGAGCACAAATACTAGGCACACGACAACGTCTCAAATTATGTTCAACCATATTGACAGCAGACGCTTCATGAGTTGGTAACGGATTGTTCTTCACATTTGGACCAATATCACGGAAAGAGAGCATTCCAGAACGGACCAATCTTTGAACTTCATTCTTCAGGGCCCAACAGTTTTCCAAATCATGCCCAGGAGTGTTCTGATGATAAGCACAAGTGGCATCAGCTTTGTACCACCAAGGGAGTTTCTCTGGAACAGGAGGTGGTGACCTTGGTTGAACCAGCTTCTTATGAATTAGAGCAGGATACAGTTCAGTGTATGTCATAGGGATAGGATCAATATTAATCCGAGGATACGGATTCCGCCTTGCTGGTTGTTGATTAACAGGAGCCACAGGCACTGAATTCACAACAGGAGTCACTGACGCCACTTGTTGAGATTGATTCCTGAATCGACTATTCCTCCCATGAGAAACAGCATTAGCATCTGATTCTTTCTTCTTCTGGAGTGAGGAACCATACTTCTTCGCACCACCAGATGAATTGTCATTTCGAACCAAACGACCTTCTCGCACAGCTTCTTCCAATCTGACACCCATACCCACCATTTCGGTGAAGTCTACAGGAGCACTTGCAATCATCTTTTCATAGTAAAACGGACCAAGAGTCTTCAGAAAAATCTTAGTCATCTCTTTTTCTTCCATCGGAGGAATCACTTGGGCGGCAACCTCACGCCATCTCTGAGCATATTCCTTGAAGGATTCTTTCTCTTTTTGCATCATAGCTCGCAATTGATCCCTATCAGGAGCCATGTCCACATTGTACTTGTATTGCTTCACAAACGCCTCAGCTAAGTCATTGAAAGTGCGAATATGGGTGCTATCAAGGCCCATATACCACTTAGAAGCAGCTCCAGTCAAACTGTCTTGGAAATAGTGAATCAACAGACGTTGATCATCAGTGTGAGTGGACATCTTCCTGATATACATCACCAGGTGCGCCTGAGGGCAGGAATTTCCTTTGTACTTCTCAAATTCAGGCAGCTTGAACTTAGCAGGCACTTTCACATTGGGAACAAGACAAAGATCATGCACATTCTTTCCAAACAGTTCTTTCCCACGCAAGGCTTTCATCTCTTTCTGCAGTTCTTCAAACTGATCTTGGAAACCATCCATTCTGTCATGAATTTCACTTGGAGCAGCATCATAAATGGGCTCTGGGACAAAAGGACCAGTATGAACAATAGGAGAGGTGTTGACCATAACAGGAGTCAACGGACGAGTCATCTCAGGAACAGACAAATAACCTTCGGGCATGCCCCAGGGGTATCCATTAGGCATACGTTGCTGAGTAGCACCAACAGGAATAGCAGGAATGGTTGTAGCAGCAATTTCAGAAATCACAGTGGTCTGACCCTGAGTTTGGGCGTTGGGAGGAGGAACTTGATTCTGATTCTGATTATGAGCAGCCATCAATGTCTCAACTAGAGCAGTGAGACGATCCACACCAGATCTCAAAGTAACAACCTCTTCACGTAACTCACGATTCTCTTGTTCAAGACCTTCCATCTTCTTCTTGCAGTTAGCTCGAGTATTATACCGGTGAGACAGCTTGATTCTGTATGAAGAACACTGAATAAGACCTCGGGAATACTCTCGGAAGCAAGACCAAAATGCAGAATGATGCATGAAATGCAATGCAAATGATTTTTTTTTTTTTTTTTTTTTTTTTTTTTTTTTGGTTTTTAAGGAACTTTTAAGACATTAATTGTAAACATTAGCAAAAAACATCATAAAACATAACAATATTCTTTCATTAATCATAGAAAAACATACAAAAGGATTCAAAGATCCAAAATTACAAAATAAAGAAAAAGCTAAAAACTAGAAGGGAACACTTCAGATGACGATCCAACTCCTCTTTGCAGCTTCCTACGGAGCTTCTCCAATTCATCTTCATAAAAGGCCTTCAAATGAGCATTCTCGACCATCAGCTTATCAGCAACTTCTTTCCATGCAACTGAATCTTCTTGTGGTCTCTTTCGCTTTTCACCATGTTGTTGAAGCAACTCTTCTTGATGACGAATTTGATCTTCCTTTTCCATCAACCAACCATCTTGGATATCAAGCATTTCATCTTTTTCTTTCAAGTGTATCTTCAACTCTTTGTTTTCAAGCTCCAAAGCATCTCTTTCCGCTCTCAACTTAGCCACGAGCTCTAGATGTTCTTCACTACTTTCAACAGGAGTAGTGAGAGGCAATGGTGGAACAATGGGTAGAGAAGGCTCCTCGAGTAAATAAGGCATCTGAAAAGTATGAGCTCTAGCTTGAACCCAATCAGCGTAGTCTTTGAGAGCAACACATTGTTTTGTTCCCAAATGTCTCTTCCTATCAACATGGTGCCAAGCACGCACAAACCGGTTTCTCATATCCGAATTTCCATCTTGATTAAGATAGAAGATTCCTGACACAAGGATGCTAGCGGGTCTCTCCTTCATAGGATAACAAAATTGACGCCTTGCAAGAATGGGGTTGTAGGTAATTCCTCCTTGTATACCAAGAAGAGGTACATTAGGGAATTCTCCACAACTATCAATAATCTCACCAATGTCATAAGCAGGATTGTACCAATGGATATTCCCATTAGTAAGAGGCATGACCTTCTGAGACCATGAGAGACCATCAGGATTGTTCAAGAAACTCTTAGCTTGAGGTAAGTGCGAAATAAACCACTTGTAGAGCAAAGGAGTACAACAATTGATGAGTCCACCTTTCTTATCATTCCTATGGTGAATGGAATGGTAAGTATCCCCAAGCAAAGTAGGCACAGGATTCCCAATCATGAAAATCCGAATAGCATTAACATCGACAAAATGGTCAATGTTGGGAAAGAGTATCAAACCATAGATGAGCAAGGCCAAAAATGTCTCAAAAGCAATCATACTTCCTTTACTAGCCAACATAGAAGCTTTTCCAATCAAGAACTTAGAAGTCAACCCCCAAATTCCTCCTTTTTTGGTCATGTTTGCTTTCACATCTGATATCTTCAAATGAAGAAGCTCTGCTATTTCATCAACCTCAGGCTCTTTCTCCAGACCACTAAACGGTATGTCATTCGTAATCGGTAAACCAATCCAATAAGAATACTCCTCCAAGGTGGGCATAAGCTGATAATCAGGAAAGGTGAAACAATGATAAACTGGGTCATAAAACTGCACAAGAGTCTCAAGAATCCCCTTTTCCACTTTAGTCTTCAAGATAGAAATCAATTTCCCATAACGGTTTTTGAAGTTGTCAAGATTAGGAATCAAAGTTGCTAGCTCTTTCAATTCCTTTGCACTTGAATTTCTGAAAGTGTACTTCTTGATGCTTCTCTTTTGATCCATGGTACCTGTTATGTTTACAAAAAATGTCTCTAAGTTCCTTGAAAACCATTTGTGAATGTCATTTTTTATGAATGCATGAATGCATGGTTTATGCATCAATCACAATCAAGAGCACACAAGATCACATCAAATCACACAAAATCACACAGTCCAGGTTCAAAGGTTCGACGTCACGAGCATGGAGCCATGGGTCTACCCATCCCACAAGGAGTGATCTAGGGAAGTTTGTACCTGCCAATCGGGTTCTACAAAGGTTCCCAGAGTTTTCAATCTTCTATCGGATATTACCGGCACGCACAATTGCTCATGGGCGCCAATAATATGCCTAAAAAGACCTCGTCTGAGCGTAGTATCGCATGACAACAAGCTCAAATTGGTACTTGATCTTGTTTCTGCACTACATCCTAAAAAGGCTTAGATTGGTTAAAAGGGTTCTAGGCCATTCAGCTTCTACGGACACTCACTATTGAAAGTAATAGCGTTATCACGATGGTTCGTAACAACCTCTACTACCTTCCATGAGGCCTCCACTGATTGGGGTTCCACCATATGACGCTCATGGTAAGGATTGCTCCTGACATGCGACTATTGGTCTTACCACCTCCTATCTCAAGTTACTCACCAAAGTCCGGGTTAGGACTTTATCTCATCTCAGAGGAACCATCGAGCACCAAAAAGAAAAAAAAAAGAAAGTAAATACACAAAGCACACAACAATATATACAGATAAAACACACAGATAAACAAAAATAGGCTTAACACACTTAAAACTGGATCCCCAGTGAAGTCGCCATTTTTCTGTAGCGGGGAAAATCTGATATCGAAGCCATGGGATTGACTCGAATCAATATTCCGTTTTGAAATCGCCACCGCGCTTTATTTTTTCAAAGGAAAAGGGAAAAGAACGTAAAACCCAAAGTTTTGTTTTTTAAAACAAGAAAGAGATCTCAGGTACGGGTGTTGATTATATGAGGGGAAGGTTTAAAGCACCCCTCATATCCGTGGTACTCCACGGGAACCTTTTTGAAAATCTGTGTTGTGTGTGTGCTAAAAAACGGTTTGTTTTATTTTTAAAATAAGCTCGGCAAAGCGTTAAGCTTTGGGCCTACATACCTCCTCGGTGCAATGGAGAAGTCAGAGCTAATGTAGTTCCGCTTTTGGGAAAAACGTTTTAAAAACGAATAAACACTTTGGTGTCGTTAGAGAGAAATACTCAGCCATTGATCTTGAGCATGAGAACAAACAAGTTCTTTGCATCGCAAATGAAAGAAGGGCTCCAACTCGGATAAAATCAACGAGTATGCCACTAGCTCTCTCACGCGGAAAAGATCTCGTTATTATCAATCAATTTCAAAATCGTGGGGTATAACCACTCGTTTCGACAGTTAACGGTGTCTAAACTTTTGAAGAAAAGCCACTAAGGGCGAAAGATATTTTTGAGAAAAAGGTTTTGAAAAGGTTTGCAAACATAAGAATATTTTGGAAAAAGAGAGAAGATTTTGAAAATTTAAGAATGGGAGGAGATGAAGAGGCTAACCTAGTGCATAAAATAAAAGCTAAGGAAAGAAACGGTCTAACCAAATAAGAAGCCAACACTCGACATTAAGAGCCAAGGTAGTTTTCCCATCCTTTGGATTTATCAATACCAACACATTAACACTTGGGGATCCACATGAACTTATTGTCTTAGCACCACTTTGCATTAAACACATTAAGATTCTGACGAAAATCGGGCAGAGTAACGGCTGTTTTCGGGTAAAATCCTTATTTCAATGCCTTGGAATTAACCATCAAGGGCTTTCAAGGAAATACCTGCACACAAAAACATACAACAGCACAATGCCAGACAGACAGAACAATCACAGGATAATAATAGAATGAGTCCAAAGGTACTAGGTCCATAAGTCCGAATCTCCAAAGTGCTAGGGATAGTAACCGATAGTCCAAAGAGAGCCTTATGTATTTTTTAGATTTTGGTTATTTATTAGTGTTTTTGCAAGAAAAGTAAAGTATGGTCCAAGTGGACAAAAGAAAAATAACGAAAACATAAACATATGTCCAAGTGGACAAAGAGAAAATAGCGGAATTATAAACGTCCAAATGGACAAAGAGAAAATGGCGGAAAGTAAATATGATGAAATGATAAAGTAAAGCGATAAGGCGAGAAATATAAAGAGCGGTAATATAAAGAGCGGTAATATAAAGGTGCGGAAATTAAAGTTAGTTGTTAAATGTTAAAGATAACCATCTTGAAACTTGTCAAGTATGTTATCAAAGTTAGTATGAAGATCTATGGTGAGTAAATGATGTACTCGGATTTAAAGTCAATGGGGCTTATCAGAAGCTTGATAAAATCATAGCGACTACACGATAAAAACCTCCACAAGTCTTAAATCAACCGCATACAATTCTCTTCCACATTTGATCTTTTTTATTCGGGACACGAAATATTGCGCTATGTTAAGCAGATCGCCAAGTGATTTATGTAGAAATCACCCTACAACGAGGCCGGTCAAAACTTTATGTGCTAATGCATGCGAGAAGAACGATATGTAGATCGCCTTCCGAAAGCAATACCGCACGAAAAGAAAATAGGTAACGATCTAGTCTTTACTAAGAATCCATAAGAATTCTCAAAGTATTAAGACTTTCATCGATCAAAAGAAAAAAGGAGAAGGTGAAGGTAAAATGCATAAAGATAATCAACTCACACTATCATTAATATCATTCATCTAATATTATGGATTTGGTTCTTTCCAACCTATCAACATCCTAGATCCAATGATATTAATGAAATGGAGGAAGAAGAATAAAATTCACAAAAGATAATCACAAGAATGAAAACAAATTGATCTAGTCTTCATCAAGAATCCATAGAATTCTCAAGATGTTAAGACTTTCATCGATCAAAAGAAAACAAGATGAAAAAGATAAGAATAGAGACAAATTGATCTAGTCTTTATCAAGAATTCATAGAATTCTCAAGATGTTAAGACTTTCATCGATCAAAAGAAAGATAAGATGAAAATAAGAATGAAAACATAAAAGATAATCAACTCACACTATCATTAATATCATTCATCTAATATTATGGATTAGGTCATTTCAAACCTATCAACATCCTAGATCCAATGATATTAATGAAGTGGAGGAAGTAGGACACCAAAACAAGCATAAAAGAGGCAAAAAACCACATTCTGCCAGCAGGAAATCGATTTCATGCAGGGGGAAATCGATTTCCATAGTGCAGTTTTCAGAAAAAAACAGGTCACGCTCAGCAGGAAATCGATTTCAGCCTTAAGGAAATCGATTTCCTCAGTGCAAAATCCAGCAAAAACAGCATTTAGAGGCATAAAACTTGACTTGAACAAACATACAAACACCTTATGATCACACATCAATTGGAGCACGAATTTTCCATCAAATCAACAACAAATAGCACCAATATAGCATCAAAGATGCATTGAACACAAACCACAAAGGATCTACATCATGATACCCAAAAAGGATGAAGAGAATTTACCAAATCTTGCACAAACTTGGATCTACTTCAAGAATCACCAACACAAATCTTGATCTCTCAACAATTGAAGAAAAAAGAGTGAAATGGATGGTGGCTTAGCTCAAAGTTTGTGAGGTTCAAGATGTGACTCACAAACTTTATGAAAGAAAAAGAGCTTTGGTGAATTTGGTAGGGATGAGGAGAGAAATTGCAAGGGATTTGTTGGCTCTCAAAGCTTGAGAAATGAGAGAGGCAAGGCCTCTATTTATAGAATTGGAGCAAGAGTAGTGGCAATTTGGTCATTTGGCCTTTGGTAATTAGCTTGTGTTTAATTGATGATTAAAGTGGTGTTTAAATGGTAAGAAAAGGTAAAATGAGGTTTAAGTGGGTTTAATGAAGGAGTTAATTTTGATGAGGTGGAAAATTGGTAAAATGATCAAAGAAAAAGGTGCCAAAATGATGTCAAGCTTCCCTCCTTATATTTTTTGAATTTTGCCTGAAGGAAATCGATTTACCCAGGAAGGAAATCGATTTCACTCTGTTCCAGAAGAGAAATTGGCGCAAAATACACTAGGGAAATCGATTTACCCAGGAGGGAAATCGATTTCATGCTGTCCAGAATGTGATTTTGGTGAAGATTGCTGCAGGGAAATCGATTTACCCAGTAGGGAAATCGATTTCATCAGTCAAAAATGTGAAAAATGCCTTGTTTATTGCATGTCTTGGCTTGGTACCTACAAAACAAAAGTCTACAAAGAAACAAAGCAATATTTTTGGTATTTGGGTTAGTATAAGCATACAAGATACACAATCATTGGTGCTTGATGGTCCCTCTTATTGATGAGGTGAGTGCAACACCATAAACAAAACTTCCAAGTGAAGCTCTTGATTAGTGATTGAGATGTGAATGATATAGGATCTTAGGGTCAAAAATTGGGGTATGACACACACCCTGGAAAGTAACCAGCTCGGATTAGCTTTCCTTTGACTTCGCAGAGTGGAGTTGATAATTCGTTCACATCATAGATGTAGACAGTGTCCAGGATAGCGTTGACAGTTTTGTCATGCTTTGGCATAGGTGCTGTGATGACATTTGGAGTTTCTGGAGGATCGAACTCAATTTCACCAGCATCGATCATATCTTGTTTTTTATTTTTCAAGGCCCAGCAGTGATCTGCGTCATGTCCTGGACAGTTTGAGTGATAGGCACATGTCGCATCAGGGCGATAATTCGGAGAGGAAGTGTTGACATTCTTTGGAGGACCTTTTAATGTGATCAGATCTGCTTTTAGCAAGTGCTGCAATGCCTAAGAGATTGGCATGTTGATTCTGGTGAAATTTCTTCTTGGTGCATCTGGTAGATGCGTATATTTTGGCTGTTGATCTTTTTGAGGTGCAGATGCGGAGATCAGAACTGCCCCTACAGATTGATGCTGCTCACTTTTGCGACTTTTCTGAATTTGTGTTGCATTGACCTCATTTCTCCCGCTGATGGGCCTTTTTGTAGTACCAGAGGAGGAACCTATTTGAATTTTTCCATTTTGAATGCCACTTTCGACATGTTCTCCGGTCAGTATCAGGTCAGTGAAACCTGATGATGAGCTTCCCAGCAAATGGCTATAGAAAGGGCCAGTTAAAGTGCCCATGAACATGTCAACTAGTTCGCGATCAGATAAGGGTGGTTGAACCCTTCCAGCCATATCTCTCCACTTTTGTGCATATCCTTTGAAACTTTCTTTTGGTCCCATAGACATGCCCCTTAGTTGAGTACGGGTTGGCGCAAGATCAGCATTGTATTGGTACTGTTTGTAAAAAGCAGCAGCTAATTCTTCCCAAGTATGAACCTTGGTATTTTCCAGCTGATAGTACCACTCGAGTTGTGTACCCGACAGACTTTCTTGGAAGAAGTGAATCCACAATTTGTTATCTGTTGTATGAGGTTGTATCTTCCTCACATAGGATCTCAGATGTAGTTTCGGGCAAGAAACTCCATCATATTTTGCAAAGACAGGAACTTTGAATTTTGGAGGGATAACAACATCCGAGATGAGCCCTAGATCATTGAAATCTAAGCCAGGTATTTTTTGTATCTCCATAGCTTTCATACGGTCTTCCAGCTGTTGGTATTTTTCATCATCCGGTTCGTCCCCAGAATGATCATTTTCTTCATTTGAAGAGAGAGAGGGTTTAGCAGAACCCTGGTTGCTTTGATTGTCCTCTGGTTCATCATCACCGACTGTTTCAGGGATCGGTGGCTTTTTGAACTTTTTGACTGGGATTTTGATCTTCCTTTTCAGGTGACTCACGCCTACAGATCCTTTGGGCTTCTTTTTCTTCTTGATTATCAGGGCTTTCAGTTCTTGTTGCCCCTTTGCCAGTTCCAGAATTGCCACTTGAACTTGGGCATTCTGTGCTTCGAGATTCTTGATGCTCATTTCAGATTCCATCTCTTCTGACTGAAATAAACAGCGAGAAGATGAGAAATCCGTCATGTGAACCTGTTATGCAATGTGTATGACTGGATGCCATGTGTATGCAATGTATGAAATGTATATGCAATGTATATGAATGCAATGTATGAAATGTATATGCAATGCATGAAGTGAAATGTGTGTGCAATGTTTCAAGGATCTTAGAGTTTAGATTTGTTAAAGAAGAAACAAACGTTAGTTAATCAATTTATTTCTTTTTTTTTTTGCTTCTTTTTTTCTTTGCCTCATTTGGGCTTACAAGACAGAAATAAAATAAATGATCCTTCAGGTCTCCCGTGGACGCTTTCTCTTTGCCCCCAGGAATATGTTGATCTGCTGTTCTTCTTGAAGCTGTCCGGTGAGCTCCAATATCCTTCTCTCATAGTCTTGACAGTATGATTTGAAGGTGTCTCTTTCCTCTTTGAGTTGAACCCAAGATTTTTGCAACTCTTCTAGGTCAGTTGGCATGTCCGGGTGTAGAATAACTTGAGGTTCATATCCTTCGACCTCTGGTTCAATAGTCACAGGTAGAACAGCAGGATATGGCATAAGGAGTTTCTGAGCATGAGTACGGACCCATCTGAGGTAAGGTTCCATAGGGATAGAATTCTATTGCCCCAGAGTTTTGCTTTCTATTCTATAGACACTGCCCCATGCATGTATGAACCTTCGTCGGTGTCTATGAGAATCATTCTCGTAATCAAACACAATGCCATGGATAATCATGTCATGAGGACCGTTGCTCCTTGCATATCCGAATTGGCGTAGAGCTAAAGAGGGATTGTAAGTGATGCCTCCTTTGATGCCAAGGAGTGGCACATTAGGGTACTCTCCACAATGATCAATGATAGTAATGTCTCTTTGAAAGAAGTTGTTCCACCGGATATCTGAATGAGACAAAGACATAATCCTGCGAGACCATTGCATTCTTTGTTCATTTCTCAACACTGATCGGGGAAGATGAAATGTAAACCACCTAGCCAGTAGTGGTATACAGCACATGAGAGTTCCTCGTTTCTTCATGGTACGAGTGTGTAGAGAATGTAGAATGTCTCCCAGCAATGTTGGTACCGGGTTACGGATTAGGAAAAGGTTGATGATGTGTACACTTATGAACTGGTCGGGATTTGGGAATAAAACCAACCCATAGATCAAAAGGGCCATAACCTCCTCAAAAGCTGGATAACTTTTGTTTTCTAGCAGTAGTCGAGCCTTTTCCAATAAGAACTTGGCAAGTAAACCCTTAACTCCACTCTTTGTTTCCCAATTGGACTCGATTTCTGATTTTCGCAGATGTAAAGCAGCAGCAATGACTTCAGGTTTTGGAATCCTTTCTAAACCAGTGAAAGGTAATTGATTTCGAATAGGCAATCCCATTAGTTCAGAGAATTCTTCCAAAGTGGGTACCAACTGGTAATCAGGAAAGGTAAAGCAATGATGTTCAGGGTCAAAGAACTGAAACAGGACCCGTATCATGTCTTCTTCAAATTTTGAGGTAACCAAATGGAGTAGGTGACCATGCCTTTCAGTGAATTGAACATTCCTGGGGAATTCTGACACTAAGTCTTTTAGTTCAGATGGTACCGTTGAGATGTTGATTCGGATGTAATCTTTGGTGGCGGGAGCCATTACCTGCAAAAACAAAGGTAAACTCTTTGATCCTTGAAGTGTCTGGTGCAAAAATGATATGCTTATGATGCAAACATGTGGCACACAAAAACAAATCAAACAATAGCCTTAGGTTTAAAGGCTTGCATGGAGCTCATAGGTGATACCCTCCCCACTGAAGTTGAGTTGGTTAAAACCTGTCCTAGAATTGGATTCGGGTTCTATGATCCTTGGAAGTAACATCTCAATACGGCGCTCGAGCGGCCGATCAAAATATTCCTCGAGGATAACTAACTTCGATCAATTTCAAAGCTAGCCACTTAAAAGGCCACAAGTCAAGTTCAACTAAAAAGGTTCTAAGACAAATTAGTGTTTAATGACATTTCGGAAGCCTAATATACTCCTTGATCGTTTTCAAGGGACATCAGTATAAACCAAAGTATCGCACTAATGATGACTACCAGATCAACCGTATCGGTACATGCCGTACAGTTTCCTTGGTCTATTGTCATATACTTAAGGTATCTCGAGATTCGGGTTAGAATCTTTCACACAAGCAAAATACCCAAACAAACCTTTGAAAAATAGAGCAATCAAGTCAATCAATTGAAAACATCGAACTATTCTCTTAAGGTAACCCCTTTTGAAAACATTTTGTTTTTTGAAAGTAAATCCCCAGCAGAGTCGCCAGTTCTGTGGACCTCCGATTTTTTTTAATCCCGGGCCATACCTCTGTTCTGTAGAGATACGTGAACTGACTCTTTTTTATCGCTTAATGCTTTCGCATTTTTTTGAAAATTCACAAAGTCGCCACCGACCTTTTATTTTATCCAATTAAGGAAAGGTTTATAAAAGAAACAGAAAAAAGACCTTTGAGAAATTCTGGGTAAGGGGGTAGGTTATACAAAGGGAAGGTGTTAGCACCCTTTGTATCCATGGTTATCCATGGGCTCTTAAGTTTGCTTAGCTCACTTGTTTTTCGATCACTTTTCAATTGCTCTGAAATTGCTCATATGTGGTTTCAAATACCTTTGTAATTTGAATTTTGTAATGATCCGTGTGTGGATGTATACAAAATGCTTGTTTTTCTTTCGAAAGATGTTTTGAAAAGAACGTTAACTTTGTAATAACCTGTGTTTGGATGTATACAAAGTATTGTCTTTTGGAAAGTTTTGAAAAAACAACAGTGTATGAGAATTTTGTTTGTTTGGATTTGAGCAAGCAAACTAGGAGATCTACCCTGAGTTGTAAGGTCTTTATCCTATTTCCTTTAAAAATCTATCCTTTCACCGGATATAAACGCAAGGTTCGATTTTGTACTCAAAATAGTAGAATTTTGACTTTGATTTTGAAAAGAATGAGAAGGGATTTACCTTAAGAGGTGCAAGTGTGATTGTGATTGGATTCAGATATTTTATCTTTGAAGTTAGTGATCTAACGGTTCAATTTTATCTTTGACATACACGCAGTTTATATTTGCTGGAAAGTAAAATGCGGAAATGTAAAGTGCGGAAAGTAAATCTACGCTATTACATCGATTGTGCAGGAAACGTAAACTAGCCTATTTACATGAATTTGACATCCTATACATTTATCTAGGAATTTAAATTGCAAGGAAAATAAAAAGCCTGTTTTTGGATTTTTTATGATTGATTTTAATTATAATTAATGCATGATTAATTGAATTAAAATGAAGAAAAAAGATGAAAATAGATTTAAACCTAAAAATTAAGTTTAAAATATGTACAAAATATTTGTCAATTAATTTTAAAACAAAACTAATTTTTTTGGAATTTTTGGAATTGATTTAAGTTAATTAAAACATAATTATGTAAATAATTATACAAATAAGTAAAACTTAAAAAGAAAATTATTCAAAATATGTACAAAATTAGTTTATAATATATAAACAATATTTTATATAAAGAACAAATTTTTTTATGATTTTTTGATTGGTTAGAATAATTAAAAAGCAAATATATAAATATATACTAATTAATTATGCAAAATATTAAAATTTTGAAGAAAAATAAAATATTTTTATTTCAGAAAATAATATATTATTTTAGAAGTCTAAAAATATTTTTTGTGTATTTTTTGGATTTTTAAAACTATTTTTAATTAATTTAACAAAGAAATTAAAAATAAAATAGAAAATAAAAGGATACTGATCCTGTGTGGAAATTTATGAGGGAGTATGATGTGCACGCGTGATCTGGAGCGTTGGATGACTCATTAAATGAAATCAAGTGGTCCAGAAATTGAGGCTCATGGGACACGTTGCACCTGCAAAGCACAGAATTAGAGGAAAATTTAAAAAGGTACGCGCGCTGCTGAACCAATGAGGGGGAGACACCTCATCGTCTTCAACCTTCAGCCAGGGGTTTTTACAGCGCTTTTATGAAACATGCGCTGTAATTCATGAACCTCAAACCTGCAAAATAGCGAATAGGGGTAAACGTGCAGAGAAATTTGGCGCGATGGTACCATTCAATTCGTCTGATCCATACGAACCTAATGGTGCTATTTAGAACTTGTAATTTGGCCTAATTTTGAAAGCCCTAATTTTGAAGCTATGAACCCTAAAATGGTAGTTTCGTTTATACGTGTCCAAACTTCAATTAAGTTTCTAGAAATGATCTACACTTCAAACCAAACTTAATAGTATGTCTACATCTTGTTAAACATGTGTGAATAACCAGATACGAATTGATTTTAGTTTGAACAAATTTGGACCTGTATAGCTCGATTCAGTGAGCTTCAAGGCTTGTAACTGATTGGGATAGTTTCAGTGATGTTCAAGGAAGGTGTATGAATGCTTAGTTTGTATTGAAATGGACTGAAATTACAAATTCGAATTTGAGTTTTCTTTGAATTTTTTTCAAGTGATTACAAGTGTTATGAGCTTATGTATGCTTCTAAACTCGCCTCTCTTTTGTTACTGAACTATGATAGCTTATTTATAAGCATTGAGTGCTTACAATTGAAGCTAAGAAGTGTCTTTAGTTGCCTTTGTTGAAACTTTGGTTTTTTAATATTAAAAAAGCTTGAATTCTTGACCAAGTCATCTTGCCTTCAATGCACCTGCCTTGCCCTTCAATTCTCTGCAGAAAGATGAAGATTCTTTGAGGTGAGTCATGCTTGATTTGTAAGCTAACCATTATCCATGCATTTTCCTTTTAATTTTAATCTTAAAGTAAGATAAAATCATGCCAAAAATGGATAAAAAAAGGTGTGGGCTTAGTCTTGGTCGTGGGAGGCCCATAACATCATGGAAATGATGTTTGAATGCTGAAAACTTGGCCCCATTTGGAAAAAATACATTTTTGAGCAATGTTGATTTCATGTATTTTCCCAAAATTTAGCCAACTTCAACAAGGTGTAAATCCTTCAATTTTTGTCATATGAAGGAGATCTTGCACTTTTTGGAAACCTCAAAGAGTCCTCTAACCAATTCCTTTGGTCTCATGTCAAAATGATTTTTGATGCTCCTTGTGTGTCCTTTTGAAAAAAGTGTCTTTTTGTTGACTTTGAAAATGACCTGTAATGTCTTTGGTCATATTTTTCAAATGGTGAATCCAATGACCATGGGATCAATGGCATTTGAAAGATAATTGAATTTCCTTCAAAATAAGCTTTGGTTTGAATTTTTTGGATGAAGGATGAGAGAGTTATGATCAGTCAAAGTTGAGTTGACTTTTCAGGCAAAAACCCTAATTTTGAATCTTAGAGTTTTGTTGATTTTTGATCTTTCCTTGATGAATTATGATCATCCAATGATCAAATGATGAATCCTTTGACAAAATATGGACTTTGACAAAAAATTTCATTTTTGACTGTCTGTTGACTTTTTTGGTCAAACGGGTCGTCTGTTGACTGTTTGAGCTGCTGACGGTGCGTCTGAGTGAATTGAAGTTTGAAAATTTGTATGATGGTACTTTGAGATATATGGATGTGTATGAAATCCATTTGAGCTCTCAAAAACTTGTTTCTCCTGTAAAAACAAGAAAACCCTAGTCAGGGACTGTTTATGTAGGAGACAGTTAAGCGTACCTGATTTTTGTGCAGTGTTGAGTTTCTGCTAATCGCGTGATATTCAGAAGACTTCTAGAACAAAAATCTTGGAATTTTGAATTGTGAAAGATTGATTTGATTGATGGTACAAAACACTGAGAATTGTACTGCCAACAGTTTGGCTGTCAACTGATTGTCCAGGTATTGACGTAGCAGTTAGAGTGAAAAATCAACAGTCAAAGTTAATTTTCTTTTTTGTTGTTTTTGTTTTATGTTTTATGTGAAAAATGAAAGTTTATTTACATGACCTGTTAAAAACATAGACATAATAAATAACTAATATTTACGGTATGCGGGCAAAATTACCGTTAATAACCCTGAAAATCATTTAATGCACAGAAATAGGAATATTTGACTGGCAGAAAACACACAAAATATTATCTTAGTAATTAAGCAATATTATGACAAATAGTACAACATTTAATACTGACAGTACAAATATCACATACTATATTGAACAGTACGACGAATAAACGGTACATTTAAGAAATAAGAAATACGGCAAATTTTAAGAATGACGATTAATGACCCATGCTATGAACAATAACATGTAGATGATTGGGAGTGCAACCATTGCAGGTCCACACTCTTCAGGACTATGCAGGCAGAAGAAAGTCATGATCACCGTAGCAATGGTGATGACTGTAAGAAACAGTGTCTCTATCCACTTTGCCATTCTTGTCAGGGAAGAAGAGAAAACAGATATGAGGTAGGAATTTGAAAGATGGGTTGGAATTTGATGTGAGATTTTATGGAAGAAAATGAGAGGTATTTATAGAATGGAAAGAAGGATAGAGACGTTGGGGAATGATGTGATTCCGTACAAAAGGAAAATTTGAGTGGAAGTAAGATTTGAAAGAAAGTGGATGATAGTGTTGGGAAAAAGAGAGATTTGATTTTTGAAAAAGAGATTTGAAAAGATTTTTGAAAATAATGGAATATAGTACAAAAATTAGTGGGAAACAAAAGATAATAATAATCTACTTGTTACCAGTACAGTCTGAGTTTCCTGATTCTGCGCCTGCAAAAAGATTTAACTCTGTACCAATTGTGTCAGTACTATTTATCTGTAAATAAATAAATAGCATGTGTGAAGTAATAAACAGTATTTGGCGTTTGCGTAAGAATAAATTCAACTGCAGGCCAATTTACTGTATAAGAAAAATTCTAAAAACTAAGTGTTTCATATGTTAGGATATTTGTTGAAATAATCCATAATTATATGAGACTTTTAATTTTCAGATTGGAGTTTTCTTGAAAAATATGTGGGCAAATTTTGGGGTATAACACCTGGTAACTGATAATATTTAATCAAATCATTTATCACATATTTTCTCCCCCTTTTTGTCATAACATCAAAAAGAATATAAAAGATTCAGATGTAGAAAAGAAACAGAATCAAACTTTTCATTGATTAAGCAAACAGAATTACAAAAGATGTATGCAGAAAACAGATGCAACAAGGAAAGAAAACTACAAAGACCAAAAACTAAGACCCTAGCTTAGACAAAATCTGCGCCAGAATGTCATGAACCCCGTCAGTGCTTGCAGTTTGCCTTGCCATGAAGGAGCGAAACTCAGCATTGGCTGCTTCTTGCGCATCCAAACGAGAAGCCAGCATAGCTTGATTCTGATGCAGAGCTTCCAAGGTCTTCATCAGAGCTGAGGGTTCACCAGAAGAAGAAACACCAGAACTTCTGCCAACAGGGACAGCAATCTCAGCAGGACGATCTTCTGGAAGGTCTTCAGCTTCTGTACCTTCCATCTCAACATCTGAGTCTAACTCAGGAGCAGCCTCAGCATATTCTGGTTCAGGCAACTCAGAAGCTCCAACTTCCAACGCCTGAAGAATAGCTGCTAGGTTTGTTGGAGGAGTAGGACCAGCAACTTCAGCAGGATAAACCACTTTTGGAAAGACCATGTGAGGAGCACTTTCAGAAGGGTTCATTCTGAACCATTCAAACAACCATTGAAAATCTCCAGTCAGCACAAGATACCTTGGTCTCCATACCACGATGTCTCTGCAGGGATTTTCTTCTACCATCTCATCTGCAGGTATCCTCTCTTCAAGAACTCTTCTGTTCCTGATGAGATGGTGATAGCTGCTTTCACCAACTTCCAAGAGACGACCACGAGCCCCAGATGCTTCAGTCATGATCATTCTCTGGACATCCGTATCCCTAACCAGAAAATCCTGGCGAAAGGCTTCCCAGAGGTTGCAGGTAGCATACTCATCCAGATGATTAAGGTGAGCAGCACCCAGAATCTCCAACCAGCTATTTACATCAGAATGTAAAAACTCTAGAAATGATTGAGTGGTAGGTGTTGGAGGGTTGACAGTGAACCTGGAGTCGGGAAACACAAAACTGTAGGGGTTAGGTGTTCTGGTGGGAAAAGGGTGTGAGAGAGATGAGGATATATCTGAGGGATGGGTTGAAGGAGAGGAGATATCAGATGGTGAAGAAGGTGGTTCCAGAGAGATGAATGAAGAGGAAGAGGTGGTGGATGTTTGTGAAGAGGAAGGTGATTGAGGGATACCTTCAAGGGGTTGATACACACGTCTAGAGTAGTTTCCAGACATCATAGCTTCAAAAGGATTCACCTTGAGAGGGTCATAGGTGATCCTTACTCTTTTTGGTTTGTTTTCTGGTTCATCAGTTGCCTTTCTCTTTTGTTTACGATCAGTTTCTTGATTTGCAGAACTTGACGAGGGATTCATGATGAAGTTGCAGATAGTGAAAACTGCTAGGGTTTATGATATGAATGCAAAGAGAGAGAGCGAAAAGGAAACTGAATGCAAGAGAGAGAAATATAAGAGGGAAAAGAAACGTTTGAAGAGTATTAAAAGAAAGAGAAATAAAAGGAAATGATGGATATCATTTAATGTTACATGACGTGAGGAGAGATAATAATGACAAAAGAAGTGATTAGCACAGTTACCTAAGTAGGCGTCCCCTCAACTGCACGCACGCTTGTCCAGAATTAATGAACACGTGTTTACCATCTGGATAGCCAATTACAGCTGTTTTACTTTTAAAGAGATTCTGAATCAACTTAGACAATGAAACGTTAGTAATAACAAAATCACTACTTCTAATTGATTACAATCAGAACTTCTTATAAAAAACTAATCCAATTTCATTTCAGAAGATACTCATACATAAGATCTTCTCATCTTCTCATTCTGGGCATAAATCCATACTGATATTCTTCATAATGAACTTAAACCTATCTTCAGCAAGGGGTTTTGTAAAGATATCAGCCCATTGATGGTCTGTATCCACAAAGTTTAAAGATATAACACCCTTCTGAACATAGTCCCTTATGAAATGATGTTTAATCTCAATATGTTTAGCTTTTGAATGTAAGATAGGATTCTTAGATAAACATATAGCAGAAGTATTATCACAGAAAATAGGAATGTTACTCTCATATATCTGATAATCTTCTAGCTGACTTCTCATCCAGAGCATTTGTGTGCTACAACCAGCAGCAGCAACATATTCTGCTTCTGTTGTTGAGAGGGCAATTGTAGCTTGCTTCTTGCTGTACCATGAGATCAGATGACTTCCAAGAAATTGACAACTTCCAGAAGTGCTCTTCCTTTCAATTCTATCTCCAGCATAGTCAGCATCATAGAATCCTACTAAGTTGTAATCTTTGGATCTTCTGTAAACTAAACCAACATTAGTAGTACCTTTCAGATACCTCAGAATTCTCTTAACCGCAGTTAAATGAGATTCTCTCGGATCTGATTGGAATCTAGCACACAAACAAACACTGAAGAGAATGTCAGGTCTAGAAGCAGTTAGGTATAGAAGAGATCCAATCATACCTCTGTACAACTTCTGATCTACCTTCTTACTTACCTCATCCTTACCTAGGACACATGTTGGATGCATAGGAGTTTTGGCTTCTTTACTTTCAGAAAGATTAAACTTCTTCAGAAGTTCTTTCACATACTTCGTTTGATGAACATATGTTCCATCAGAAGTTTGGTTGATTTGAATCCCAAGGAAATACTTGAGTTCTCCCATCATGCTCATTTCAAATTCAGCCTGCATAGACTCAGCAAACTCCTTTCCAAGTGTAGCATTAGATGTTCCAAAGATGATATCATCAGCATATATTTGACATATTAAAATATCCTTTTTAAAGGTTTTACAGAAGAGAGTAGTGTCCACTTTTCCTCTAGTGAAACCATTTTCCAGAAGGAAAGAACTTAAACGTTCATACCAAGCTCTAGGAGCTTGCTTCAATCCGTATAATGATTTCTTTAATTTAAAAACATGATTTGGAGACTTGGAGTCTTCAAAACCAGGAGGTTGATGGACATAAACTTCTTCATCTATATAACCATTTAAGAAGGCACTCTTGACATCCATCTGATAAAGAGTGATGTTATGTTGAGTGGCAAAAGAAATTAATAGACGAATAGATTCTAACCTGGCCACTGGTGCAAAGGTTTCTGTGTAGTCAATTCCTTCTTGCTAACTATAACCTTGAGCAACCAGTCTGGCTTTGTTTCTTACCACTTCTCCCTTCTCGCTTAGCTTGTTTCTGAATACCCACTTAGTGCCGATGATGTTGAATCCTTTTGGTCTAGGAACCAAGTCCCATACATCATTCCTTGTAAACTGATTGAGATCTTCTTGCATGGCAATTATCCAGTCTGGATCTTCTAGAGCTTGATCAACAGAAGTTGGCTCGATCAAAGAAACAAGACTTAATTGACATTCTGCATTGTTCTTAAGGAATGCCCTTGTTCTGATGGGATCATCTTTCTTCCCAAGGATCACATCTTCTGAATGAGCTGAGGCAAGTCTAGGTGATCTTCTGACTGTTGGCTCTTCAGAAATCCTGAGATTCTCTAAAGATGGAGCAACTTGATCTTCTGATCCATTGCTTATGAGACTGCCAGCTTCTGCATCTTTGCTTCTTGGTTCTACAGCTTCTGAGATATCAATATCAATATCTGCAAAATTTTCAAACTGCTTTGGCTTTTCAAGACCAAGCTTATCATCAAACCTGATATTGATTGATTCTTCTATAACTAATGTTTCAGTATTGTATACTCTGTAGCCTTTAGAGCGTTCAGAATATCCAAGAAGAAAACACTTTTGTGCCTTAGAATCAAACTTACCAAGATGATCTTTAGTGTTCAGAATAAAACAAACACATCCAAAAGGATGAAAATATGAAATGTTGGGCTTTCTATTCTTCCACAATTCATAAGGAGTCTTATTTAGAATAGGTCTGATAGAGATTCTATTCTGAATATAACACGCAGTGTTTATTGCTTCTGCCCAGAAGTGCTTAGCCATATTAGTTTCATTGATCATGGTTTGGCCATTTCTTGTAGAGTCCTATTCTTTCGCTCTACAACTCCATTTTGCTGTGGAGTTCTAGGACAAGAGAAATCATGGGCAATACCATTTTCTTTGAAGAACTTCTCAAAGAATTTGTTCTCAAATTCACCACCATGATCACTTCTGACCTTTATGATTTTGCACTCCTTCTCAGATTGGATCTGAGTGCAGAATTCAAAGAACACTGAATGAGACTCATCCTTGTGTTTCAAGAACTTTACCATGTCCAGCGGCTATAATCATCTACGATGACTAATCCCTATTTCTTCCCTCTGACAGATGCTGTTTTGACTCGGCCAAACAGATCAATGTGCAAGAGTTCTAACGGCCTTGAGGAAGAAACAACATTCTTAGACTTGAATGCAGGTCTGGAGAACTTGCCCTTCTGACATGCTTCACAAAGAGCATCTGATTTGAATTTCAGATTAGGGAGTCCTCTGACCAGATTTAGTTTGTTAATCTGAGAAATCTTTCTCAAACTAGCATGTCCTAATCTTCTGTGCCAGACCCATTGCTCTTCAGAAACAGACATAAGGCAAGTCACCTTCTGCTTCTCAAGATCTGAAAGATCAATCTTATAGATGTTGTTCTTTCTCTTTCCTGTAAATAGGATTGAGCCATCCTTCTGACTTACAGCCTTGCAAGACTTTTGATTGAAGATTATATCATAACCATTGTCACTTAATTGACTTATGGACAATAAGTTATGCGTTAATCCTTCTACAAGAAGTACATTAGTTATGGAAGGAGAGTTACCAAGACTTATGGTTCCAGAGCCAAGGATTTTGCCCTTCTGATCTCCTCCAAACTTGACTTCTCCACCTAGTTTAAGCACCAGGTCTTGGAATGTAGACCTTCTTCCCGTCATGTGTCGCGAGCACCCAGAGTCCAGGTACCATGACATGTTGTGCTTTTCCTTCTTTGCAGCCAAGGATATCTGTAATAGGAATAATCTTTTCCTTAGGTACCCACAATTTCTTGGGTCCTTTCTTGTTAGTTCTCCTCAAGTTCTGATTGAACTTGGGTTTAGCAAAATATTTAACAGGAGGAACAGCATGATATTTCTTAGAATGTGTCACATGCTTCTTGGTGTGAATAGTGTTAAACTTCTGTGCATGTGAAGTGAGCCTAATATCATGAGCATGGCCATATTTGAACTGATCATACAATGGCTTGTATGTGATCTTCAGATCATCAACAGGTTCAAATTTATGTGAGGTATCACCCTCATAGCCAAAACCAAACCTTCTGTTTCCAGAAACACCATATATCATAGAAGCAAGATGACTTCTGCCAATACTTCTAGATAAGAACTTTCTGAAGCTCGAGTCATATTCTTTCAGAATATGATTCATGCTAGGAATGGATTTTTCTTTTTCAGAAGGAGATCCACTATCTTTGGATAGATTTAAAACTTTTTCCTTCAGTTCAGAATTTTCCAATTCCAGCTTAGTTTCAAATTCAAACTGCTTTTTCAGCTTTTTGTATTTGATACTAAGATGAGCCTTGAGTTCCAGAAGTTCAGTTAAACTGGAAACTAACTCTTCTCTAGATAGTTCAGGAAATACCTCTTCAGAATCTGATTCTGATGTAGATTCTGATCCATCATCTTCTGTAGCCATCAGCGCGAAGTTGGCCTGCTCTCCTTCAGAGTCTGATTCTGATTCTGATTCAGAATCATCCCATGTTGCCATAAGACCTTTCTTCTTATGAAACTTCTTCTTGGGATTCTCCTTCTGAAGTTTTGGACACTCGTTCTTGTAATGTCCAGGCTCATTGCACTCATAGCAGACAACCTTCTTCTTGTCAGATCTTCTGTCACCAGAAGATTCTCCTCGTTCAAATTTCTTTGAACTTCTGAAGCTTCTGAACTTCCTTTGCTTGCTCTTCCAGAGTTGGTTTACCCTTCTGGAGATCATGGACAGTTCATCTTCTTCTTCAGATTCTGATTCTTCAGGATCTTCTTCTCTAGCCTGAAAAGCGTTAGTGCATTTTTTAACATTAGATTTTAATGCAATAGACTTACCTTTCTTCTGAGGCTCGTTTGCATCCAGCTCTATTTCATGGCTTCTCAAGGCACTGATAAGCTCTTCCAAAGAAACTTCATTCAGATTCTTGGCAATCTTGAATGCAGTCACCATTGGACCTCATCTTCTGGGTAAGCTTCTGATAATCTTCTTCACATGATCAGCCTTGGTGTAGCCTTTATCCAGAACTCTCAATCCAGCAGTTAGAGTTTGAAATCTTGAGAACATCTTCTCAATGTTTTCATCATCCTCCATCTTGAAGGCTTCATATCTCTGGATTAGAGCAAGAGCTTTAGTCTCCTTGACTTGAGCATTTCCCTCATGGGTCATTTTCAATGACTCATATATATCATAGGCCGTTTCCCTGTTAGATATCTTCTCATACTCAGCATGAGAGATAACATTCAGCAAAACAGTTCTACATTTATGATGATTCTTGAAAAGCTTCTTTTGATCATCATCCATTTCTTGCCTTGTAAGCCTTACGCCACTGGCTTTCACTGGATGTTTGTAACCATCCATCAGAAGATCCCATAATTCACCATCTAGACCAAGAAAGTAACTTTCCAGTTTATCTTTCCGGTATTCAAAGTTTTCACCATCAAATACTGGTGGTCTAGTATAACCATTGTTACCATTGTATTACTCAGCAGAGCCAGATGTAGATGCAGGTGGATCTGTTGGAATTTCACCAGCCATCTTTTACTGAAGCGTTTTTCTCTTCCTGAATCTTTTCTAAACACGGTTAAGTGCTTGCACCTTAGAACCGGCGCTCTGATGCCAATTGAAGGATAGAAAAACACTTAGAAAGGGGGGGTTTGAATAAGTGTAGTCTAAAAACTTGAACAATAAAAACAATTTGCACAGTTATTTTTATCCTGGTTCGTTGTTAACTAAACTAATCCAGTCCACCCCCACGGAGTGATTTACCTCACCTGAGGATTTAATCCACTAATCGCAACATATTACAATGGTTTTCCACTTAGCCCACGACTAAGTCTTCTAGAGTATCCTGATCACAACCTAATCACTCTAGGAACAAATGCTTAGACACAAGCTAAGACTTTCTTAGAGTATCCTAACCACCACGTGATCACTCTAATTACAACTGCTTAGACACAAGCTAAGACTTCCTAGAGTATCCTGATCAACACTTGATCACTCTTGTTACTTACAAATTAATGTAATCAATTCTAAGAGTATTACAAATGCTTCTGAAAAGCTATATTCACAACAGTGACATTTCTCTTAACGTTTAAGCTTAATCTCACTAATATATTACAACAGCAATGTAGTGAGCTTTGATGAAGATGAAGTTTCTGAGCTTTGAGTTGAACAGCGTTTCAGCAAGTTTTTCAGAGTAAGTTCTTTCAGAATTGGTTAACCTTGCTTCTCATCAGAACTTCATATTTATAGGCACTTGAGAAGATGACTGTTGGGAGCATTTAATGCTTTGCGTATTCCGTACAGCATTGCATTTATTGTTTCACGCTTTTGTCAACTACCTCGAGCCTTGTTCACGCTGTGTCTACTGACGTTGCCTTTAATAGCTTCCAACGTTCCTTTTGTCAGTCAGCGTAGCCTGCCACCTGTACTTTCTTCTGATATGATGTTTGTGTATACAACGCTTGAATATCATCAGAGTCAAACAGCTTGGTGCATAGCATCTTCTTGTCTTATGACCTTGAAGTGCTTATGAGCGTGATACCATGAGAACTTCAGTGCTTCTGCTTCTGATCTCAAGTTCTTCTGATGCTTCCATAGACCCATGTTCTGATTCTGCCTTGACCATCTTCTGATGTCTTGCCAGACCATGTTCTGATGTTGCATGCTGAACCTTCTGAGACAAAGCTTCTAAGCGCTGATTTGTGCATACTCTTTATATATTTCCTGAAAGGGAAATTGCAATGTATTAGAGTACCACATTATCTCACACAAAATTCATATCCTTGTTATGATCAAAACTAAGAATATTGATAAGAACAAATCTTGTTCTAACATTTTACATTGACCAGGCGGGATAAATGATCTGCTACCACATTTTTTGAACCTTTTTTATCCCGGATTTCGAAATCAAATTCTTGTAAAAGAAGAACCCATCAAATGAGCCTTTATTTTGAATCTGGTTTAGTTAGCAGATATTTAATAGCCGCATGGTCTGTGTAAATCACCACTTTTGTTCCAATGAGATAAGATCTAAATTTTTCAAGGGCATACACTATAGCTAGCAATTCTTTTTCAGTAGTGGCGTAATTGACTTGGGCGTCATTTGAAACTTTGCTTGCATGGTGTATGACATGAAATTTTTTTTCCTTTCTTTGGCCTAGTACCGCACCTATGGCATAATCGCTAGCATCACACATAAGTTCAAAATGTTGTTTCCAATCAGGTGTTACGATCACAGGTGCAGTTACAAGCCTTTCTTTTAATTCATTAAAAGCTTGGATACATGATTCATCGAAAGTAAAACACGTACCTTTGTTGAGTAAATTACTCAATGGTTTGGCAATCTTTGAGAAGTCTTTTACGAGTCTTCGATAGAATCCCGCATGCCCCAAAAAGCTTCTTACCCCTTTTATGTTTACAGGAGGTGGAAGTTTTGAGATTACCTCTACTTTGGCTTTGTCCACTTCAAGCCCTTTTGAGGAAACTTTATGTCCTAGTACAATACCTTCCGTTACCATGAAGTGGCATTTCTCCCAATTCAGAATTAGGTTGGTCTCAATACATCTTCCTAGAGCCTCATCTAGATTAGCCAGACAGATATCGAAGGTTTTTCTAAAGACCAAAAAACCATCCATGAATACTTCAATACTTTTCTCGATGAGGTCGGAGAAGATTGCTTGCATACACCGTTGAAAGGTAGCCGGGGCATTACATAATCCAAAAGGCATTTTTCTGTATGCAAAAATTCCAAAAGGGCATGTAAAAGCTGTCTTCTCATGGTCTTCTGGGTTGACCACAATCTGATTGTATCCGGAGTATCCATCTAGGAAACAGTAATAGTTTTTTCCGGATAGTCTTTCAAGCACTTGATCCATGAAAGGGAGAGGGAAATGATCTTTTCTCGTGGCCTTATTAAGTCTTCGATAATCGATGCACATTCTCCACCTAGTGACAGTTCTTGTTGGTATTAGTTCATTTTTCTCATAACTGATGACGGTCATCCCCCCTTTCTTCGGCACTACCTGTACTGGACTCACCCATGCACTGTCTGAAATTGGATAAATCATTCCTGCTTCCAAGAGTTTGACTACCTTTTTTCTTACCACTTTTTTCATTGTTGGATTTAATCTCCTTTGCAGTTGAGCTACCGGCTTGAATTCTTCTTCCAACATGATTTTGTGCATACAATATGCTGGACTTATACCTTTTAAATCGGCCAAGACCCATCCAATTGCAGCTTTGTTCTTTTGTAGAACTTGAAGTAGTTTTTCTTCTTCCTGTGAAGTTAACTTTGAACTAATAACTACTGGTTTCTTTCCCTCCTTATCTAAAATAACATATTTCAAATGAGTTGGGAGTAGCTTTAGTCCCATCTTGGTTTCCTTCACCTCTTTTGGTGGGTCTAATATTTCCACTTTCCCATCCTTGTCATTCATGCTTCCTCCCTTTTCTAGTTCCTTCACAAATCCTTCGATTTCCCGTTCTTCCTCTTGAGTCAGCACATTAAATGAATCAACAAGGGATCTTTCTAACGGATTAGAGAGATGTATCTCACTGGCCACCTCTATTGCTATCTCTTCAGTGACATCTAGCCAGAAGCAGTCGCTTTTATCCTTAGGTTGTTTCATGGCTTCGAAGAGATTAAAGCATACCTCTTTGTCTTGGGCTCTTAGTTTCATGATACCATCATCAATATCTATCATCATCCGGGCTGTTTTCATGAATGTTCTTCCAAGAATGATAGGTGTCATACCCCAAAATTTGCCCATTACATTTTCATACTCAAGATCATTTGAATATCAAAGTCTCAATACTCGACTGAGTATACACTCTCCTAAACTACAGCCTCCAGACTAGGGTTTTGAATTTCTCAAAGTAAAATCAAGTTCTGACAATTCAATTGGACCGCATAGCCTCTCATATGCCTCAAAGAATCCTCATGCCAATTTTCAAGCTCTGATTCAAAAGATTGCTCATTCAATGGCCCAAACGATTAATAATCGACTAGTTGACCTAAAAGTCAAACTATGGTCAAACCACAGTCAAAACTTCTGATTTTTTGTCAATACCCTCATTATGAAGTATCATTCACCATTTGATCAAGTATTGATCATGGTTCATCAAGGGCAGATCAGAAATCAACAAGTTCAAAAGTTTCTAAATTAGGGTTTTCATAAGAGAAAGTCAACCCAACTTTTACCAGCCATAACTTTCACATGGAACATCAGAAATTTCCCATCCAAAGCTCATTTTGAAGGAAATTGAATTATCTACAATTTTGTCTCTCACATGCCAAGTCTAAAAATGCTTAATTTGGGAGATATGGACCAAAACATTATAGGTCCTTTTCAAAAGTCAACAAAAAGTCACTTTTTTCAAAAGGACACACAAGGAGCATGGAAAATCATTTTGATATGAGACCAAAGACATTGGTTAGAGGACTCTCTAAGGTTTCTAAAAAGTCCTAGAACACATTCATACCTAAAAAATTGAGAGAGATAGGCCTTGACAAAGTTGAGCAATTTCAAGGGACAAATGTGAAAAGAAAAGGTCCCAAAAATCCAAAGTTTTCCAAATGGGCCTATGTTCTATTAATCCAATCTCCACCTCAAGCCCATGGACGACCTAAAAATATATCTTTCAAAGTTCATAGTATTTTATTAATTATTTCATGATTTTTTTACTCATTAAAATCATAATTTAATTATATAAAATAGTAAATTAAATAAAGATATGATTTTACTTTAAGTTTAAACCAAGGAATCAATCAATATAGTCCTCCAAATAGATCAAATTTCGTGCAAAGCAAATGGGTGAAGAAAAGATTGATTTTGAGCATAATTGGAAAGATTTACAAATCAAATTTTCAATAAAGTTCCAATCTTTGATTACAAGAGATTTAGCCACATTTTGTTACCCTAATTCATTGTGGTATAAGTACTGAAAACATACAAAGCAAAGGGGGATTTCATAAGGATTGGCAGGCAAGAGAATCGTTTGGAAAACTCAAGAAAATCAAGAAACCACTCAAACTCGGTTTCTGAAATTAAGGGTGATTCAAGGCGTGTTAAAGGTTCTAACGCATTTTTAAAAGATCCCTGAAGCTATTCCAATCGTTACCAGTGATCCAAACATTCAGAATCGTTCCCATACGTCCACGGTTTGCAACTACTAACTCAAGCTTGATTTCAATGATTTATGCATTATTAATTCAATTTGATTGCATATTCGTGATTGCCATAAGGTTATGAGTAATTCTGGAAAGTTAATTGCATTTCTATGCTCGTATGGCTAAATCACCATTGATAGGGTTTGAAGCTTTCGAATTAGGTTCTTTTGACTTAGGTAAAATCGAGCGAAACCGATGGCATAATCGCGTTTATAGGGCCAATTCCGTTCGATCTCAGTTGACATAACATGTTTCTAATGCGTTTTGATTGCTATGGAGATACACCGGTCCAGTTCCAAACGAAAAAGATAATGAACAGTGGAGGCGCGGTTTTTCTGGTTTGAATTCATGTCTTTTGTTTTTTTCATATATTATTTAATGATGTTGAACATAAAACAAAGCGCGCGCCTGTTTGGGGTGGTGAACGTAAATGAACGTGTTCCCCAAGGGCCTGGGTTCGATCCCCAGGTTTCCACAATATTTTTTAGGATTTGCTTACTACAAGATCCAGTGTGTCCAGCCTACACACGCAACGGTGTACCGGCCAACCTGGGCCTTCAGATCGCACACGCCTCAGATCCAACGCTTACAAAAGGCGCAGTCCACCATGGACACTCAAGGATGTGTCACACAGAATCAATCTCGCTAAGTCCCTCTTTTTCTATCTTCTTTTATTTTATTTATTTATTTAATTATAGCTTATTCTTTTATTCATTTATATATTGTTTAACAATTTGTTTTCCTTTGAAAATTATTTTAAGTATTTTTCTTAATAAATTTTGTTCTAAATTTTCCTTTTTCATAAAAAATATTAAAAGTTATTTATTTTAATTAAATAATTGTATGTTTAAACTAATTTAACTATTCAATTATCTAATTATTAATATTTTTAGTAACATATTAAAATACACATTAGGATTAGATAATTTAATCGAAAACATATTTTTGTCAAATTAATTAATTAGGTTAAAAACCAATAATTTATTAATTTGGGTTTTATTTATTTTATTAACCATGATTAACTTGTGCCCGAATCAGGGTTTGCAAGGTTTGTCCATAGATCACTCATAAATTGAAAAATTGTTTTGCGCATTCTTTTCAGGTTTATTATCATACATCTCCCGATTATGCGCCACGTCAAATTCAAAGCTAAGTTCTAACCTTCCTTATTTAAATATTTTTGCCTGTTATTTTATTTAATTAGGGTTTAATTCCCGCTGTCAATGAACTCCTCCTACACTTACTTCTTCCTTTATTCTTTTACCAATGGTTAGGGTCAATGCTTAATGCTCAAGGCAAATCTTTGCCCATCAACCTTCATTAATCGAAGCTAAGTATTTTTACCCTTTTCTCGTATTTTTACTTTTATTGATTAGGGTTAACCGTATTCGATGTCTGAACTATAATGCACTCACATATATTTTGCCTTCTATTTTTCCCACCTTTTCAGGGTTTGCCAATTGCCAAAGCTACGAATCATCGGTAACCCTAAACCATAATCTCAATTATTACTTGCTTCAAACTTATTGCTTTGTTTATCCCGCTGGTTTCAATTTCCCTTTCCCCCGTTGGTTTCATTTTCCCCTTCCCCGTATTTACTGTTAATATTAATTGATGTGGTTAGTAATCCTAGGGAGTGACAACCCTGAATTAAAACTAGAATAACTAATTATGAGATAATATATTTCGAATTGAATCACATGATTGTTGCACCCACGCACACTTTTGAGGTAACCTCTCTACTGCCTGTTGCCTTGTTGCCTGTTGCCTTGTGTTTTTGCAGAATAGCCATGTCCCTCGAATACGAGGATACCTCAGCCATGTTGCCTTGACAAATACAAAGGTCATTAGACCCTAATGATGCTGCCTTCGATACATTAATATGACCTCGACCCTCGGAAGTTGCCTACGAAAAGGCTGAGGTATCCTCTGGCTGCCTACGAAAAGGCTATTCTGGTCCTTCCCTTTAGACTACCTGCCTCTCTATGGCATGGGACAGTTTTAAGGCGAACGATAACTCGACGACCCTTCAACCTCCAAATGAAAGGCTTTGTGCCCCCTTCTGGCATGGATAGACCCTTTCACCCTGAAAGAATAAAAGAACGCTTTTTAAACTATAAGGTAATTGCCCCTAATTGCTTTGCCTTGCTCTAAAAACTTTTTTCATATTCTTTCTCATACACCTTCAAAAAGCTACGCTTATTTACAAGCTAAAGTCTTATTTCTTTTCTACACTTTTTTTTCCTTCAAAAGAGCAAAGTAATTAAGAGCCCATGGATAACCATGGATGCAAAGGGTGCCTTACACCTTCCCTTTGCATAATTACCCCCCGAACCCTATTTTATTTAAAAGGTTTTTCCTGTTCTTTTAGCCTTTCTGATATTTGGATAACATAAAAGTCGGTGGCGACTCTTGCTTAACCGCGACATTTTCGAATAAAAAAAGTCAGTTCACCGTATTACAGAATTGGCGACTCTACTGGGGAATTTCGAATAAAAGAGGGGTTACCTTAAAAGTTTAGGAATCACTTAAATGTTTTCTATTGTTTGCTTTGCTTGTTTTATTTTTCAGGGCTGTTTTGGGAAAATTGAAGGACGAATCCTATTCCCGGATTCAAGAACACTTAAGATTAGGAGTGGCATAGTCATGGCGACCTCTTTTACATATGTGGGAGATGAGTCAATATGAAGTTCACACTTGAGTTAGGACTCCATAGCATATGCACACCTTTCTCAAATGAGGGGGGTCTATGTATGTGTCTGTGGGTGCGCCGGAGCTCAAGGACCTTTAGTTACCCTTAAACCATCCTGGCCTTTAGGAACGTAGTGGGGGGACTACTCTTGACAAATGTTGAGAACTAGTCGCTACCCGATGCTACAATTCAGATAGGTTCTTCCTCAAAGTATCATTGCATGGTGCAAATGCATTATTTCCGAGGGTGCTTTAGAAGGGCTGACTATTCTGGATAACTTATAAAACCCGTTGCTGAAATCTCCTTATCCATAGAAATACCCTTGGGAAGGACACCTGATCAGACTCCATGCAAGCCTTGAGCCAAAAATTGTGTGACTTGCATGACTTGCGTGACTTGTGTGACTTATTTGTGTTTGCTACTAACCTTCGTTTCCTCGCAGGTTTTGTTAAGAGGACTTGCTTGTCCTCACTATTTCACACTAAGTCTAACGAACTGCATTCGCATAACATCATGACATCATAAGCATAACATGACTTAACTAACCCTTTCAAGGATCTTATGGATTTAGGGCGCACAATTTCAGGTGCCCTTATCAAAGGTTGATTTCCTAATCAACGGGCAAGAGGATTTATTTTCCTCTGGCCACATACCTTCCAATTCAGAGATTCGGTACCTGTCAAGGGGCAAGAGGATTTATTTTCCTCTAGCCATGTACCTTCAAATTCAGAAGTATCCCGAATCAGAGGCGATGACCCACTCGATATGGTGAGCTTGATTCTCAAAGAAATACGTTCAAAGACAAAATTCAGATTTCTTCAGACAAACACGCGACCAAATCATTTTCTAATGTTGATAACTGAATACCTAAAGATCCTTGAAAATATTGCATTTGCACTCATAACATCGCATAACAGGTTTCTTACAATAGGTCTCTCATCCTTCCTCGCTGTTTATTTCTGCATCATGAATCTCGAACAATCAGTTAAGGATCTCCAAGCTCAAAACACCGAGTTCCAAGCCTTGATTCTGAATTTGTCCAAGGGGCAAGAAGAGCTGAAAGCCATGCTGACTAAAAAGAAGAAGAAGAAGGGTAAGAAGGCTCAGGTGAATAAGCTTAGACCAATTTTGCAACTCAGGGATGCCGAAACCTCTGAAGACAGTGACGAGGACGAGCAAGATGATGATGCTAGTGTCAAAACTGATGCAAAAAGTAACCATGATTCTACCAAACCCTCTGAAGAAGAAGAGGACTATCACCATGAGGATGAACATCCTGATGACAAATACAAGTTGCTGGAGGAACGTATGAAAGCCATGGAAATTCAGAAGATACCCAGACTGGATTTTGAGGAACTAGGACTCGTCTCTGGAGTTGTTATACCTCCGAAATTCAAGATTCCAACTTTTTCAAAATACGATGGAGTCTCTTGTTTTAAGCTGCACTTGAGGTCTTATGTAAGGAAGATTCAACCTCATACTACCGATAAGAAGCTATGGATCCACTTTTTCCAAGAGAGCTTATCTGGAACTCATCTCGAATGGTACTATCAGTTGGAAAGTACCAACATCCGTACTTGGGAGGATTTGGTTGTTGCTTTCTACCAGCAATACGAATATAACTCTGACCTCGCACCGACTCGCATACAACTACAAAGCATGTCTATGGGACCCAAGGAAAGTTTCAAGGAGTATGCTAAAAAATGGAGAGATCTAGCTGGAAGAGTCAAACCTTCCTTGGCTGACAGAGAGTTGGTAGATATGTTTATGAATACACTGACTGGCCGTTTCTATAGTCATTTGCTGGGAAGTTCATCATCTGGATTCACTGAGCTTATACTGACTGGGGAACGTATTGAAAGCGGTATCCGAAGCGGTAAAATTCAAGTGGCTACATATTCTAATACCTCAAAGAAAGCGCACAATGAGAGGAATGAATCTAATACTGTGGGATCAGTCGTAGCCTCTAATCAAGTGCTGGTACGACAAAAGGGCAACCAGCGTAAACAAGGCGTATCTAAAAGACAATTCACAAAGATCAACATAACTTTGGCTGAGGCGTTACAACAGTTGCTTAAAGCAGGGTTGATTACTTTAAAGGATCCTCCTATGAAGCCCAATACCTTATCTCATCAATATAATCCTAATGCAAGATGCGCTTATCACTCCGATAGTATTGGACATGACACTAATGATTGTTGGCCATTGAAGAACAAGATCCAGGATATGATCGACGCCGGAGAAATTGAGTTCGACCCCCCTGCAACCATGCCTAATCACAACAAGAGTGCTAATACCGTGGATGGCTAGAAGGATGGACTTTAAGATCATTAGTTTTACTTTCAGTTGCAATTTCTTTTTCTGTTTGTTTAAACATTCGACTTATAATAGACATTATTTGTTTTAATAATCATCATCAGTGCATTGCATATGTTTGTCTTGAATATTTTATTTCGCTATCACTCATTTTAAATTGCGTCTTTACTCTGCATATGTTTTATATTCAACTCCTGCTAAGCTGTAAGCCTTTTAAAGGGAGGATGACGAAAACGATACCGCAACCTCATACAATATGCTTTCGAACAGACTATGCTGACGATGTACAGGCATTATTTCAATTTCTAAACAGCGGAGATATAAGGATGTTAATCCCTTGTCAACCACTTTGAGCCTTCGAAGTAGGAGTTTCTTTCTGTACGAAAAAACCCGCATTCATAACCTGGGGCAGGGTAGTTCTCGGTTAATTTGGCTGTGCATTCTATCTTAAGAGAATCATTCAGTACACCTTCCAACAAAGGTTTCAATCACAAGCGTTCATCCGCACACATCAAAGAAGTGTTGGAGATGTCAATCAAAAGCCAATGATGGTTCATCAATCATTAAGAAAGGCGGTCAATATCTTTAAAAAAAAATGATGATGAAAAAACATATATGCAAAGAAAAGCCTGCTAAGTCAAAAATCAAAAAGATGACTTAGGCAAAAATCAAGGCATCCCGCTGACTGTAAGCTCCGAAATAGATAGTTCAGGCAAAAGTTAGGGATATCAAAAAGATGAAAAAAGAGAAGTCAATAAATTCCTGAACAACACAACGTTGTGACTACCAAAAGGAAGAAGTGACTGCCATCTCAAAAGTTCTCTTTGCTTGTGAACCATCAACATTATCAAAGGCGCAAATCCAGAAATCTCTTGGAACCTGAATGCATAAGTTGAATTAACTGAGCTTAGGACTGAAGATCATCACGAAGAGGGGTGGGTACAAATAAACTTTGAGCCTTTATCCTTTGTTTCTTAAACCGTGAACCAAGCCACGTTACAACCCTTGAAAGTCCTAATTGAAGCATGGTTAGTTTGAAAGCATACTGTCACCAAAAAGGTATCCTGACTCCTTAAGGTTTACCACAAATGCCGAGTTGATATCACGTTTTTACAAACATCACATTGTTACAAATAGCATGTTTTTTACAAATATCACGCTTTTACATCTTCTATTTTAATGTTTTTCGAAAACTCAAGACAAACGTATGCATTGCATCTCATGAATTCATTATTAAACAAATCCTGCTACATAATTTCAAATGTTAGCAACAGAAAGAATTTGCACAGGGTATGGCTAATGACTCAAAGTTATCCCGACCAACACAGATTACTCCAAGAAGCAATGTCTCCTACGTATGTAAGGGGATGGCACGTTTCGCCCGATCAATCTGGGGAAATCAAGTCAAGATCCCAAGAATCTTTCAAATGCCAAACAGTCAAAAAAAGGCGTATATCCCAAGTGGATTTCAAACTATCCCTCGATCAATCTGGGGCAATCAAGTCAAGATTCAGAGAATCTCTCAGGAGCGTCGAATAATCAGGGGCATGCGTTCAAATGTGTCTGAGACTACTTCCCAATCAATCAGGGGCATCATATTAAGTACTAGGGGCATGTCGCCCATAGTGCACATCTCATAAAGTCCTCGCGAGGCGAATCTTTCCAAGTTCCTACTAGCAAGGGCAAACCTATGCAAGTCCAGTTTGACACTTCGATCAATATTTATTGGTGTGTCCTAATCAATACAAATCCATGAATGGCAGCTATAATACTGGGGGCAACGTTCAAGACATCCACGCCTTCCATAAAGCCGATGTCACAAGATCATACCCCCACAGAGTAATCATTAAGAAGATACCTTCAAATACTCTCGACAAAAGACATGGCTCCCCAACAGAGATTTACATCTTCAACACTATCGGTTCTCCAACATCCTTCATCCCCAGTCAGGGTACATCAAGCTACTGATCATCCCCCAAGCAGAGATCATAAATCCCCAACTGTGTCAGAGTTACAATGATCCGAAGATTTATTTTCCCAATCAAGATATTCCAAACTATAGTCCTACATCATATACATCGTATACATATTCATACATTGCATACATTACTTCATGATAAACATACGGGTTTCTCATTTATTTGGAGAGACTCGTCATATAATACATGCATCATGACAGTGCATATTTCTACTTTTGTTTTCAGGTTCCGCCTCGACAAGCATTCCTCTCAGATATAATCGAGCTGAAGATTCATTCTGACAAGCCTTTTACATTCCAAAACTTCCTCAAATAACTTATCAACTCTAACAAGCAAGCATTCTTTATCAGATATGGTCTAATGTATGACCCGTTCCTGCATTCTCAGTCAGATATGGTCTAATGTATGACTCGTTCTGGCATTATCCTTCAGATATGGTTTAATGAATAACTCGTTCTGACATTCTCTATCAGATATGGTCTAATGTATGACTCGTTCTGGCATTATCCTTCAGATATGGTTTAATGAATAACTCGTTCTGACATTCTCTATCAGATATGGTCTAATGTATGACCCGTTCCGGTATTCTCAGACAGATATGGTCTAATGTATGACTCGTTCTGGCATTATCCTTCAGATATGGTTTAATGAATAACTCGTTCTGACATCCTTCATCAGATATGGTCTAATGTATGACTCGTTCCGATATTCTCTATCAGATATGGTCCAATGTATGACCCGTTCCGGTATTTTCAGTCAGATATGGTCTAATGTATGACTCGTTCTGGCATTATTCATCAGATATGGTTTAATGTATGACTCGTTCTGGTATTCTCCTTCAGATATAGTTTAATGAATAACTCGTTCTGATATCCTCCCTCAGATATGGTCCAATGTATGACTCGTTCTGACACCCTCCGACAGATATGGTCTAATGTACGACTCGTTCTGCCATTCCTCTTCATATATGGTCTAATATATGGCCCGTTCTGACATTCCTCTTCAGATATGGTTTAATGAATGACTCGTTCTGACATCCTTCAACAGACATGGTCTAAATGTGCGACTCGTTCTGACATCCTTCAATACATATGGTCTATTCGCTCAGACGTCCTCTATCACATATGGTCTAATGTATGACCCGTTTCTCTCATCACGAACAATGCTGACAAGATCAATCTCCAACAAATACTTCACAATACTTCTCAACAAATTGGATTTAGTCTAATGCTCGACTCATCCTTCAGCCTAACGCACGGTTTTCCAGACATCTGCTGATGTAAACTAGACCCAGTCTAACGTACAACTCAACCTCAGTCTATTCCTCAGAAATAGTCTAACATACGACACATTCTGACTCTCAAGTATATCAAGTCGGATGGCATCTTCAAGTCCATCTCAATCATACATCTTCTCCAAACACCTGGATGGCATCTTTAAGCCCATCTCCGACAAAAGTCCCTACTTCAGCGAGGGCAAATTTTTGGGCATTCTAGTGTTCAATCCTCTTTTACCCTCGGATTACGACAGGCACACATGCCAGTCTACATCTTCAGGTTTAAGAAAATTGAACAGGGGCAGCTGTCATACCCCAAAATTTGCCCATTACATTTTCATACTCAAGATCATTTGAATCTCAAAGTCTCAATACTCGACTGAGTCTACACTCTCCTAAACTACAGCCTCCAGACTAGGGTTTTGAATTTCTCAAAGTAAAATCAAGTTCTGACAATTCAAATGGACCCCATAGCCTCTGATATGCCTAAAAGAATCCTCATGCCAATTTTCAAGCTCTGATTCAAAAGATTGCTCATTCAATGGCCCAAACGATCAATAATCGACTAGTTGACCTAAAAGTCAAACTATGGTCAAACCACAGTCAAAACTTCTGATTTTTTGTCAATACCCTCATTATGAAGTATCATTCACCATTTGATCAAGTATTGATCATGGTTCATCAAGGGAAGATCAGAAATCAACAAGTTCAAAAGTTTCTAAATTAGGGTTTTCATAGGAGAAAGTCAACCCAACTTTGACCAGCCATAACTTTCACATGGAACATCAGAAATTTCCCATCCAAAGCTCATTTTGAAGGAAATTGAATTATCTACAATTTTGTCTCTCACATGCCAAGTCTAAAAATGCTTCATTTGGGAGATATCGACCAAAACATTATAGGTCCTTTTCAAAAGTCAACAAAAAGTCACTTTTTTCAAAAGGACACACAAGGAGCATGGAAAATCATTTTGATATGAGACCAAAGACATTGGTTAGAGGACTCTCTAAGATTTCTAAAAAGTCGTAGACTCATTCATACCTAAAAAATTGAGAGAGATAGGCCTTGACAAAGTTGAGCAATTTCAAGGGACAAATGTGAAAAGAAAAGGTCCCAAAAATCCAAAATTTTCCAAATGGGCCTATGTTCTATTAATCCAATCTCCACCTCAAGCCCATGGACGACCTAAAAATATATCTTTCAAAGTTCATAGTATTTTATTAATTATTTCATGATTTTTTTACTCATTAAAATCATAATTTAAATATATAAAATAGTAAATTAAATAAAGATATGATTTTGCTTTAAGTTTAAACCAAGGAATCAATCAATATAGTCCTCCAAATAGATCAAATTTCGTGCAAAGCAAATGGGTGAAGAAAAGATTGATTTTGAGCATAATTGGAAAGATTTACAAATCAAATTTTCAATAAAGTTCCAATCTTTGATTACAAGAGATTTAGCCACATTTTGTTACCCTAATTCATTGTGGTATAAGTACTGAAAACATACAAAGCAAAGGGGGATTTTATAAGGATTGGCAGGCAAGAGAATCGTTTGGAAAACTCAAGAAAATCAAGAAACCACTCAAACTCGGTTTCTGAAATTAAGGGTGATTCAAGGCGTTTTAAAGGTTCTAACGCATTCTTGGAAGATCCCTGAAGCTATTCCAATCGTTACCAGTGATCCAAACATTCAGAATCGTTCCCATACGTCCACAATTTGCAACTACTAACTCAAGCTTGATTTCAATGATTTATGCATTATTAATTCAATTTGATTGCATATTCGTGATTGTCATAAGGTTATGAGTAATTCTGGAAAGTTAATTGCATTTCTATGCTCGTATGGCTAAATCACCATTGATAGGGTTTGAAGTTTTCGAATTAGGTTCTTTTGACTTAGGTAAAATCGAGCAAAACCGATGGCATAATCGCGTTTATAGGGCCAATTCCGTTCGATCTCAGTTGACATAAATTGTTTCTAATGCATTTTTATTGCTATGGAGATACACCGGTCCAGTTCCAAACGAAAAAGATGATGAACAGTGGAGGCGCGGTTTTTCTTGTTTGAATTCATGTCTTTCGTTTTTTTCATATATTATTTAATGATGTTGAACATAAAACAAAGCGCGCGCCTGTTTGGGGTGGTGAACGTAAATGAACGTGTTCCTCAAGGGCCTGGGTTCGATCCCCAGGTTTCCACAATATTTTTTAGGATTTGCTTACTACAAGATCCAATGTGTCCAGCCTACACACGCAACGGTGTACCGGCCAACCCGGGCCTTCAGATCGCACACGCCTCAGATCCAACGCTTACAAAAGGCGCAGTCCACCATGGACACTCAAGGATGTGTCACACAGAATCAATCTCGCTAAGTCCCTCTTTTTCTATCTTCTTTTATTTTATTTATTTATTTAATTATAGCTTATTCTTTTATTCATTTATATATTGTTTAACAATTTGTTTTCCTTTGAAAATTATTTTAAGTATTTTTCTTAATAAATTTTGTTCTAAATTTTCCTTTTTCATAAAAAATATTAAAAGTTATTTATTTTAATTAAATAATTGTATGTTTAAACTAATTTAACTATTCAATTATCTAATTATTAATATTTTTAGTAACATATTAAAATACACATTAGGATTAGATAATTTAATCGAAAACATATTTTTGTCAAATTAATTAAATAGGTTAAAAACCAATAATTGATTAATTTGGGTTTTATTTATTTTATTAACCATGATTAACTTGTGCCCGAATCAGGGTTTGCAAGGTTTGTCCTTAGATCACTCATACATTGAAAAATTGTTTTGCGCATTCTTTTCAGGTTTATTATCATACATCTCCCGACTATGCGCCACGTCAAATTCAAAGCTAAGTTCTAACCTTCCTTATTTAAATATTTTTGCCTGTTATTTTATTTAATTAGGGTTTAATTCCTGCTGTCAATGAACTCCTCCTACACTTACTTCTTCCTTTTATTCTTTTACCAATGGTCAGGGTCAATGCTTAATGCTCAAGGCAAATCTTTGCCCATCAACCTTCATTAATCGAAGCTAAGTATTTTTACCCTTTTCTCGTATTTTTACTTTTATTGATTAGGGTTAACTGTATTCGATGTTCTAACTATAATGCACTCACATATATTTTGCCTTCTATTTTTCCCACCATTTCAGGGTTTGCCAAGTGCCAAAGCTACGAATCATCGGTAACCCTAAACCCTAATCTCAATTATTACTTGCTTCAAACTTATTGCTTTGTTTATCCCGCTGGTTTCAGTTTCCCTTTCCCCCGCTGGTTTCATTTTCCCCTTCCCCGTATTTACTGTTAATATTAATTGATGTGGTTAATAATCCTAGGGAGTGACAACCCTGAATTAAAACTAGAATAACTAATTATAAGATAATATATTTCGAATTGAATCACATGATTGTTGCACCCACGCACACTTTTGGGGTAACCTCTCTGCTGCCTGTTGCATGTTGCCTTGTTGCCTGTTGCCTTGTGTTTTTGCAGAATAGCCATGTCCCTCGAATACGAGGATACCTCAGCCATGTTGCCTTGACAAATACAAAGGTCATTAGACCCTAATGATGCTGCCTTCGATACACTAATATGACCTCGACCCTCGAAAGTTGCCTACGAAAAGGCTGAGGTATCCTCTGGCTGCCTACGAAAAGGCTATTCTGGTACTTCCCTTTAGAATACCTGCCTCTCTATGGCATGGGACAGTTTTAAGGCGAACGATAACTCGACGACCCTTCAACCTCCAAATGAAAGGCTTCCTGCCCCCTTATGGCATGGATAGACCCTTTCACCCTGAAAGGCTAAAAGAACGCTTTTTAAACTATAAGGTAATTGCCCCTAATTGCTTTGCCTTGCTCTAAAAACTTTTTTCATATTCTTTTTCATAAACCTTCAAAAAGCTACGCTTATTTACAAGCTAAAGTCTTATTTCTTTTCTACACTTTTTTTCCTTCAAAAGAGCAAAGCAATTAAGAGCCCATGGATAACCATGGATGCAAAGGGTGCCTTACACCTTCCCTTTGCATAATTACCCCCCGGACCCTATTTTATTTAAAAGGTTTTTCCTGTTCTTTTAGCCTTTCCGATATTTGGATAAAATAAAAGTCGGTGGCGACTCTTGCTTAACCGCGACATTTTCGAATAAAAAAAGTCAGTTCACCATATTACAATAGGTCACTCTTTATCTTCTTCCATATCAATCACAACAAAGTCTACCGGGAATAAGAATTTGTCTACCTTTACTAACATGTCTTGTGCGACTCCATAAGGAAGAGTGGTGGATTTATCTGCTAGTTGCAAGGTCATTCTGGTTGACTTCATCTCAATATTTCCCAATCTCTTCACTATTGATAGAGGAATTAAATTGATGCTTGATCCTAGATCTATCAATCCATTACCAATGTGCTGGTTACCAATCGTGACTGGGAGCGTGACTCGTTCTGGATCTCTTGCTTTTTGGGGGAGACGAGAGACTATAGCACTACACTGAGCATCAAGTACAACTACTTCTTCTTCTTCTTCTGGTCTCTTCTTCTTTGTCAAAATATCCTTCATAAACTTCGCATACTTTGGCATTTGATCAATGGCTTCGGAGAATGGAATGTTGATTTGTAATTGCTTAAAAATTTCCATAAACCTTGCATACTGCCTAGCATGATCCTTTTTTGATGGTGCATGTGGATATGGGAGATGTTGACTGGTAATCACACTGCTGGCTGTTTTGTCATTGGCGCGTCGCGACTGTGTATTCGTGCACCGCGACTCTTTATTTTTTTCAGCCTCTTTATTCATATCGCTCACTATGACTTCATTTTCCTCCTCTTCTGCAGCACGATTATTATCCTCTTTCTCGGTATCATTAATTTCAACTTCTTTCTCACCGCCTTTCTGACCAGTTCTAGTCACAACTGCTTTACAATGCTCTTTAGGATTCTCTTGAGTGTTGGCTGAGAACGTTGCATTTGACTGATTAGCTGCAATTTGTTTAGCTAGTTGCTCGACTTGAGTTTCCAGATTTTTAATTGCTGCTTCCTGATTTTTCTGACTTGTCATTGACATTTGCATGAATTGATTCATGGTCTCTTCCAACTTAGATTGTCCTCCTTGTTGTTGCGGTGGCGGTTGAGTGTAAGGTTGAAAAGTTTGTTGTTGATACCCTTGATTGTTGGGTCTTTGTTGATACCCTTGGTTGCTATTCCTCGGAGAATAATTCTGTTGATACGGCGGAGGGTTTGGGTATTGATTTTGCCTCGGTCCTTGGTTGTTGTTCATATAGTTCACTTCTTCTGCCAAGACTGGTGGGAAAAATCCAGTTTGATGATCTCCCTTGCATAACTCACACTTGGCAACTTGGTGTGAATTTGAAACTCCATTAAGCTCTTTGATTTGTTGTGGAAGTTTGGACATTTGTTGTTTCAGAAGCTCCACTTGTGAAGTCAGCAGTTTGTTCTGAGCAAGTAAAGCATCACTATTAGTTAGCTCCAACAACCCCGGCTTCTTATCTCTGACAGTACGATCATGATTACTTTGTCGGTCATTCAAAGCCATTCTCTCGATTATCTCAATTGCTTCAGCAGTTGTCTTGGACATTAACAAGCCACCAGCTGTGGCATCCAATAGTGTCTAATGAGTAGGTGTAAGACCGTTGCGGAACATGTGAATTTGATCGACTTCCGCAAATCCGTGCCCCTTACACTTTCTCAACATGGCTTTAAATCTTTCCCAAGCTTCATTCAGTGATTCATTACTACCTTGAGAGAATACCGCAATTGCTGTTTTAGCATCAAAGAATCGGTTTTGAGAGTAAAACGTTCCAAGAATTTTTCTTCCAGAGTATTCCAATCAGTCATAACTATTTCAGGTTGATCGAGATACCAGTCCTTAACCTTTGATAGCAAGGAATGTGGGAACAACCTTTTGAATAAAGTCTTTTCCTCTACTTGAGCTACACCTGTAGTACCTGCTAGCTCGTAGAATCAAGTCAGATGAGTGTATGGATCTTCGTGGTCCAATCCGGCGAAAGTACTTGCACAGATGAGCTGTCGTATACCGGTCTTCAATTCAGATGTCCGCCCGTTGGCGGCAGTTCTTGCGAATTGAGGATTGAGACGCGAACTATTTGCACAAGGAGCTGTGGCGGCCATGTTAACAACAGTGGGTTGTATGATGGCTTCTTACTCTTCTTCAAACAGTTCGTGGAAATAAAATCCTTCAGAAGACTCGTCAATTGTTTCTAAAGGTTGTGACGAAGTCGCAGTTGCATTGTCTCTTGCCTTTGCTATGTTTTCTCTTTTTCGTGTTTTGCTATTCAATCTCCTAGCGGTCCTTTCGATCTCCGGATCAAAAAGAAGTTGATCGCTGGAAACTTTGCTGCGCATACACTAAATCTGCAAAACTAACAAACACGTGAAACAACCAGATTAATGGAAATAACTCAAAATAAAAACTATTGCAATGCGTGCAATATTGACACAGTCTCCGACAACGGCGCCAATTTGTTGAAAGTATTTTAGGGTAAATATTTTCTAATATATCGTATCCACGGAGACTGAGTAATATTGCTTTCTGTCATACCCCAAAATTTACCCGATATGATTCTCATTTTCAATTTATTAAGGGAGTTAAAAATTAGGAGCCATAGGGTTTGATATATCTATTATTAAACCCGCTCTCCTATAAAACTCTTGTGTAAATTGGTAAGGGTGTAAATAGCGAAATCTTTAAATCCAATTAGCTCTTGGCCCATTCATTTTATTTTATTTTCTTGCTTCTTAGAAAAAAATATAGAGAGGTGTGTTTTTTAGAAATAGACAAAGTTGAAGCCCAATAGGCCCAAATGTTTCGTTAAATCATTTTTATTATCATACTAACTATTAAGATTATTAGTATTATTAATTAATATTAGTATTTTAGATAATCTTAGAATTATCTTAAGTATTATTATTAATTAATATTATCATTTGGTTTTATTAATTAGTTAGTTTATTGCTAATTAACTGATTAAGCGAAAATTGGGGTTTGTTTCTTTGTTGTTGTTGTATGGGCTTAAGGAAAAAACAAACAAGACTAAGTGGATTGGGCCAGGCGCATGGGTCAAGTGGTAAACCGGGTCAGGAGGACCCGCCTTGTTCATCTTCCTCTTCACGCAAACCCTAGCCGTCCCCCAAGCTAGCAGCGGCGGCAGCTTCTTTCCACCGTTTCCACCACTAACCCTAATCCGCAAACACAAACCCAGGCCCAGAATCACAATCAAAAAACGTAAATCAAATCATAACACAAATCAAATCCTCAGTCAAACATTAACACAAACGAAATCTGAATCTAATCTTAACAAAATCGGAATCAATTTGAAATCAAATAAAGATTTTATTAATCAAAGAAGAAGATTACAATTACAAATCGATTCTGAAACAAATCAAGACCTAATCTAATAATTCCCTAAATGAATCTAACCTAAAATAAAATGAACCCTAGGATATAAATAAACAGAAGAAAGAAATTAGAGGAGGTCGAAAAGAATTCTGGGAAAACTTGAGCGCCGCTGCGAACAAAACCTTCGTGCCGCCGCTTCATTTTCATCTTCAACATGCGAAAACAGAAAAGAGACGGAGATTAGAAGGGAGTTGGAGCTTACACGATCCAGAAACTCAAGAATACAAGGTAATTAAATCTAAACTTAGCTTAGGCTTTTTGACCGATGCATGTTTATGTTGATATGGGATGAATCCGGGTTTGAATTTGGGGCTTAGGGTTCATATAGCCTGGGATTAGGGTTCGTTGGGTTTGGGGTTTTATTGATGAAGGTGAGGACGGGGAAGATGAAGATTGTAGCAATCTTCCTCGTAAAACTGGGAAGAGCGGTGGTTCTGAAGGCGGTTTATGGTGGCGTGCGGTGGTTGTTCTTACTTTTGGGGTTTTTTCTAGGTAAGTGTTTAAAGAGAGGGGAGAGAACGAAGAGAGAGAAAGAGAAGTTAGAGAGAGAAAGGGAAGAGAAAAATGAGAGAGAGGTTTTCGTGATCCTTTGGTTAATCCTCCCTGGGCATTCAGATCGTCGCCACTTGTCCTCCCATGGACACTTGGCAAGCATCAATGAACATGATTCAGTGTGTATTTCCTAACCATGCGCCCTCAGATTCAAACACATGCAGACCCTTAGATAACCACACATAAGATCCAACGGTTTAGATCATTGAACCCTCGCTAACCCCATACACCCGCGCACATTGAATCAAATGGATCCCAAACCTAATGGGCTCAGCCCGTCTGCTATTAACACACCCTATTTTCCTATCCTAAAGAGAAAACGCACCCCCCTGTGTATAAACAAAAGTAAGATTTAACTAAACATTTTTTTGATTTTGTTTAATAGTTCATTAGTAACTAATTAACTAAAATTTGTTAATTTTTATTCTAATAATTCACTAGTTAATTCTTCAAATTTTGGTTAATGATAATTAGTTAATTAAATAAACTTCTGAAAATTGTTTGATTATTTTTAACAACTTAGCTTAATTTCTCCTCAAACCGACTAAATCTATTAGTCGTATTAGACGAGAAATGAAACTGTTCTAATTAATTCATAAATTTAATTAATTCTTATTAATTCTCTCCTCGACCCGACCGAAGCTATCAGTCGCTTTAGACGGGAGATAAAAATACACAAATAAAAAAAATACATTTAATTTGCTGCTCGTGATGATCAATCTATCGATCTGAGCAATCAACAATACTCTCAATCCGTTAGCTATACTGACCAAACCTATTGGTCACCGCATCTAACGGTGCCATATCAGGGTTGTACGCCAAACCTAAAAAACACTTTCCCATTCAAATCAATTTCAAAACTGCGAATAGGCCATTCAAAAAGCCTTTAAAACAATTTCAAATCACAAATTCAATCCTAAGGCGTACAACCCGATGCCCGAACTACGTAGACTCTGATCCTCCATAAGGAGGTACGTAGGCACTTGATAACAAGGCGAGTCTCCCCCCCCCCCTAATATCTCAATTCAGTTTTAAATCATAATTTTTACCCTTTTCATTTCATTAGCTATAAACCTTACCTTTTGCCATAAACCCTTATCTTTGCAATGTTAGCCTTTAGGAAAGGGTCGAGGGTGCCTAACACCTTCCCTCGACCTGATTATAATAACTTACCCCGATCTCTTAACTGCGTAGGGTTTCCTATTCGCCCTTTAGAATAGGTGGCGACTCTAAAAGTCTTCAATTTTAGGGCAGGTTGCTACAGCTGGCGACTCTGCTGGGGAAAATCATCAATGGTGAATTATTATGCTCCTAAGGCTTGAGAGGGTTTAGGTTTGGCAAATTATTTAGGTTTGTGGCGAGCGATTAGGGTTTGGCATTTTGCCATTTTTAGGGTTTGGGGGAAGGTTTATTTTTTTAATAATAAATATTTATTTATTTATTTATTTATTTATTGTTTTCATTAAATGTTTATTTGTCATATCTGTATAAAATGCTTAATTGTTATAATCTGCACTGGTGGGTTTTATATGTGATTGTTGTTAAACCTAAGCGTGGGAATTATAATAATGACCAGAGGGGAATTACATCGCCTACGAGTCTTATTATAATTCCACTCAGAGTGGGTTGAATATTCGGAAAGGTCTGATACAAGGCTCGACCTTGTTGAGGGCTGGACTGGGTATTTAGCTGATCTCTCTGGGAACCAACCCCTAAAATTCGAACCTCATGGACCAATGAGTTGTTCCAAAATCCAAAGAGACAAAAAGTCTCGGCGGCTACGAATGATCCCATGAGACCTTCTAGAACTTTCCCATGGGAAGGGTAGGCTCCCGAGCCGTTATGTCGAACCTATGAACTTAGGGCCTATGTGATTATATGTTGAATATATGCTTATTATTATTATTATATTGTGTTTTTTGTATAATTATTTGCATGCATCATACATCATATGCATATTTTTATCATGTCTTATCCACAGGTGAAAAAAAAGGAGGAGAAAAAAAAAAGAATAAAAAAAATAATAATAATTCTTTTTGGTGAAAATTCAGGAAAAATGAATGCTAAGAAGCCTATTGTCCACCTCACCGTCTCAGTGCCTGACATCAAGAAATTGAGAAATATAAGGGATAAGATGTCATCAACTGCTTTGAACAGGTTTGAAGGCCGTTATGGAGATATTTTGGACTTGCTCAAGGTTAAGGTTCAAGAAGAAGCAGTCACCGCTTTGATCCAGTTTTATGATCCGCCGCTCAGATGTTTCACTTTTCAGGATTTTCAGTTGACTCCTACTTTGGAGGAGATGGATGCTATGCTTGGGTTTTCAAGAATTAAAAAAGTATTTTATACAAGTGCTGGAAAAAGGGCTGAAATGTCTGATTTAGCCAAAGCTTTGGAAGTGCCCGTTGCGGATTTAGAAGCTAATCACAAAACCGATGGAGGAATACAAGGAATTAAAAGAACTTATTTGGAAGCTCAAGCTATGTCTTATGCTCAAAAGAAACAATGGGACATTTGCGGACATTTTTTGGCTCTTTTAATTTTTGGTATTATTCTACTGCCTAATAAGGCAGAATATGTTGATGATGCTGCTATTCATGTCTTCACCTCCTTCAGAAATTCAAATGAGGATCCAACTCCTACTATTCTTGCTAATATTTACTATACTATCCATGATCGGTATGAAAAGAAAAGGGGAGCGATATCTTGTTGTCTTCATTTACTGTACTCTTGGTTGACTTCTCATCTTTACAAGGCTAGCTATTTAATCAAAGATTTGACTAGGCATGAATGGTCTCAAAAGCTAAGAGCTCTCAATGCGGATTCTATCTTCTGGTTTGCAAGGAAATTAAATTCTGAAAGAATTATTTATAAATGTGGAGAATTTAATAATGTGCCTTTAATGGGAACTTTGGGTTGTATTAATTATAATCCCGTGCTTGCATTGCGCCAATTGGGTCATTCTATGGATTGTGAGCCTTCCGATCAACAAGTGGAAGGATTAATTTTGCATGATAATGGGAAAGGAGAACCAAGAACATTAAAGAAAGTAATTCAAGCTTGGAAGCATGTTCAAACAAAGAACTATGGACCGAAGAATATTGTTGCTAAAGAACCTTACACTAGATGGGTTCAAGAGAGAGTTGGAAAGATTTTGCTACCTTTTGTTGTGGATCCCACGTACAAGCCCGATTCTCCTAATCTTATTTCTCTATCCATCGAAGAGATAGAAGGAATCAAGGCTGCCCTAGAGGCATCCCGTAAGGAAAAGGAAAAATTAGAGCTTGACATACATCAACTTTCCAACGAAAAAAGCCAACTACGCTTCGATCTTAAGGAAAAGAACCAAGAGCTTCAAGCTGCTAAGGAAGAGAATGATAGACAAAGGAATAAAAGAAAGCGAGCAACCGAAGGAGTTCTAAGTGCTAATTTTGATCTAGAAGCACATAATGAGAGGTTGGCACAAGCGGATATAGAAATTGCAAGGTGGAGAAGGCGCTATGAAAAGGCTTCCCATGACAAAGCGGAATCTGAGAAAAATCTAGAAGCCGTGGTCTTTGAATTAACAGATAGAACTAAAGATCAAGAGGTGGAAATAAGGGATTTAAAGTTTGATCTTCAAGAACCCGTAATTCTGGACAAGAAGAACGCACAAGGAGGTTAACCGCGGAAGAAGCACTTTTACAGCGCACCGATGAGCGTCATAGAGCACTTCAGGCTTTGGCTTTGCTTAGGCAATTACTACTAAGGCAAAAAGAGTTGTGCGATGCTGCAAGGGATGAAAGGGATTATTGGGAGAGACAATACACAATTGTTTCTACAGCTTATGAGCACGTGAGTATGGTTCCTAAGATGCTTAAAGACTATGAGAAATGTCGTGACAATTATGACAAGTTGGTCTATTTGTGCAATGATTTAATCCTAGACATTCCAAAGAGCTTGGAAAAGGCGGAATCATCTCTTATTATCCTTCCTGAAGAAGTCAAAGAATTCATGAAGCTTTGTAGGGACATGGTGGACAAATTCAAGGAGGACATGCATAGGCGTTCTTAGTCATTTATAGCTTTATTTTATTTGAAAGTTTAATTTCTTTGATTGTTTATTTCTTTTCACAAAGTTGAACAATTTTAATTTGTACTTTCTTTAAGGTATTTTAAATTAATAAAGTGTGTTTGTTTCCGTATTATTCGATTTCTTTGCAATTTTTCACCAAAAAGGATTATTCAAAAAAAGGGGTTCCTACTAAAAAAGAAAAAAAAAACAAAAAAAGAAATAATAGATATATATATATATATATAGACATATATGTTAATATATAAATATACATAAATATGTTATAATAACAATGTGGATAAGACATGAGCATAGCATTTGCATATCATTCATAGCACGCGTAGCATTGCATTTCTTTTCAAAACATTAAAAGGAAAACTGTCTTCATCTCCAGTCACGCCATTGCAACCCGATCACTCATCCAGACCAGAGCTCAGAAGAAGAAAGCAATGGAACAACTAGAGCAGAACCAAGCCGCCCTTCGCGAAGAAATGACCCAACTGAAAGGCACCGTTGAGGACCTCAAGGGAGGAATGGCCCAAATGCTGAGTTTTATGAAAGACCTCAAGGATAGACAAGATAAGGCTAAGGAGGTTCAGGATCAGTATGAGGAGATACCTCAGGATGGCAACCCATTGTTAGGGTATGTTCGAGGCCATGACCCTCATAAAACCAATGCTCCCGCATCTAAAAGGGTCATTACGACCCATGAAGAGGGAGAGGCTTCTCGAGAAGGGTTTATTCCTACTGCTCAGAAAGAAGGGACGTCTCGCACAGTTCGCATTCCTATCAACAATCCGCTTAGGGATGAGGACTACTTGGATCTACAGTATGGGGACACTAATGACACAGATCAAGTCCCTCAACCAAAGCTGACCTCTGCTGATTCTGGGGAGAATTCTAAGGAGAGTGGACAAATCAGGGCATTAGAAGAGAGACTGAAAGCTGTAGAAGGATATGATGCTTTCGACGTAGACACTTTTGAAATGAGTTTAGTCCCGGACCTGACAATTCCACACAAATTCAAAGTCCCCGACTTTGAAAAATACAAGGGACTCTCTTGTCCGAGGAGTCACTTGCGCATGTATTTGCGAAAAATGGCTGCTTATGCTCATGATCAAAAGCTGATGATGCATTTTTTCTAAGATAGCTTGAGTGGAGCATCGGTTGACTGGTATATGCAATTAGAGAAGTCTCATATCCGAAGTTGGACCGACCTCGCTAATACATTCCTAAAGCAATATAAATACAATTTGGACATGGCGCCCGATCGGATGCAACTCCAAAATTTGTCACAAAAGAAAGAAGAATCGTTCAAGGAGTATGCATAGAGGTGGAGGGAAATGGCTTCCCGAGTCCAACCTCCCCTGTTGGAGAAAGAACTCGTAAAAATGTTTATGGCTACATTACAAGGGCCATACTACGATAAAATGGTAGGGAGTGTGTCCTCAGGGTTTTCAGATTTAGTGGTCATTGGTGAAAGGATAGAAGACGGAATTAAGAGCGGGAAAATACAAGGAGCATCATCTAACTCTTATCACTCAAAGAGGCCCACCTCGACCTTCGCTAAAAAGAAGGAAGGGGAGACCAACGCGGTAGTGCATCAAGAACCTAGACCTCCTATGTCCTACCCACCTCAACAAAGCAGATTCCAAGGTCCTCCGAGGAAATTTGATCCTCTACCCATTTCCAAAAGCGAAATACTAAAGTACTTGCTGAACGAGCAACTGGTAGAACTCAGGCCTATGGCACCTCCACCTCCCGGAAAAGCTGCCCCTAATTTCAGGGCTAATGAAAGGTGTGAATTTCACGACAACTCTCCCGGACATACATTGGAAAAGTGTTGGGCATTTAGACACAAGGTTCAAGACCTAATAGAGTCAGGGGCTATTGCTTTTGACAAACCTAACGTAAAGACAAACCCTATGCCTCGCCATGATGGCACAATCAATGCAATAGAGGTGGTCACTGAGCAAGAGTTTGTTCAACAACGGAACTCCCCCATAGATACCCTTAAGAGGTATCTACTTGCAAAGGGGTTTATCCTCGAACATAACGAACCCTTTAAGACAACCCTGCAAAGACTGGTCGATCAAGGGGTGGTTCGGTTTAAGGAATATCCGGAAGAGGAATATGTGGCCATGCTGGAGAGGAATGAACCATTGATAATACCTAGGCAAGGGGCAAGGAAGACATTAATCATTCCCTGCGCCAAATCACCATTGCTGATACCTACACAGGTACACACTAGGATTATCCCGGTCAGAGACCCATACCCTATAGACAAAATGAAAGCAGTCCCTTGGGAATATGAGTCTAATACCGACGTGAAAAACATCGTTGGGCCTGGGGGCATGACTCGTAGTGGCCGCATATTCAATACTGCAAAACCAAACGAGAACCTAGCACAAGCAAGTGATCAAACTACTGTGGTCCCTACTGAAAAGAGCACATCCAAAGACAAAGAGGCCACTAACAAAGATGCTGAAGAGTTCTTGGCATTGATCAAGAAAAGTGATTATAAGGTGGTGGACCAGTTACACCAAACTCCGTCCAGGATATCACTCCTCTCGCTGCTGATACATTCAGAAAAACACCGAGACACCTTGATGAAGATCTTGAGCGCTGCCCATGTGACTAAAGACATCACTGTAAATCAATTTGATGGAATGGTGGCTAATCTTACTGCTGGGGCATGCTTAAGTTTCAGTGAACATGAGTTGCCCTCATAAGGGAAGGAGCATAACAAAGCCCTGCACATCTCCATGCAATGTGGAAAAGCTCATATGTCTAGAGTACTGATCGACACAGGGTCTTCATTAAATGTGATACCAAAGGCCACCTTAGACAAGATAGATTTGGAAGGATTGGTAATAAGACCAAGCCGTCTGGTGGTCAAGGCCTTCGATGGATCGCAAAGCCCGGTGTTCGGAGAGGTGGACCTTCCTGTGGTAATAGGCCCCCATACGTTCTGCATCAATTTCCAAGTAATGGAGATTGAACCTGCGTATACCTGCTTATCGGGACGTCCTTGGATCCATGCTGCTGGGGCAGTTACCTCCACTCTGCATCAAAAGATGAAATTTGTAGATGGGAACTCTATAGTAACCGTCAATGGGGAGGAGGACATATTTGTCAGCAATCTAGACTCATACCGATACATCGAGGCTGGAGAAAAAGCATTAGAGACTTCATTCCAAGCGCTAGAGATTGCCACTGCTGTCACGCTACCAATTGAGAAAACGTGAAGGGCGGTGACATCCTGGAGAGACCTACAAGACACAAGGATGGAAGGCTGGGGCAAGGTTCCAGAAGTGCAAGAGAAAAGAGATCGTCTGGGGTTAGGATGCCAGCCAACAAAGAAGGCTGCAAAGGAAGAACAACGATTCCCTCCGATTGCACAAACTTTTGTCACAGGTGGATATGAGCATGTATCCATGATATCCAGCATGGAGGGTACGTCCAACTTCATCAGGATGATCAGACCAGGAGAACAACTTCAAAACTGGACAAGCCTGGAGATACCGGAGATAGTTTATGTTTCAAAGTAATTTGTTTTGCCGTGTGTTTTATTTCCCTTTCAATTAATAATAAAAAAACAACGTCGCTCATGCCTCGCCCAGAGCATAGAGTTGGTTTGTAAGGGCCCCATTTACTTTCAAAGTTGAGTTTATTAATAAAATTGTCGTTTGCATTTGGTATTGAAAACTCTATCTCGTTCTTGCATTCACTTTCTCGAAATGACAAATAACATTCTTGCATAAAACAAAAGCACAATCATAATTGCATACTAAAAAAACAAAAACATAAACTTGTGCAGATCACCTTCTAACATCACCGATAATAATACTGCTGAAACTCAATGTAAATTCGAGGCTCTCGCTAATCAGTCTGAGGAAGGGGATGAGGAAGACGATGAACTTCCAGAAGAATTGTCAAGGCTAATGGACAGGGAATCCAAAAGCATGCTCCCTCCTCAAGAGGCCATTGAAATCATAAATTTGGGTACAGACGCAGAGCCCAAGAACATCAAGATTGGGGCAACACTGAACGAGAACATAAAAACGACACTAATCAAACTCCTCCACGCATATGCAGAAATCTTTGCTTGGTCATACCGTGACATGCCAGGGTTGGATACGGATATTGTGGTGCATAGGTTACCGCTCAAAGAAGGATGTGCGCCGGTCAGACAAAAACGCAGAAGAGTTCGACCCGACATGGATGATAAAATCCGAGAAGAGGTACTCAAGCAATTTGACGCAGGTTTCCTCGCCGTAGTCGAATACCCACCATGGATCGCCAACATAGTGCCAGTGCCTAAGAAGGATGGAAAGGTGCGCATGTGTGTTGATTACAGAGATCTGAATAAAGCAAGTCCAAAGGACGACTTTCCACTGCCACACATAGACATACTAGTGGACAACACCGCGCAAGCCTCAGTGTTTTCATTCATGGACGGATTCTCAGGATATAATCAAATTAAAATGGCTCCTGAAGACATGGAGAAAACCACCTTCATGACATCCTGGGGTACTTTCTGTTACAAGGTAATGCCCTTTGGACTGCGAAACGCTGGGGCAACGTATCAACGAGCTATGGTCACACTATTCCATGATATGATACACAAGGAAGTCGAGGTATATGTAGATGACATGATCGCTAAATCCTATACTGAAGAGGAGCACCTCACACACTTACAAAAGTTGTTTGAACGCTTGAAGAAGTTCAAACTAAGGTTAAACCCGAACAAGTGTACATTTGGCGTGAGATCAGGAAAGTTGCTAGGATTCATAGTAAGCCAACGAGGCATAGAGGTAGATCCTGACAAAGTAAAAGCCATACAAGAAATGCCCGTCCCAAAAACAGAAAAAGAGGTTCGTGGCTTCTTAGGGCGCTTGAACTATATCTCAAGGTTCATCTCACACTTAACTGCTACGTGTGAGCCCATATTCAAGTTACTAAGAAAGGATCAACCAATCAAGTGGAACGAAGATTGCCAAGTAGCTTTCGAAACCATAAAGCGTTATTTACAAGAGCCACCAATACTAGTGCCTCCCGTATCAGGAAGACCTCTGATCATGTATCTCACCGTCCTCGAAAGGTCTATGGGATGTGTACTGGGGCAACAGGACGAAACTGGCAGGAAAGAACACGCTATTTATTATCTTAGCAAGAAATTCACCGATTGCGAATCCCGATATTCACCTTTGGAAAAGACATGTTGCGCCCTAGCATGGGCCTCCAAACTTCTAAGGCAATATATGCTGAACCATTCCACATGGTTAATATCGAGGATGGATCCTCTGAAATACGTGTTCGAAAAACAGGCTCTTACAGGAAGAATCGCTAGATGGCAAATGCTGCTGTCAGAATACGACATTCAATACGTCACCCAAAAAGCAATAAAAGGGAGTGTACTGGCAGAACATCTAGCTCATCAGCCCATTGAAGAGTATCAGTCTATGAAATTCGACTTCCCTGATGAGGACATTATGCTGGTAAGAGACTATGAAATACCTGGGCCCGATGAAGGACCCGAACCAGGATTGGTGTGGACCCTTACGTTCGATGGGGCCTCAAATGCATATGGACATGGTATAGGGGCAGTCCTGACGTCTCCTGACAATCGACACTTACCCTTCACTGCAAGATTATGCTTTGACTGCACCAACAATATTGCAGAATATGAAGCATGCATACTGGGGTTAGAAGCGGCAATCGATCTAAGGATTAAACTGCTTGAGGTGTACGGTGATTCAGCACTGGTAATCCACCAAGTCAACAAAGAATGGGATACTCGAGATTCAAATCTAATCCCATATCGTGACCTTATACTGGAGTTAATGGCTGAGTTCGAGACAATCACTTTTTCTCATATCCCAAGGGAAGAAAATCAAATGGCTGACGCATTAGCAACACTTTCCTCCATGTTCAAAGTAAATTGGCCAAATCACGAACCTCGGATAACGGTCAGACACTTTGAAGAACCAGCCTATTGCCTTACGATCGAGAAACAAGCTGATGACAAACCCTGGTACCATGATATTAAGGAATACCTGGAAAAACAAGAGTATCCAGAAAATGCCTCCACAATTGACAAAAAGACACTAAGAAGGTTGGCATCTAAGTTCTTCCTAAACGGTAACGTCCTATACAAGCGAAACTACGATTCGGTGTTACTAAGGTGTGTGGATAAGAATGAGGCTAAAGAAATCATCAAGGAGGTCCATGAAGGAACCTTTGGGACTCATGCGAATGGACATTCAATGGCAAGAAAGATACTAAGAGCCGGTTACTACTGGTTAACAATGGAAGCTGATTGTTTCTAACACGCAAGAACATGTCATAAATGCCAAATATACGCTGACAAGGTACACGTACCACCAAATCCACTGAATGTACTAAGCTCACCATGGCCATTTACGATGTGGGGAATTGATATGATAGGGATGATCGAACCCAAAGCCTCTAATGGACACCGATTCATATTGGTGGCCATCGACTATTTCACTAAGTGCGTCGAAGCTGCTTCCTACACCAATGTAACAAGACAAGTGGTTACCCGGTTCATCAAGCATAACCTCATCTGTCGATATGGGATTCCAAGCCGGATCATTACTGACAATGGGTCGAACCTGAACAATAACATGATGAAGGAGCTGTGCGAAGAATTCAAAATTGAACACCACAATTCTTCACCATACAGGGCTAAGATGAATGGCGCTGTTGAGGCCGCAAACAAAAATATCAAAAAGATAATACAGAAAATGGTGAAGACGTACAAGGACTGGCATGAAATTCTTCCCTTCGCCCTGCACGGCTACAGAACTTCAGTGCGCACATCCACAGGGGCAACCCCTTTCTCCCTAATCTATGGTATGGAAGCAGTCCTCCCTATTGAAGTGGAGATCCCATCCTTAAGAGTCCCAGCCGACACAAAGTTAGAAGAATCGGAATGGGTAAAAACCCGTTTTGATCAGCTTAATCTCATTGAAGAAAAGCGGCTGACGGCTTTGTGTCATGGACAGCTCTATCAGAAGAGAATGAAAAGGGCATTCGACAAAAAGGTCCGCCCTCGAACTTACAAAGAAGGTGATATTGTTCTCAAGAAAATACTATTACCTCGACTTGACGCCCGTGGAAAATGGACACCTAACTACGAAGGTCCATATATTGTAAAAATAGTGTTCTCAGGAGGAGCGTTAGTTCTCACTACAATGGATGGAGACGAGCTACCGCACCCAATCAACTCTGATGCGGTCAAGAAATATTACGCCTAACAAAGGCAGAATTATTGGTCATAAGCTGAAGACAAACTACGAAGGATAGGGATTCGTGCAATCATCTGCTTCTAAGGTCGAAGGATTACTGGGACCCTTGATAAAAAAGAGCGATAGCAGTATTAATGTCATTTCTATTTGTCATTTTCCTTTCTCTCATACCTTTTGTACATTCGCCAATTTAAGGCAATAATCAATAAAAGCTTTTTCCTTTCACACTGCATATCTCGTCATATCAATACCAAGTGCAAAGAATAATTTATTTCTCATAAATTTAAAACTTTGAACTTAAAACAAGAAACTTACAAACTATCAGACTAAAATAAAGGGGGCGAAAACCACGACATCTCCGGTAGTCGATATACACCTGGCCCCGAAAGCATTATCCCAGTAGACTAACTTCAGACGATCTGAGTTGAGACCCGCAAAGCCGCTCGGAAAGCTAAACAAATCCAATGGGTGACAAGAGATGATACGTCAAAATCATCATACATACCCATATTCATATACACTCACATATGTGCCATCTGCATAAGCATGCATGCATCTGCAATAAGTCATAAGCATATACATTCGCAGAGCATCATTTTACAGATAAAGCTGGGTTTCTCGTGAACCCTATTTCAAACTCAATGATCAATTTCGAACTAAATCGTAACCCTCGCGTTACGTCTTATCACGGCAGTGATAATGGCATTTCAAACTAAATCGTAACCATCGCGTTACGTCTTATCACGGCAGTGATAATGGCATTTCAAACTAAATCGTAACCCTCGCGTTACGTCTTATCACGGTAGTGATAATGGCAATTTCAAACTAAATTGTAACCCTCGCGTTACGTCTTATCACGGCAGTGATAATGGCATTTCAAACTAAATCGTAACCCTCGCGTTACGTCTTATCACGGCAGTGATAATGGCAATTTCAAACTAAATCGTAACCCTCGCGTTACGTCTTATCACGGCAGTGATAATGGCAATTTCAAACTAAATCGTAACCCTCGCGTTACGTCTTATCACGGTAGTGATAATGGCATTTCAAACCATATCGTAACCCTCGCGTTACGTCTTATCACGGCAGTGATAATGGCATTTCAAACCAAATCGTAACCCTCGCGTTACGTCTTATCACGGCAGTGATAATGGCATTTCAAACTAAATCGTAACCCTCGCGTTGCGTCTTATCACGTTAGTCCCGTGGCAGTGATAATGGCTCCTTCAACATCAATCCAAATCATAACCCTCGCAAATAACCCTATTGGTGCAGGCAAACTTGCTAGAACTGTAGCAAGCAATCCTATTGGGGTCCACAAACTACGAAAGTTTACTAGCAACACGGTAAGCTAACCACAACTGACGGAAAGTCCTCGCTATATAAGACTCAGGCTTTAGCAGGACGATCATCTCGCTCACACTCAAGCACGAGGTAAATTTAGGGGTCTTCCATTATTTAATAACTCTTCGATCTGAAAAAGCGTGAGACCTGCGTATTCTCACGCTGTTCAATCTAAGATAATTAAATAGGGGCAGCTGTCATACCCCAAAATTTACCCGATATGATTCTCATTTTCAATTTATTAAGGGAGTTAAAAATTAGGAGCCATAGGGTTTGATATATCTATTATTAAACCCGCTCTCCTATAAAACTCTTGTGTAAATTGGTAAGGGTGTAAATAGCGAAATCTTTAAATCCAATTAGCTCTTGGCCCATTCATTTTATTTTATTTTCTTGCTTCTTAGAAAAAAATATAGAGAGGTGTGTTTTTTAGAAATAGACAAAGTTGAAGCCCAATAGGCCCAAATGTTTCGTTAAATCATTTTTATTATCATACTAACTATTAAGATTATTAGTATTATTAATTAATATTAGTATTTTAGATAATTTTAGAATTATCTTAAGTATTATTATTAATTAATATTATCATTTGGTTTTATTAATTAGTTAGTTTATTGCTAATTAACTGATTAAGCGAAAATTGGGGTTTGTTTCTTTGTTGTTGTTGTATGGGCTTAAGGAAAAAACAAACAAGACTAAGTGGATTAGGCCAGGCGCATGGGTCAAGTGGTAAACCGGGTCAGGAGGACCCGCCTTGTTCATCTTCCTCTTCACGCAAACCCTAGCCGTCCCCCAAGCTAGCAGCGGCGGCAGCTTCTTTCCACCGTTTCCACCACTAACCCTAATCCGCAAACACAAACCCAGGCCCAGAATCACAATCAAAAAACGTAAATCAAATCATAACACAAATCAAATCCTCAGTCAAACATTAACACAAACGAAATCTGAATCTAATCTTAACAAAATCGGAATCAATTTGAAATCAAATAAAGATTTTATTAATCAAAGAAGAAGATTACAATTACAAATCGATTCTGAAACAAATCAAGACCTAATCTAATAATTCCCTAAATGAATCTAACCTAAAATAAAATGAACCCTAGGATATAAATAAACAGAAGAAAGAAATTAGAGGAGGTCGAAAAGAATTCTGGGAAAACTTGAGCGCCGCTGCGAACAAAACCTTCGTGCCACCGCTTCATTTTCATCTTCAACCTGCGAAAACAGAAAAGAGACGGAGATTAGAAGGGAGTTGGAGCTTACACGATCCAGAAACTCAAGAATACAAGGTAATTAAATCTAAACTTAGCTTAGGCTTTTTGACCGATGCATGTTTATGTTGATATGAGATGAATCCGGGTTTGAATTTGGGGCTTAGGGTTCATATAGCCTGGGATTAGGGTTCGTTGGGTCTGGGGTTTTATTGATGAAGGTGAGGACGGGGAAGATGAAGATTGTAGCAATCTTCCTCGTAAAACTGGGAAGAGCGGTGGTTCTGAAGGCGGTTTATGGTGGCGTGCGGTGGTTGTTCTTACTTTTGGGGTTTTTTCTAGGTAAGTGTTTAAAGAGAGGGGAGAGAACGAAGAGAGAGAAAGAGAAGTTAGAGAGAGAAAGGGAAGAGAAAAATGAGAGAGAGGTTTTCGTGATCCTTTGGTTAATCCTCCCTGGGCATTCAGATCGTCGCCACTTGTCCTCCCATGGACACTTGGCAAGCATCAATGAACATGATTCAGTGTGTATTTCCTAACCATGCGCCCTCAGATTCAAACACATGCAGACCCTTAGATAACCACACATAAGATCCAACGGTTTAGATCATTGAACCCTCGCTAACCCCATACACCCGCGCACATTGAATCAAATGGATCCCAAACCTAATGGGCTCAGCCCGTCTGCTATTAACACACCCTATTTTCCTATCCTAAAGAGAAAATGCACCCCCCTGTGTATAAACAAAAGTAAGATTTAACTAAACATTTTTTTGATTTTGTTTAATAGTTCATTAGTAACTAATTAACTAAAATTTGTTAATTTTTATTCTAATAATTCACTAGTTAATTCTTCAAATTTTGGTTAATGATAATTAGTTAATTAAATAAACTTCTGAAAATTGTTTGATTATTTTTAACAACTTAGCTTAATTTCTCCTCAAACCGACTAAATTTATTAGTCGTATTAGACGAGAAATGAAACTGTTCTAATTAATTCATAAATTTAATTAATTCTTATTAATTCTCTCCTCGACCCGACCGAAGCTATCAGTCGCTTTAGACGGGAGATAAAAATACACAAATAAAAAAAATACATTTAATTTGCTGCTCGTGATGATCAATCTATCGATCTGAGCAATCAGCAATACTCTCAATCCGTTAGCTATACTGACCAAACCTATTGGTCACCGCATCTAACGGTGCCATATCAGGGTTGTACGCCAAACCTAAAAAACACTTTCCCATTCAAATCAATTTCAAAACTGCGAATAGGCCATTCAAAAAGCCTTTAAAACAATTTCAAATCACAAATTCAATCCTAAGGCGTACAACCCGATGCCCGAACTACGTGGACTCTGATCCTCCATAAGGAGGTACGTAGGCACTTGATAACAAGGCGAGTCTCCCCCCCCTAAAATCTCAATTCAGTTTTAAATCATAATTTTTACCCTTTTCATTTCATTAGCTATAAACCTTACCTTTTGCCATAAACCCTTATCTTTGCAATGTTAGCCTTTAGGAAAGGGTCGAGGGTGCCTAACACCTTCCCTCGACCTGATTATAATAACTTACCCCGATCTCTTAACTGCGTAGGGTTTTCTATTCGCCCTTCAGAATAGGTGGCGACTCTAAAAGTCTTCAATTTTAGGGCAGGTTGCTACACTTTCGTTCTATAGTTACTTTATAATGAGTCATGAAAAGTATTGGTTTGATTATGTGATCTCGAATTGCAATTAATAAAATAAGATTTAAATGAATAAAAGCTTAAAGATTGAATAACAATGGTGAATGAATATGTTGAGTTCTAGGGTTCATCAACCTATTCATATACAATAATCAATTAATCCACATGTGAACATTATCTAAGTTATTATCTTCATTCATCCTCAAAACTGATATTATGTCTAATGATCAATCTAGAACCACCTCTACCGGTATGATATTCGATCTCTCAGAATAACTATTAAGATAAAGGGAATGAATAACGATGATTTATGAAAACTTCTTCAAAACCTCATCTCTGAGTATTAATCAACAAGTCAATGTAAAAACCTAGGGCGAAAGTATAAACCCTATCTCTCGATTGATAGTTTAACAATGATATAAAATAAAAGCAAGGTTTTTCATTGATAATAAAGCTTAAACAATTGTTCACAGGAATTAATCAAAGTAATTGCATCTTCATAGGTTAACTACTACCTTAAACTCAACACAATGGGGTTTAGCTCTCCATAGCCATGAAGAACACACAAGATTTCATGGAACGATTCATCTTCATCAAGGGAATGTCTTCAATTGATGTTGAATTCTCCGTCGGAAGTTTTCTTCTGCTCTGGAATAGGATTGCTCTCTGAATTTCGCTCACCAAAGATCTCCCTCTTATGAGGATTAGGGCTTCTATTTATAACAATTTGTCCTTGTAACGCAGCTGTCGCGGTTCGGCACGTATTGGCGCGGCGCGAACCCAAGTCAAAGGGTTTGGCGCGTCTCGCCCATGATTTGCGCGGCTCGACCTTTGCTTTATCCCACTTCTTTGTGATTTCTCCTCTTCAGAGCCTCCACGCCTGTGTGTTTCTGTTAGACGCTGGCCTTAGGATCTAGAGGGGGGTGAATAGATCTTACACAGTTTTGCGGAATTAATTGAACTTTAAGCGGAAGTGATTCTGAATCGACTCGCGTCTATTCCGAACCACTATTGAAACGATTGTATATGTGTTAAAACCACTAACCAGCTTGAGATAAACGATAAGAGAATACACTATAGAATCAATACGTCGCTCTATTGAAAATCAATTAACTTCTTATATGATGAACGACGTTTGCAATGCAGCAATAGTGAAATAAGCAAAAACACAAACACTTGGTGATAATGATCAAATTGATGGTGATTCAATGTGTGATGGATTGTGATGTTTATATAAGTTCTTAATTCACAATCTTAACACTCGAATCGTTGATCAATTTGCTGTTATAACCAAATATGAACAGAACGTAAATTTAAAAGGTAAAAGCGACAAGAACACGATATTTGTTTAGGCAGTTCGTCGATCGTCCTCGCTACGTCTACGTCTGCCCCCAATTCCAAATTGAAATTGGGAAATCTTCCATTAATGTTGAAAGTAGTATATACAAAGAAGAAAACAAAGCGATAAACGATAAACCAATTATGTCGATCCTTTGAATCTTCTTCCCCCTTAATCTTGAGCAAGATCAAGGTGATCCAAGAGTTTCACTTTGATTCCTTTCTGCAGTGTCTTGAATTGCTTGAACCCTTGTTCCTCAATCGTCACACTCAGCCGAATCCTCGATGAAAACTCTTGATAAAAACCCCCAAGAAACACCTATCTTGGAGGACAAAACCCTCGGATTTTATTCACCAAAAACCCCACAAATCTTCACCCACTAGGAATCTTCAATTCCGTTCCATGGACGTTATCGAACTCGATCACTAACCCTCAACGCAAGAATGATTATGTGTAATTGTGTTGGAGATGACGAAGAACGAAGATGAGAAGCCTTTGTGTATCTTTCAGTCTTTGGTGTTGTTATTCAATAATTGAACCTTGGACAATATATATGAGAGCTTTTCAGTTGATGCAGAGAAAACCAGAAATTTTGACAGTTTTGATCAGATAGGTCGACCTAATTTAGGGCTGGGTCGACCTAACAGAGCTGCATATCCTTTGGAGGTCAGTTTTGATCAGATAGGTCGACCTAATTTAGGGCTGGGTCGACCTAACAGAGCTGCATATCTTTTGGATGTCATTTGTTCCCAGTTAGGTCGACTTGTCAAGGAAGTAGGTCGACCAGAATCCACTTCAGATGCGTTTTGGGGAATTTTTCACAGATTAGGTCGACCTAGTTGTTGTGTAGGTCGACCTAGCAGAATGATATGTAAATTTCTTCATTTTAGGTCGACCTGTGTTGGGAGTAGGTCGACCTAACTGCTGATTTTCTGAGTTCCTCTTATTTTGCTTGTGTTGAGTCGACCTGTCCGCATAGTGGGTCGACCTGCTCTGTTATGAGAGACCAAAGCTTGCTTTTCTTTGAGTTCTTCTGCTTGTACCTTGTTGCTTGAATGCTTGTTGAGTTTGCCATGAATCAAAAACATCTTTGTGAGTGTGATCTTGTATTCACAGTTTCTTCGTCTTTGCTTCTTATTTTCAATATATGCACAAATAACACCCAAAGTGACGCAAGTTGTTCTAAAATTAGTATCGAACCTCTAAAGTTCAATTCTAACTATAAAATCCTTAAAAAGTACAAGATATGTTCACTTCTAGCTCAAAAGGTAGTTAATTTGACAAATGAAAATACTACTAATTCACTCCTAACAAACATCACATCTCATACATCGAAACGCCTAGACAATTCAAAAGGACAAAGGGTACCAAGGGATTGGTTCATGACCTAATGGTCCAGAAGGAGACTGAAACTTGAAGTTCCGCTCGAAAGCATTCTACACATAAGCATTACTAGTCAGCATAAGCATAGTCGCTGCATGGTTTAAATAAATTCAATAGGTTATAAGGAGATAAAATCTGGGGATCATCATATTAGCATTCGCATTAGCATATACATACTAGCTAGCCTGCACATATAGGCATTTATCTATACATATGACATTTACATTACACATACAGACGGTTCATACATCGCATTGTACAAACAACACGATCACATGCATACACATAGTTCATATGCATTTACAAAACAATCTTTTACACAGGTGATCTTGCTAGCACTATAACAAGTAAATCTTTTATACAGGTACGCTTGTCAGAACCATGGCAGGTAATTCCTTGGGTGTAGGTACGCTTGTCAGAACCATGGCAAGTGATCCCTATTGGTGCAGGTAAGCTTGTCAGAACCATGGCAAGTGATCCCTATTGGTGCAGGTAAGCTTGTCAGAACTATGGCAAGTGATCCCTATTGGTGCAGGTAAGCTTGTCAGAACCATGGAAAGTGATCCCTATTAGTGCAGGTAAGCTTGTCAGAACCATGGCAAGTGATCCCTATTGGTGTAGGTAAGCTTGTTAGAACCATGGCAAGTGATCCCTATTGGTGCAGGGTAAGCTTGTCAGAACCATGGCAAGTGATCCCTTTGGTGCAGGTAAGCTTGTCAGAACCATGGCAAGTGATCCCTTTGGTGCAGGTAAGCTTGCTAGAACCATAGCAAGTGACTCCTTTACGCAGGTAAACTTGTTAGAACCATAACAAGAGATTCCTCTCTCATCTAAGATAACTACGAAGACTTACTAGAACTATAGTAAGTGGATTACACCAACTACGAAGACTTACTAGAACTATAGTAAGTGAGTTACACCAACTGCGAAGACTTACTAGAACTATAGTAAGTGGGTTACACAAATTGCGAAGACTTACTAGAACTATAGTAAGTGGGTTATTTACAAACTACAAAAGCTTGCTAGCACTATAGCAAGCTGATTATCATCTACACAACAAACTGCGAGCTCTCGCTATTGCTAGCTACATTTATTCATCACGTTAGTCCCTCGACAGTGATCTCCTTCAAATCTTCACGCTAATTAGTATCATTCCCGGCAACGAATAAGGATTTATATTCCCCGATCAGAAATTGTTATACGGAGTCACTAATGTGCTTCAACCACATAGTGGTGTCCATACATCTCTCGTCCTTTCCAGGAACTTTGGTGTAGGTAACCTGGCGTAGCAAGTGAACTATTTTACAAAGGGTTTTACAATAGGGTTTTACAATAGGGTTTTGCGACAAGGGTTTTACAAAGGGTTTTACGACAAGGATCTGCAAAGGGTTTTACAAAAGGGTTTTATGATAAGGATCTGCAAAGGGTTTTACAATAGAGTTTTACAAAGTGTTCCTCAATTGGGTTTCTTCTCACGTAAGTCCTTCGGCAGTGATCTCTTTCAAAACTTCACCGGTAACAAACAAGGGTTTTATTTTTCTTTTCCAAAGTTACTAACATACTTCAACTAACATAGCTAATATTCATGCATCATTCAATTACATACCTCATTCATACATAGTGCATATACATGCATTGATCTCATTTATTTTGAGAAGCTCACTGCATCATACATTACATGCATCATAATATCGCATCAAGCTAATTTTACAATTCAGGATGGGATTCATGCTGAAAAGAAATATTATTATCACAATCTCATCCCGTTGGTTGTGATCTCCTGCAAATGGCATCTCTAAGCCTATTCCTCATAATACCCTGGCTAGCACCAGCAAATGCAAATTTCAGGGCACTTCAGTGTTCAATCATCTTCTATCTTTAGATCACGATAGGCAGACGTGCTTATCGGACTCTTCAGGTTTAAGAAGATTGAACAGGGGAAGCTGTCATACACCTAAAATTTGCCCATCTCATTTCATCTTCGAGGGTTCAAGGCTCAACGGTTTACTCAAGGCATTCTCCTAATCAAGGACCTCCTAAACTAGGGTTTTGCATTCTCCTAAGAAAAGGGATGAATCAAGGTCTCCAATGGATTTCAGATGGCTCATTATGTTTCAAACTATCTCCATGTCAAAAGTCAAGCTTCAACTCCAAGTGTTGCTCATTCAATGGCTCAGATGATCCACAATCGACTAGTTTGACCTAAAAGTCAACTATGGTCAAAGTATAGTCAAAACTCTTGATTTTTTATTGACATCAATATTATGAAGTATCATTCATCATTTGATCAAAGGTTGGTCACTATTCATCAAGGAAAAGCTTCAAAATCAACAAAGGGCATAGTTACTAAATTAGGGTTTTGGTCTAAAAAGTCAACTGTACTTTGACCAGGCATAACTTTCACATGGAACATCAGAAATTTCTCACTCAAAGCCTATTTTGAAGGAAATTGGTTTCTCTACAACTTTGTCTCTCACATGCCAAGGCCAGAAATGTTTAATTGGGAGATATGAGCCAAAACATTCAAGGTCCTTCTAGGAGATCGCAAAAAGCTATTTTTTGTCAGGAGCAATATCATTAAGATAAAATCTCCAAATGGAAAATATTTTCCAAAATGGCTTGAAGAAATATGCAAGATTTGATTTGGTTTTGATTTCTAAGCAAATCCAATCACCCAAAGATCATATTTGTGACTCAAATTCGTGGAGATTGAGATTGGTGAGAGAATATGCAATATTGGCCAAGTATAGTAAGATTTGAACAAAAAACTATTCTTCCTTCAATCAAGGAATCAATCAACCAAATCATGGGGTTTTTATTCAAGTTGTTGATTTATTCACTTACATATAAATATATGAATGTATTTATAGGCGAATGAGGTTTTTTTTGCAGCCAGAAGGACCCTGGTCAAGTTCTTAAAATCTTCATAAAACACGTTTTCTGACTTGCAGCAAGATTCAAAGCTTTTTGAGGATCAAACACGCACCCTTGGTGTTCCCTGAAGCTGATTCATTCCTCACAAACGTCCAACAAGCTCAGGATTATCGCCCATACGTCACTGTTTGTCAAGAAAATTTTAAATTCGGTTATGCCAAAATATACCTCATAAATGACTTTTGATTACATGTTTGAGTTTGTATGATTGTATGGAAGGTTTCTGGATTGGAAATTTTGAGTTTCGTTGCAGGTTGGGGAATCCACCATTGTTAGGGTTCCAAGCTTTGGATTAGGGTTTTCTGATTTAGGGGAAATTGGACCATGCTGGGAGTGCCATCGTGTTCGGCATGTTGTGTTGAGTTAATCCATGTTATTGTTTGTTATTGATTGGTCGTGTTTCACGAATAGGGATTGTGCAGGAATGAAGGATAAACGAATTCGCAAGGAGGAAGACGAAGCATCCACGTGCGCGTTTTAGTTTGAATTTGAAATCTCTATTCGTTTTTGTTTATGTTTATTTTTGATCATATTCTTAACAGCAAATGAAGTTGGGCGCAATTGGAAAGGGCACTGCGTGTTGGTAACTAGAGTGTCTGGGGTTCGATTCTTACCCATGACACTTTTGTTTTGTTTACGTTTTATGTTGCTCACAGATCCTGCGCGGCCCATCAATGCAAGACCATGGTACACCCTCAACCCTGCACCACACGATCTCCTCCTTTCCAGATCTAATGCATCAAGATTGAAGAAACATCATGGACACTCACAAGCTTACCACACTGGAGCATACGCCAGGTTTTTTAGAATTTTATTATTAATAATGTTTTTTTCTTTTTCTTTTAAACTTACTTAATAATAATTGGTTTCAGGGTAAAACAAAAAATTAAATTCTTTAATTAGAATTTTAGTAATTAGATTAATTAAGGTTTGAATTTCAATAAATAATTTAATTAATTAGTTTTAATTAGAATTGTTTTAATCAATTAAAATTAAGGTGTTCAAATTCAATTTACGATTACCCTAAAAACAATTCAAATAATCTAATCCAAAAAAAACAAATTAATTTGCTAAGAGTTTTAACCGATTCAATTGGTTACTATGATTAGTAATCCCTCTTCAATTCGTTAATTGTTTTAATCAAACCTATAGATTACGATGATTAAAAATAAATAATCCATTTAAAATACAATCAATTTGTTAATGGTTATAATCGAATCGATCGATTAGGATAATTAACAATCCTTCTCTAATTTATTAATCGTTTTAATCAACTCAATTGATTGCGATGATTAATAATAAAATAATTCAATTCTCAAAACAATTAAAATAATCTATTAAAACACTTCAATTTGCTAATGGTGATAATCGAATCAATCGATTAGAATAATTAGCAATTCTTTATTAAATCTGCTAATTATGGTGATTAAACCTATTAATCATCGCGATTAATAGATCATATTATGATCAGGGTTGTGTCATACCCCAAATTTGTCCTACCCCTCTAATTTTTATCTGGCTTACGCTTTGCGCCTCATATGCATATCTCCATTAGGGCATTAACATGAATTTGCATCCATTCATTAAATAAAGCAAAAAAGCAGGGAATCGAGGATTTTGAAAGCTTAAGGCTTCTTCTTCACCAGGTTACAAGGTGTGAGTCCATCAAAAGTTTGACTGAGGATCGATGAGTTAGGGTTCTTATTCATGGTGTTCGAGTTTTTCAAAGTCCATCAGCAAAGGTCAAAGGATCCCCCAGGGTGTCGGGTTAAAGTTGTTTATTAAGGAAGACATTTCGATCAAGACATGATGCATCCTTGGGTGTATTAAATATTCGACTTTGTTAACTCAGAATACTTCATCTAATCAATTGTGCTACTTATGGTTCAACAAGTTGATTAATGATTGGCTATGTTCAAGTACAATTGTGAGTTCAAGGGGAGCGTTCATGCAATACAAGATTCAAGTCTTCATGCAATATCCATTCGAGTATCATTCACAATTCACTCATAGGAAATTTCTATTCAAAGTTGCAAGCATAAACTCAAATATCCATTCATTTCAAAATCCCTTATCAAATCTCAAATTCATCCAAAGGTCCATAGTTTCGGTCAAATGTCCACTATAAAGTAAATTGAGAAGTCCAAATCCTAAACCATCACACCATACAAAAATCATTACAAAGTTATTTCAATAAGCATCCATGAACCATCCAAACAATTCTCATTCAAAGAAAATCATACAAAAAATACATTGGGCTCCTACTTTCTAAAACTATTCCACAGCCTTTGACTTAGTCTCCAAATTTCTCCTTGAGCTTTCATTTTGCTTCAAACTTTGATATATACCAAAGCAGCTTTGCATCATCATCAAACCTACACAATACCAAAGGTTACATCAGTATAGCAAAGTTCAGAAATCAGAAGCCAATCTCAAACAAAAAAATCAAAAGGAAAACACTTGCTACAACTTACACAAATCAGCCCCCACACATAAGGATTTCATTCAGCTGCACATTGAAAGACAAGTTCATTACGCATCAGCTGCTCCTATGGTACATTAAACAAATTACCACAAAACAACAATCCCATTCCAGTCAGTATAGAGAAATTCGATCCATTAAACCAAGGCAGCCCCAAACTTCAAACAGTTTCAAACCTACAAAAATTCAGCAAAGTCATAAACCACATAACCTAATTGCCTCTTAATAGAATAGCCACAAACAATTCCTAAACAGTTACAAACTTCTAACCAACCTAACTATTTCTAACAGAATTGCCAACTGTCATCAGAACCATAACATCCCTAACTAACTAACCCAATCTCTAACAGAAAAAAAACAGATTCATAACAGAGGCAGTTAACACCATAACAGAACTAACCAACTTTTAACTGTCACTCACAAAAAATAACAGAAAGATCATGGAGGTAACTAACCGGGAATCCTCTATATAACAGGCCATTCTTCATCTCTGAGTTTTTCTCTGGATTCTCTCTTGATTCTTCTCCCACTTTCAATCTTCTCTCAACTTCATCCTCTTCATCCCCATGGATCCATCACCCTAATCTTCAATCTTTTCTCCAATCTTCACCACCTCACAGGGAACCATTCTCTTCATTCATCTTCATCACTTTCTCACCCTCTTCAGATTCACGCCATCTCCACCACTTTTCTCATCTTCCCCACTCTCATTCACACGCCATTCTTCTCCTTCAGCTCCAACGCAATCTTCAATCATTCTTCAAACTCTCTCTACAACCAATCTTCAATTCTCACTCTCTTCACCATTTATTCACAACCACTCCTTCACCGTAGAACCTGCAACAAGAAAACCAGAAAAAATTCAACAAAACTTCAACCGAAAAAGGCAGAAGAAAATTATCGAAAATAAGAGAACAAGAACGCAACAGAAGAAACGCGACTTTATAGTTAATCTTCATCACGTAAACAAAAACTCCAAAAATCATCTTCTTCACCACTCTTGAATCTTCATCCTCCATTTCTTCAATCTCTCTGAATTCATGCTTCAATCGCACACGCTGCATCTCTCGCCAATCATCACTTTCGGTAATCATCACCAATCTTCGCAATAGCATCTCCTCAATGCACAACAACAACAACGAGTCAGAAACAGAAAAGCGAAAGGAAGAGATGAAATCGTAATCAGAAACGGGAGGATTTTTACCGAGGATCGCCGCGTAACTCTGGTCTTCCCGTTCGTCGTTCGCAACCGGTGATGTTATGTTGTTTTGATCATACACAAACGTATAGAAGGAGCATCGGGGAGATGAGAGGTTTGAATCAGAGAGAAATAGCGAGGCGACGAGGTGACGTGGTCGTTGATGGCTTTAACGGTGGACGGAGTTGAATCGGAAGGGATTAGAATCCGAGCGGAGATGAGTCGTTGAGCCAATCAGAGAGCTAAGTCTGGAGACGATCATTTATGAACGAATTCGGGGAGAATGAGGTTCTGCTCTGAGGAATAGCTATCGCCGATGTCGCGTCACCGTCGCTCCACCGCCGTTGCTCGCGAGAAGAAGAGTCTGAAAGCTCAAAGGTCACAATTTCTTGACCTAATTCCTTTTATTCCAATCTGCATTAACGTTGAGTTTAATTTGGGGTAATTAACATCTAATTGTTTATTAATGGTGATTAATTTGGATTAGTTGCAACCATATAAAAATCTGAGTGTTGATTAATTGAGATTTAAGATCTGAATAATTGGATTAGTTTGCTTGGGCCTGCGAATTGTTCCTCACTACACCCCACCTGGCCCATCACACTTCCGTTTTTGACATAGAGAACATCTGAAACAACAAAAACAAGCTATTGGGCTTCATCCCTTGGGCCCTGCGCCAGTTTATTGAATTACACCACTATATTCCATTTTCACCCCCCTGACCACATGTTTCTCTTATTAGATTTTAGGTATTGACATAGTTTTTTGGTTATTAAATCTCTTTTTGATCAAACAATAAAAATCATAATTTTCTCATTAGATTTTTAGGAAATAATGACATTTAGAATCATTGATTATTTGTTCAATTTTTAGGTAGTAAAAATGACATAGAAACCAATAAAATTGTTAGTTTTAGGGTTAATAGATTTTAACATGGTTAGGCTTGAATTAGATTTTCCTTAATAATAAAAAGCTCGTAAAGAATAGTAGTTTTTTAGGTTAATTTTGACATTTTAGTTCCTTCATAAAAAGGTCATCATAAAAAATAGTAGTTTTCTAGTTTAATTTTGCATTGATGCTTGAATTGTTTTTGTGCTAGTTCCATGTTATTTTTGTATGATGCTTGTGTGATTTTATTGCTTGTATTTTTGGCCTTATTTTAGGCCTATTTCGTTAGTACCATTTTAGATTCCTTTTGTACATAAATAGGAATTAGAACAACTTAGATTAGAATTTAGGATTAGTTCCTTATTGCATTCTTTTTCTTTTAGACTTTAAAATACTTAATGAACAGAAGACGCGAATCACATTTTACTAATAGTGAGAGAGAAATGAGTGGGATTTATTCCCTAATCTGTTTCTTGATCGCTTAGTGGGAGAGAAATGAGTGGGATTCACTCCCTAATCTGTTTCTCAATCGCTATAAGAAATGAGTGGGATTTATTCCCTAATCTGTTTCTTAATCACTTAGTGGGAGAGAAATGAGTGGGGTTCATTCCCTAATCTGTTTCTCGAACACTATATAATGGAAGAGAGATGAGTGGGATCCATTCCCTAATCTGTTTCTCGACCATTTTACATTTTTATGTGATTCAACTCGCAAACAAATTCCCCTTAAAAAATACACAACCAAAAAACACTTAAAACACCTAATAATGGTTCAAAGTTAAAACAAAGTAGAGAAGGTGGTGAGTGGCCCGGTATTGGGAACTGTTCATCACTCATCTACGTTAAAAGACACAAACTAATCTCTCTTTTTCTTCTTTCTAAGGGCAATGTTATTTCCGCTCGAACGCATCGTAGGTCGATCCCTTATGCAAGAGCGCGAACGTTAACTCCGCCCAACTAAAAAACACAAAAACAAACAGAAAATCATGAGCCGAGCTACGGTAACTCTGATTCCTGAAAAGGATACATAGGCAGCGGGGTAGGGCCCGTGCGAGTACAATTATTTATTTTCCCTACATTTTGCATTCATTTTGCATATAGACATAGACATAGTACACACCCTTTAGATAGAAACAAACATAGGTGGATACCATCTAGTACGATGGGCGTGAGGGGTGCTAGTACCTTCCCCTTGCGTAACCGACTCCCGTAGCTAGATTCTCTGGTCGCAAGACCCTGTTCCTTCCTTTGTTAGGTTTTCTGATATTCCTTTCCCTTATGGGATAAATATATTGGTGGCGACTCTGTTCATTTTTCGCGAGCGTGCGACAGCTGGCGACTCTGCTGGGGATGTGGTAGACCTGTGCTGGTCCATCCTTAGCGAGCCGATCCTAGCCTTTGTGTGTTTCTTTTATTGGGTGTTTCTTTGTCTTTTATTTTTATTTTTCGTTTACATCTTATATATGTTTGCATATCATGTCTATTTTTCCGTGTGCATATCATGTTTACTTTCCGCATGCATCTGGACTATATTATGGGTCCCCGTGGGAACCACATATTTTCTCTGTTTGCAGGTTGGGTGGGATGTTCTATGAGGTAAAAGGCCCAATACCCAGGCTAGAGTTGACACATAGGATACCTAGGATAGAGTGGATAGTCATGACGCCAACAGAATGTCAGGTTCTGCTGATTGCGATCATGAGACCCACGACCAGTCGAGACTCGAATGGGATACCATTGTTGGCATGTATTTGCAACAATGATGGTGTTTCAGGAGAGTTGTTAACGCTGGAGACCTTTTGACCTACCCTGACCTAGATTCACCTGTGAGTGGGGAGGGATATACATGACAGGTACCGTTGGTGACTATTCTGTTCTGTTGGTGACTTTTGTTCCTATGGTTGTGTGGTACCTATGCCGGACCTTTGATCCCGTGACATCTGACCTATATCAGTTATTCAGAGGATTGTACAGTGGTTACTAAGATTATATGGACCTTGATCCCATGTTGTTGAATTGCATAACATCATTGTTTTATCCACTTCATTTATGGGGGATCCTAAAGCCTATTTCAAAAAAAAAGAGAAAAAAAGGAAATAGAACAAAAAAAGGGATATTCTATACAAAAAAAAATTTGATTCCAAAAGAAAAAAAAAACGAAAGTGTGTGAAAATACTTTAGGATCTCTCATAAATGAAACATACATTCATATTATCATGCATTTCATGGTTCTTCCAGAGACTTATTGGACCCTTTATACTCAAATTTCAAGATCAACAACAGATTTGACTTCTCACCGCCACGAGCTCCGAGATCAACTATGGAACAACTCCGTGAGGAAATGGATGAGATGAGGGAACAAATGGGTCATCTTATGTTGGAAATGCAAGAATTGATCCATAATCCGGGTGCATTAGAGGAGGAAAATAGTCAATTGAAGACTCAAGTGAGTCTGGTCATGGAAGTTCTGAAAAAGGTACTAAGAAAGGAAGGTGATGTTATTTCTACTGCTGCAACAGAGGTCGTTGATCTCTCCTCTCCAATAGGATCTCCTCCAATTCATGGGATGCTTTATGGAGTCCCTCCACAACTTCAAGTGTTAAAACATCCTCGTCAACTAGTTCATGTTCCTACAATGAATCAAGAGGGCCAAATGTGTGAGAAAAACTTAAGATGCCCCAGAGGGTTCTCGATCCGATCTTGATGCCTTATGCTCAGTTACTTCCTCGCTTGCTGGAACTTCAGTTCGTTGAGCTACGAGATTTGTCCATGCCTAAAAAGCTTCCCCCTGGTTATGATGCCAATGCTCGCTACGAGTTCCATTCTGGAGCACCTGGTCATGATATTGAGAATTGTAGGGCACTGAAATACCAAATTCAAGATCTCATTGACTCAAAAGTGATTTTGTTCACCCCCGAGGGTATGAGTGTCCAAGGCAATAGGGCTCCAACTGTGATGGAAGAAAAGGTTGATTCATACTTCTATGTCGGGTCTACTTCAGGTCAGAAGCACAATACACTGTCTTGGATTCCGGATTCTCCACTTTATCAGTCTTTGATTGTTTGTCAGCCAAATCAAAAAGGAAAGACACCTGAACCGATTGGGTATTTGAATCATCACCAACAACAAGGTCCACGAAGGCCAAGAAGACCACCAAGAAAGATTGACCCGATTTCTATGACCTACAGTCAACTACTCTCCCATTTACTCAACGATTCCTTGGTCCAACTAAGGGAGTCTAAACCCCCTCCAACACCGATTCGTCGGGGATATGACTTAAATGCCAAATGTGAGTACCATTTTGGGGCATCTGGACATGCAACTGAGGATTGTAATATTCTGAAATGCAAAGTCCAAGATCTCATTGACTCCAAAGCGATATCATTCACACCAAATGGTCTACACATAAATTGAGGTGGTCCTGCCCAAATGAATATTCGTATTCCATAAAGCATCACCAAAGAACAATAAGCCTAGACGGAGTCAAGCCTCCTCAACAATGGCAATCATCATTTCATTTCTGTACTCTCATTTTAGTATTTCCTGTTTTTCTGAAGGCTACTTCCTTGTTTGAACTTGTTGGTATGATAATAATGAAAGCACCACAAATCCTTGTGCAAATTCGTCGGAATCTTTTCCAGGTGATAATCAAGAGTGTCATGTCAAAGCATCTCTCATTCTCAAGGTTCTTGTGCTCAGTTGTATCCCTGAGGGTTGGTGTTTCAGTTGGTGTTGTGGGTCTTCCTTACAACAGATAGATTTTCTAAATTTGATGATCATGCAAGGTTCCTCCATGTTTTAAGGTGAATACTTCTCCGACATCTATGCTTGGGGCTCCCGATTGAGGGATAAGCAAGACGTACTCTTATCTTGAGCATTGCATCACTCGTATTGCTCGAATCCCGAAAGTGAGGCAAAAATTTACAAATCTTGGTTGACTTCGTTAGAGTTCTCTTTTGAAGTAATCTAAAGTGTTTGGAAAGAACACATGATAATGCTAAGTGACTACCATGTTGGAGCACAAAGCCATTCAACTGAGGATTGTGTGTTGTTCACCCCAAAAGGTTCATGCATGAATTGAAGTCGATGAGGTCTCAAAATTGTAGGAAGTATTCAAGAGCAATAAGTCCAGACGGAGTCAAGTCTCCTCAACAATGACATTCATTTAGTTTCTTTACTGCATTCTCATTTGTAATTTTTCCTTTATGTGTTTAAGCATTGTTAGCATGTAAAAGCTTGTTAATCGTTGAATGTAAATAAAAATACATTGTTTATGTTTGTCTTGAAGTAATCCATTCGTTTCCACTCATAAAAGGTTTTTGGCATTACGATATCAACTTTACTAATCGCTTGCTTAGGCAAAGAGCGGAGGGAGAATGATGAAAGATAAAAATGCAAAATCTCTCATTGTGTGCTTTTGAATTAAATCCTACTGAGGATGTACAGGCATTATTTCAAATCCCCAAACACCGGAGATATAAGGGAGATAGACCCTCGTCAACCCTTTTGAGCCTTGAAGTAGGAGTTTCATTTCTAATCATAAAAACCCGTATTCTAACCTTGGGGCAGGGTAGTGTTCATTTAACTTGATCGAGCTTTCAAAACTCACCAAAAGGGTATGCATCTAAGGATACAACAATGGTTATCCTTCAAAAGGTTGAGGAATGTCAAAACCGCAACGATTATCCTTATTCCATCAAGAGATCGAGAGATGACGATACCACAATGGTAATCCTTCATCAAATCAAAGGAGTGAGGCGGTCGCAATCACCTCCAACCAATCAAAGATAATGCGAGGTCACACGACTTGTTAAAAAAAATATAGCAAAAAAAAGAAATGGCATGACCAAAGAAGCAAAAAAAAAAGACGATGAAATTGCCAAGCAAGAACAAAGTTGTGTGACAATGAATCAGAAGAATAAAAGGTGAGCGACCGCCATGTCCAAAGAACCTCATTGATTCCTCAACCATTTCAAATTCCTTGTGAGGGATGAACACTCGTTTCGAGTTAACTGAACATAGGACTGGAGAACATCACGAAGGGGGTGGGTACAAATAATTTTGAGCTTAAAATCTTTTGTTTTCTAAAAACCGTGAACCCGGCCAAATTACAACCCTTAAAAGTCCTAATTGAAGTAGGGTTTATTTTGAAAGCGCACTTTGATGAGATAGCGTTTAACTGACTCCCAATGAAGCGAGACTCATATCCATGTTGGTATCGTACGTTTGCTTTATCTTCCATATGCAAAGATCGAGGTTGTGTCAACTAGTGATTCGGTCACAAGAGGTCGCAACCTCATTTCATAAAAAGTTTCTTTAAACTTCAAGACTAACATAGGTTTTGCATTAGAATCATCATTCTTAGAATTAACATTCTTTTGCATACAAAATATGTGCTTAACATCAAAGAAATTTTCAAGGATGAGAATCAGTGAAGAACTTGATCATGTCAAAGTACAAGAGACTTGAGAACTCCGAGGAGTAAAAGCTAATCATTTCAAATGTTGACCATCAAGGGGCAGGTTCTCTAAAAACTCCGTTGGGCATGAACAGTTAATGCTTCCTTTGATTACCCTGAGGGGAAGAGTTTGAAGACTCCGTTGAGCGTGGTAAAGTTGTTTCCATGTTTGTTTGACTTCAAAACAATGAAGGCTTGAGGATTCTAGTAAGATGTACCTAATCAGGGGCAATTGAATCGAGGTTTGACCTCTCAAATTCAGCATATCTGGGGCAATCAGGTCGATAAATATCTTCAAGGTTTGATCAATCTAGGGAAATCACGTCGAGGAATCTCTCTTGAGTTCAACCAATCTGGAACAGTTACGTCGAGATCCGACAAATCTCTCCAAGGATCCTTTAGGGAAAATACCTTCATGGGTCATGAAACGTGGGGCACAATCTTATGAGTTATATCAATTATCCCTAATCATAGGAGTTCGCTTCTCCTAGAAAAGTCTCTCCCGAAGCATAGGAGTTTATTTCTCCTGAGAGTTTGTTCCATTCCTCAAGCATAGGAGTTTATTTCTCCTAGGAGCTGTTCTATTTCCCTAATCAAGGCTCCTTACCTGGATCTATCATCTTCGACATGGTGAATCGAGGGAATCTCCTCAAGTTGAAAATCCTCCAAGCAGTGGCACATGGTGAGAAGTCAGAAGTTATTCTACACTCTACAAGCCAACAACCAGAAGGGGCATCTTGCAAGTCAAAGTCCAATATCCATTGGCATCTCTACATAATTCTTAACACTAAGGGGATTCTCCCTAGTGTTTACCTCACTAATGCCTTTATTTGGCACTCTGCATATAGTATTCACTGCATATAACATTGCATCCTCAAAAGCGCAGCATATCCATCAAAATGGAGCATTACGCCATAGAAAAATTCAAACATGCATACAAAGCATAAGCCAGATAATACAAATCAGCACTCAATCAAGACGACGATACTTCCCCACATAAAATATTGTCCTTACAAACTCCGATTGATATCTGCTACTACATTACAAATCTCCTCAAGCCACGGTGCCGATACCTGGTATCCTCAATCTCCAGAAGAAGTCTCGTTTTCTCTCTCTAGTATGGATCGGATGCAATGTCTTTCTTCGTCAGAATCGTTGTCTCCGAGGTTATTTCCCGTATGTTGCATGCAGATTAGAGTGTGAATGAGGGTGGGCATTCAACCCATCTCATTTTTCAATCGTTTGAATAACCATACTTGGTGTGTGGCAATTCGAACGATTGCCACTCTTGAAGAGTTACACCCCGCCTTTTGGCCTGAGGGATTAATGTAATTCTTATGCTTCGCAAGCATCGATATCTCCGTAATTTCTAGTGATTACTGTCATCTTCTTGTCGAGTCCAGTCGTCACTAGTCTTGTTGTGGTTATTTCCCGTGTGCTGCGTGCAAATTAGAGTGTGAATGAGGGTGGGCATTCAGCCCATCTCATTTTTCAATCGTTTGAATAACCATACTTGGTGTGTGGTAATTCGAATAATTACCGCTCTTGAAGAGTTACACCCCGCCTTTGGCCTGAGGGATTAATGTAATTCTTAGGCTTCGCAAGCATCAATATCTTCGTGATTCTTCATTGTTTACCGATGTCTTATGATCGAGTCTAGTCGTCACTAGTCTCTGTGGTCCCTTTCCCCATGCGGACAAAATTTTCAGGTCCAACCACCATGTTGTGAGTCCTTTGCCTTCCGTCCTAGCAAACCCTTTCAAAGCCCAGTTTTCGTCCTGACAAACCATTTCAAAACCAATTCCCAATCCCCAGCCTCAGTGTTGTTGATAATCTTCTCCTTCTCCAGCCTCATTGCTAATGTTTATCCTTTTTTTAATTCTTGTGGGTCGTAGGTCCGTTGATCTCACCCTGGTTTCGAGTCATTCTCACCCTTGATTTGAGTCGTGAGTCCGTTACTCTCACCCCGATGTTGAGTCATAGATCGTACGAGATCTTATTCTTTCAGTCCTGAAGATCGCTCTTAGGTCTTCTCCTGGTGTCGAGTCGATGTTGAGTCATAGATCGTACGAGATCTTATCCTTTCGGTCTTGAAGATCGCTCTTAGATCTTCTCCTGGTGTCGAGTCGATGTTGAGTCATAGATCGTACGAGATCTCATTCCTTTCAGTCCTGAAGATCGCTCTTAGGTCTTCTACTGGTGTCGAGTCGATGTTGAGTCATAGATCGTACGAGATCTTATCCTTTCGGTCCTGAAGATCGCTCTTAGATCTTCTCCTGGTGTCGAGTCGATGTTGATTCATAGATCGCACGAGATCTCATTCCTTTCAGTCTTGAAGATCACTCTGAGGTCTTCTCTTGGTATCGAGTCGATGTTGAGTCATAGATCGTACGAGATCTTATTCCTTTCAGTCTTTAAGATCACTCATAGGTCTTCTCCTGGGGTCGAGTCGGTGTTGAGTCATAGATCATACGAGATCTTATTCCCTTCAGTCCTGAGAATCGCCCATAGGTCTTCTCCTGGTGTCGAGTCGGTGTTGAGTCATAGATCGTACGAGATCTTATCTTTTCAGTCATTGTTTCATACAACCATTCCCTTTGAGAACCTTGTATCGATGCCGTTACCACGTTACAAGCTATCACCATTCAAATCCAATTACTCACTGTAAATTCTTCCACCAGAAAAAACAAAAATCTCTTTCCCCAGCAGATATCATAAACAAAAAAAAAATGGGGATAACACTTACACCATCTTCTCTTTAGGACAAATTTTTGGTACTTCGATATTTAATCTCCTTCTACCTCGAATGTTCGAAAGGCTAGCGCCAATATCACCTTCAGGTTTAAGACGATTAAATAGGGGCAGCTGTCATACCCCAAATTTGTCCTACCCCTCTAATTTTTATCTGGCTTACGCTTTGCGCCTCATATGCATATCTCCATTAGGGCATTAACATGAATTTGCATCCATTCATTAAATTAAGCAAAAAAGCACGGAATCGAGGATTTTGAAAGCTTAAGGCTTCTTCTTCACCAGGTTACAAGGTGTGAGTCCATCAAAAGTTTGACTGAGGATCGATGAGTTAGGGTTCTTATTCATGGTGTTCGAGTTTGTCAAAGTCCATCAGCAAAGGTCAGAGGATCCCCCAGGGTGTCAGGTTAAAGTTGTTTATTAAGGAAGACATTTCGATCAAGACATGATGCATCCTTGGGTGTATTAAGGATTTGACTTTGTTAACTCAGAATACTTCATCTAATCAATTGTGCTACTTATGGTTCAACAAGTTGATTAAAGATTGGCTATGTTCAAGTACAATTGTGAGTTCAAGGGGAGCGTTCATGCAATACAAGATTCAAGTCTTCATGCAATATCCATTCGAGTATCATTCACAATTCACTCATAGGAAATTTCTATTCAAAGTTGCAAGCATAAACTCAAATATCCATTCATTTCAAAATCCCTTATCAAATCTCAAATTCATCCAAAGGTCCATAGTTTCGGTCAAATGTCCACTATAAAGTAAATTGAGAAGTCCAAATCCTAAACCATCACACCATACAAAAATCATTACAAAGTTATTTCAATAAGCATCCATGAACCATTCAAACAATTCTCATTCAAAGAAAATCATACAAAAAATACATTGGGCTCCTACTTTCTAAAACTATTCCACAGCCTTTGACTTAGTCTCCAAATTTCTCCTTGAGCTTCAAACAATTACAAACCTACAACCATTCCAGTCAGTATAGAGAAATTCGATCCATTAAACCAAGGCAGCCCCAAACTTCAAACAGTTACAAACCTACAAAAATTCAGCAAAGTCATAAACCACATAACCTAATTGCCTCTTAATAGAATAGCCACTAACAATTCCTAAGCAGTTACAAACTTCTAACCAACCTAACTATTTCTAACAGAATTACCAACTGTCATCAGAACCATAACATCCCTAACTAACTAACCCAATCTCTAACAGAAAAAAAACAGATTCATAACAGAGGCAGTTAACACCATAACAGAACTAACCAACTTCTAACTGTCACTCACAAAAAATAACAGAAAGATCATGGAGGTAACTAACCGGGAATCCTCTATATAACAGGCCATTCTTCATCTCTGAGTTTTTCTCTGGATTCTCTCTTGATTCTTCTCCCACTTTCAATCTTCTCTCAACTTCATCCTCTTCATCCCCATGGATCCATCACCCTAATCTTCAATCTTTTCTCAAATCTTCACCACCTCACAGGGAACCATTCTCTTCATTCATCTTCATCACTTTCTCACCCTCTTCAGATTCACGCCATCTCCACCACTTTTCTCATCTTCCCCACTCTCATTCATACGCCATTCTTCTCCTTCAGCTCCAACGCAATCTTCAATCATTCTTCAAACTCTCTCTACAACCAATCTTCAATTCTCACTCTCTTCACCATTTCTTCACAACCACTCCTTCACCGTAGAACCTGCAACAAGAAAACCAGAAAAAAATTCAACAAAACTTCAACCGAAAAAGGCAGAAGAAAATTATCGAAAATAAGAGAACAAGAACGCAACAGAAGAAACGCGACTTTATCGTTAATCTTCATCACGTAAACAAAAACTCCAAAAATCATCTTCTTCACCACTCTTGAATCTTCATCCTCCATTTCTTCAATCTCTCTGAATTCATGCTTCAATCGCACACGCTGCATCTCTCGCCAATCATCACTTTCGGTAATCATCACCAATCTTCGCAATAGCATCTCCTCAACGCACAACAACAACAACGAGTCAAAATCAGAAAAGCGAAAGGAAGAGATGAAATCGTAATCAGAAACGGGAGGATTTTTACCGAGGATCGCCGAGTAACTCTGGTCTTCCCGTTCGTCGTTCGCAACCGGTGATGTTATGTTGTTTTGATCATACACAAACGTATAGAAGGAGCATCGGGGAGATGAGAGGTTTGAATCGGAGAGAAATAGCGAGGAGACGAGGTGACGTAGTTGTTGATGGCTTTAACGGTGGACGGAGTTGAATCGGAAGGGATTAGAATCCGAGCGGAGATGAGTCGTTGAGCCAATCAGAGAGCTAAGTTTGGAGACGATCGTTTGAAAACGAATTCGAGGAGAATGAGGTTCTGCTCTGAGGAATAGCTATCGCCGATGTCGCGTCACCGTCGCTCCACCGCCGTTGCTCGCGAGAAGAAGAGTCTGAAAGCTCAAAGGTCACAATTTCTTGACCTAATTCCTTTTATTCCAATCTGCATTAACGTTGAGTTTAAGTTGGGGTAATTAACATCTAATTATTTATTAATGGTGATTAATTTGGATTAGTTGCAACCATATAAAAATCTGAGTGTTGATTAATTGAGATTTAAGATCTGAATAATTGGATTAGTTTGCTTGGGCCTGCGAATTGTTCCTCACTACACCCCACCTGGCCCATCACACTTCCGTTTTTGACATAGAGAAAATCTGAAACAACAAAAACAAGCTATTGGGCTTCATCCATTGGGCCCTGCGCCAGTTTACTGAATTACACCACTATATTCCATTTTCACCCCCCTGACCACATGTTTCTCTTATTAGATTTTAGGTATTGACATAGTTTTTTGGTTATTAAATCTCTTTTTGATCAAACAATAAAAATCATAATTTTCTCATTAGATTTTTAGGAAATAATGACATTTAGAATCATTGATTATTTGTTCAATTTTTAGGTAGTAAAAATGACATAGAAACCAATAAAATTGTTAGTTTTAGGGTTAATAGATTTTAACATGGTTAGGCTTGAATTAGATTTTTCTTAATAATAAAAAGCTCGTAAAGAATAGTAGTTTTTTAGGTTAATTTTGACATTTTAGTTCCTTCATAAAAAGGTCATCATAAAAAATAGTAGTTTTCTAGTTTAATTTTGCATTGATGCTTGAATTGTTTTTGTGCTAGTTCCATGTTATTTTTGTATGATGCTTGTGTGATTTTATTGCTTGTATTTTTGGCCTTATTTTAGGCCTATTTCGTTAGTACCATTTTAGATTCCTTTTGTACATAAATAGGAATTAGAACAACTTAGATTAGAATTTAGGATTAGTTCCTTATTGCATTCTTTTTCTTTTCGACTTTTAAAATACTTAATGAACAGAAGACGCGAATCACATTTTACTAATAGTGAGAGAGAAATGAGTGGGATTTATTCCCTAATCTGTTTCTTGATCGCTTAGTGGGAGAGAAATGAGTGGGATTCAATCCCTAATCTGTTTCTCAATCGCTATAAGAAATGAGTGGGATTTATTCCCTAATCTGTTTCTTAATCACTTAGTGGGAGAGAAATGAGTGGGGTTCATTCCCTAATCTGTTTCTCGAACACTATATAATGGAAGAGAGATGAGTGGGATCCATTCCCTAATCTGTTTCTCGACCATTATACACTTTTATGTGATTCAACTCGCAAACAAATTCCCCTTAAAAAATACACAACCAAAAAACACTTAAAACACCTAATAATGGTTCAAAGTTAAAACAAAGTAGAGAAGGTGGTGAGTGGCCCGGTATTGGGAACTGTTCATCACTCATCTACGTTAAAAGACACAAACCAATCTCTCTTTTTCTTCTTTCTAAGGGCAATGTTATTTCCGCTCGAACGCATCGTAGGTCGATCCCTTATGCAAGAGCGCGAACGTTAACTCCGCCCAACTAAAAAACACAAAAACAAACAGAAAATCATGAGTCGAGCTACGGTAACTCTGATTCCTGAAAAGGATACGTAGGCAGCGGGGTAGGGCCCGTGCGAGTACAATTCTTTATTTTCCCTACATTTTGCATTCATTTCGCATATACACATAGACATAGTACACACCCTTTAGATAGAAACAAACATAGGTGGATACCATCGAGTACGATGGCGTGAGGGGTGCTAGTACCTTCCCCTTGCGTAACCGACTCCCGTACCTAGATTCTCTGGTCGCAAGACCCTGTTCCTTCCTTTGTTAGGTTTTCTGATATTCCTTTCCCTTATGGGATAAATATATTGGTGGCGACTCTGTTCATTTTTCGCGAGCGTGCGACAGGTTGTACGCCACATCAAAACACAAATCCCTTTCACAAACTACGAATTTCAAAACTACAATAAGGTAATTCAAAATACCTTGCAAACTACGAATTTCAAAACTACGATAAGGTAATTCAAAATACCTTCAAACAACCTCATATTAATTCTAAGGCGTACAACCTTGCCCCAAACTACGTAGACTCTGATCCTCCATAAGGAGGTACGTAGGCACTTGGTAACAAGGCGAGTCCCCTTCCCCAAAATTCTAATTAGGTTCGAATTTTACCGTTCACCCTTGAAAGCACAAACCTTGCCTTAATACTCTCAAGTCATAAACCTTTGCCTTAAACTTAAAACCTCAGGAAAGGGTTAAGGGTGCCTAACACCTTCCCTTGACCTGAATATAATAACTTACCCAGATTCTCTAAAACTTCGTAGGGTTTCCTATTCACCCTGGTAGAATAGGTGGCGACTCTAAAATTCTTTAATTTTTAGGGCAGGTTGCTACACTTTGATATGTCGACCACCATTCTCACTTACTCGTTTCCTATTCTTGTTAATGGCACAACGGTTAGCTCCATGTTGCTGACGTCATGTCATGATGATAACGTCTCCACTTTTCCCTCGAGACGCGCAGCAATCACCTCATCATTACCCTTTCTTCTGAGTGGGAAACGTGGCATCCCCCTACCACCACTTCGCTCCACGTGTATGCACATGTGGAGACGTGGGTTTTTACCCGCTGTCACAAGGAACTCTAACGTTTTTCCACTTATTTTATTTTATTTTTCCTTTATTTTTCCTTCTCCATAATTAGGGTTTTTTTCCCTTTATAAACCCTTTTTCTCTCTTATTTTAGTCTTTCTTCCATTTCTTCTGCTTCAAAAACCAGACAATTTTCTCTAAATCCTCAAACCTTCAAATCTTCATCTTCTTTCAAAAATGGCAGGTCCCTCACCTATTTTTTCTGCTGCAGAACTCCAACAGCCTTTTCTTGTTAATGGCAAAGAGTATGTTCCTAAACCCCCCTTCGTTGAAGAAAAAACCAAAATCTGGAAATCTTAGATATTAATTCCCTTCTTTCTTGATAACAAACCTTTAGCCTTTCTAGGTCCACTCCCAAAGGACCGTCAACCTGTAATTTCTGCAAAAATAAACATGCTTTCTTCCCCACCAGCCATCTTACGGAACCTTTAATTTCTCTCATAAAACCCCTCTCTCTTGGTTACGTCAATAGAAACTTCAGAATTGTACCTTCTAGGAACTGTCCCAAGTTCTGTGTTTGGATGAAGTGGGTAAAAGCAAGGAAGTTGGATCTTTGGAAGCAATTGGGTATTCACACCCTTTTATAAATCTTGTGTTGTGGTTCACCTTACTCCTGTGGCATGCTGCTTGCTGCCATTCAATTTTTGGAAGGCTCAACCAATACTTTTCACACAAAGTGTGGTATGATCACGCTGACCCTTCTGGATATTGTGACCATTACGGGCTTGAAGTCGATTGGCCGTGTTTTCAACCATAAGGATGCATAAGCTATCCCTTTGAAGTTTGATGTTGGAGACTGTCGTAAGCCGACATACAACAGCTTCATTAACCATCATGCCAAAACTTCAGGTCTAATGACTGATGAAGAACATGTGGCATTTTTAACCCTTTGGCTATCTCGCTTTGTGTTTTGCTCCAGGTTGATGCAAGTAGCCAAACAATTTTCTCTCCTTGCTACTCAACTGCACCAAGGTCGCGACGTTGCCTTAGGTAAACTAAACTTGGCTTCTCTATATGATTCGCTAACTAATGTGATTTTCCAAATAAGGACCTTCGACCCCAACAATTCCAAAAGAAAAAACGTTTTGGTTCATGGCCCTTTTTGGTTCCTGCAATTGTGGCTTAATGCCACTTTTTCAAAAGACATAAAGCCTTATGGCATGAAAAGGGTAGCGTGTCCTCCAGGGGAACGTCACCTTGTCTGGAAGCGTCTAATTCCCCTGACTCCTCTTGACAAAAATTTCCCTAATGTCGAAGTGTTCCGCCTCTTGTTCGGCATCATGTTGTCTCGAGTCGACTTTGATCCTTCTATGGCCCCATTCAGCAGTCGATCTGAGGGTCTTGGTTGGTTTACCAGACCTTTTCCCCTACTGATGCTACAATTAGGAGTGAAACTCTTGCTATCTGGAGGCGCTTTTTGGTCCCTCAACTTCTGACGGCTGTAATTCTTGGTGATGCACCTGGCTTAGTCACTTATTAACCTAACTTGGTAGCCCGACAATTTGAATTCTGTCAATTTGTTCCTAAATCAGTGTTCCTTACCTATGACCTGCTCCTAAAGATCATAGGTGACCACCATTTTGATGTAATCAAAGAGGATCTTGAACATTTTTGGGAAAAAAGGACAAGGCTCGCTCTCGTTCCTTTTCAACCTGCACTTTATTGTACCCCAGAATTTGAAACTTGGTGGCATTCGTATCTCGATGCCTATGTTGGTGCTCTTAAGACCAAATTAGCTGAACTAACTCAAGTTCATATTCCTTTGCAAGAAAAGTCAACAAAGTGTAAGGAAACCCATATCAAACAAATTCAAGCTTTCCAGAAATACTTCCAAGTTGTATATCGACCTAATGATCTTCGTCGGACCATCTCTGAGGCCGTTACTGAACTAAAGAAGAAGGTAACCGACAGGATTCCAAAACTTAAAATTCCTGGTTACGCGAAAGATAAGTATATTTACGCCCTACATTTTGGAAAAATCAAATTTCCTCTTTTGCCATCTAGCCCTTTGGCTTTGGCGTTTGGCCTACCAATCCCAGATTGGTGGTATTGTCCTTTTTCAAATATAAAAAATGCTTACAAGAAAAAGGCCAACAGAGTGTTGCCGATGAAGCGTTATCTACCCAACTACTCAGGATCGCTTCATATTGCTCCTCAATATGTTAGAATGTGTTCTACCATGCAAATTGGTAACTCTTTCTGGAAAGCTGCCCCCTGCTTATTTGACCTTTGTTACTTGATTGTTTATATGTTTTTCTTATAGTTGTTCCTATAGAGCATGTGTATGTCGATGTGGATGACAAGTTCATTTCAACAGAGAAACCTCAGGTTTGATTTTGACTGTTTGAATTTTTCTTTTGGTCGGTATCATATCTTTACCCAAATTTCTAAAACCTTGTCGGTTATCCCTGAAACATCTCCCTCTGATGATGAGACCATACCAGCAACCTTGAAGAAACCTGGTCCTTCGGTGTGTACTTTTATACACCACTCTCATTTCATTTCTGATTCACATGGCCATTAATATGTTACCTGTACACAGAATAATCCATGTTCGACAGACTTGCCCGCTTCCTCTAAACCATCCAAAAAGTCCAAGAAGGCCAAACCTTCTCCTGCCAAGGAGCCAGAGGTATTTCTTATCAACTTATCTGCCTTTTTGACTAAATAACCACTTACAACTTGCACTATTTCCAGCTTTCTCCACAACAGTCCCACAAATCTAAAGGCCACAAGAGAAAACACGATTCTCCTACCAAAGGCGATGAGGTAAAAAATTTCTTGAAGGATAAGTGTTCCCCCTGTCAATATGCATAAAAAACTAAATTCTCCATTTACTTCTTCTTCCCCTTTGATTATATCAAAAATAGAAAAAGTGCAAAGGAAATGTTAATACACGAATAAAATTTAGAGGCGATTGCAAAGCAAACAAGCATTAACAGACATTCACATATAATGAATTTAATGCAAGATTATTAATAATTAATCGAAGCACACGTATCAAATTACACACACTGGGCATACAAAATAGAAAGTTGTTCAAGGATAAGATACAAGGAAATAAACATGATGATATGCATGCTAGGATAAAATGTGAGATGATATGCGGAAATGCAAGAAAAAAATGAAATGCAAGGATCTATGAGATAAGAGACACAATCTCTCAACGTAATCAACTAATGTTTTCCTCCTCTATGGCGACCTCTTCCTCTGAAACTTCGACGATCCTCCTCCACTTGTTCAAGAAATTCAAGGACACCCTATTAAGAGTGTTAAAGCTTTGATAAAGAGCATTATGGTGAGTATTTGAAGTCTCCTCAAGGCGATTTTTTCTTGTAGTGAATGTAGTGGCAAATGCGTCAAAATCATTTTTATGTTCCTAAATCTTAGTTTGAAAATGTTGAAGTTGTAATTGTTGATCATCATACCTCTGTTGCTGAACAAAGTTTCATGTTCTTATGATGAATTGATGTGATTATGCCTTGATGGAATATGACGTATGTTTCCTATGATGAATGGATGTTGTTATGATGAAGATGTATTTATTATGAAGTGTGTGATGATATTATAATGATTACATGGATGATGATGCATTTTGACTAGTAATGGTCATGTTTTATTGTGTTGTTGTGCGTTACACATTCATGGCATATGTTAGGACGATTGGTCCAGTGATGTTTGTAGGAGGATTGGTCCAACAATGGCCTCAATCTCATAGTGTGGATTGGTCCAGCAAGCGAGAATTGATCTTATTGGTGGAGATCTTTGGATAGGGTGGCAAATGGGCATGCCCGTCCCGTTTAGGCCCGCCCTTCAAAATCCCACAAAAAACAGGGTGGGGCGGACATATTTGAGAGTGTTGGTCTAAAATCTTGCCCTGCCTCGCAAAAAGTGAGGGCAGGGAAGGCCCGCGGGCATTGAACTTTTTAGGCTTAAAAGTTGTAAAATTGTATGAAAATGCTCATGCCGACAAAAAAGGGGTGGGGCGGGTGTAACACCCCAAATCTACCCCGCAATAAAGAGGAATATCAGAGTACAAAATTTCAAGAAAATAGAACATAACGATTCGGAGCATCACATTTTAAACAACAAAGTACTGAGATACATAACACACATGTAGGAGAACAATATCGAAATCATTAATCATTGTCAGCCAATCAAGTACTTGCATCGCAGCGGAAAATCATATGTCAACAACAATACAACTCATAATATCACGGCCAAACACGGCACGATACATCTAAAAAGTCTCAGCATAATATAAGGACAAGGTTTAACAAGGATAAACACAAGAAAACAAAACATAAACAAGTAATCCAACGTTCCCCGAGTGCTACGTATCAGAGCATTGACACACACCGACTCGAGCTATAGGTACACGACTACTCCGCGTCATTACCTGCACGTTACCAACGGAGGGTAACATTCAAACAGAAAGGGTGAGATATCATTCATTATAAAGAAGCGTATGATAATATTCAAAGCGGAGAAATAATCATACATCGGTCACCACTTCTCAACATATATCACTTACTACTATTCACATCATTCAACATCTTACCGAAAACAATAATATAATTCTCATTTAAGGCATACATAGTCATTTATCACATATGCTCAACGAAACAACCATCAAATTGACACAAGATAACATTCATGTTATGCGCACACAAATATTCAAATACGACTCATCATACGACTTTACTTATGCAACTCAAACAATGCAAATGCATGTGGTACCATTGGAGTAAAACTCCCGTCTCAAACAATTGCCATTGGGCCGTCTCAAACATTCGCCACAAGGGCCGTCTCAAACATTTGCCACTAGGGCCGTCTCAAACAATGCAATGAATGTGACTCAATTATGCACATTCACAATCACACTTAACGACATAATCGACTCAAACAACATAATCTACGTATACGACATGATCAACTGAAACGACAAAATCAATTCCGGATATCCAATGTCAACAAAATCCAATTCAAGAAGATTCCAAGAGTTTTCAAAGTTATTCTAAGCATATTCTACGAAAAGACATCAATTAGGGCTTCACGTAGGTTCAAACGGCACTTAAAAAGGAGTTACGGTTCAAAAGTTACATCATTTCAAAGTTTAGGAAAAGTTCTGCAAAACAGGGTTCGCGGCGCCAACAGGGTTCGCGGCGCGAACTGAGTAAATCAAATATTTCCTAAGTTTTTGCCAAGCAGTTCGCGGCGCCAACAAGGGTTTGCGGCGCGAACTGAGTGAACCAGAACTTCCAAAGTTTCTGCCAAGGGGTTCGCGGCGCGCACAAGGGTTCGCGGCGCGAACTGGCGATTTTCAGAAAACCCCAAACACAGAAAACAGCATACGAAACCCATCCCAAAACCCCTAAACTCAACCCAATCAAGTTGGAAAACATCAAACATCACGAACAACCACAGAATACATGGTATAAACACAAATATAACACATATTATGGGTCTTATAACATCATAACATCATCAAACATCAATTAAACACTTTTCAAATCATCAAATCAAGCATTTGTTCATAGACCCTAACATCTCTACACACAACTTCCATGGATGCAACATACAATCAAATCCCACCCAAAACATCATCATACATCCCTTTAGCATGAAAGAATCTCACCCTTACCTTAGGTTTGGATTGAAGACAACTCTAGCTTCAATATTGAGATTCCCCTCTTTCTCTTCACTCTACTCTTCTCTTCTTTCACCAAAAACCCCAAAATGAACTTCTAATTTCTATTTCCTCTAAAACCCTTGTTTTAGTTAAACCCTTACTATCTTAAATTACTAATGGGCTCTAACTAACACCCCTCACTTACTAATACTACCTTAGGCCCAATAATCAACAACACTTACTATCTTATATTATTTACTAACAATTCCCAAATAAAACAACATAAAATCAATTAAACATATAATTAACACATAATCCACAATTAATTCACATAAATAAATAATTAAAGAAAAACGGTCGTTACAGCGGGCACATTAAAGAGAACAATCATAAAACCTTTTCCCGCCTTGCAAAAAAGTGTGGGCAAAATGGGCTTTCCCCGCAAGCCGGGCCCGTTTTTCCACCCTTATCTTTGGAAAACGATGACTGAGTCATCAGTGAAGTTTTTGTACCACATGCATGAGTCAATAATGATGCATTGCATTCTTTGTGACATTGCATAATGGTTGATTAAGTGATGATTTGATGATGCGTGAATAAACGATATTTTGATAGTGATTGTGAATTGATTACATTATTATGTTGTGAATGGTGTAGTGACGTAGAGGTGTGCAATATGCTGACTTATGTGTATGATATCCTTGATGACCTTTGTGTATCTACTATATTTATTCCTTATCTCATTTATAATGATTATGAATTACTCACCCTTTCTTCTTGGAAATGTTGCCTCGATACGTGGGTAACTGGCAGGTGATCAAGAATAGTTTGTTGAAGCTTAGAGGATAGCTTCGGAGCGCGTTATTTACTTTTTGTCGAATAAAGTGGGTCTTGCTCTGATACGTAACATCGGGGTTGAGATCTTTTTTTGGATTTGTTACGTTCTTTTACTTATCTTGATATGACAAGTTACCTTTAATTGTATTTAACTGTTTTAGTTTATGATTCATGAATGATGAAGTATGAAGAAGTCTTATGAAGTACTTTAATAAAGATATTTTGAATTATGAATTCTGTTGCAAGAATTTGAATTATTATTGTTGTTGGTAAAGAAGTATTTGTTTTAAATAATTTTGAATACCCGTATTACGGAGCAAGATTTGTTATTTGATGTTATTTGAAGATGTGACATCTTTGATGGTGATTCTATTTTGTTTGTATTTTTGTAAATATATAAGCGAATTTTATGTGAGTTTTCAAAAGGTGTTACAAACACAATAATTGTTAACCCAATTCAATGCAAACCACACCTACACCTAAGGGGCATCCAACCCAAGAAAGAAAATCCACTCTTTAATAAAATCAGTACAAAGTGTTTTAGATGAACAAACCTTTTGCTCAGTGCCTCTCTTCTTAATTCTACCCAATTGTCTTTCTATTTAGGACTCCCTTTAAATATGAGAATCACCACTCATTTTCTCTACTAACCCTAGTGATCAACATAAATAAACAGTATGATGAATGTTGAATTACAACTCAACTAAAGAAACCAACGACTAATCCTTATGATATGAATGTAGGCGCTAACGCGGTGTACAAAAAATAAACAAAAGACTCAAATAAACCATAACACAAAGGTATTCAATCTAGAACACACACTTTCAAACGTAAGGAATGAGTCCTTAAATATCAATGCATTTCCTGGTTTTTAGGGATTAAGTTGTCAACTGTGATCTCGTCTAGAATTATAACAAATTACGTTGGATTTAATTTATTCCACAAAAGCCTCCAACAAAAAATATGATTTATTTTTAATTTAAATTCAAATCTAAATCTTCATTTAGATTGAATTGATCTTAAACTAAATATTAAAACAAATCACAATCACACACTGCTAAAAGATAGCAACAAATCTGATTGAAATCCAATCAGAAAATTAGCTCCAAATTGCAACGAACTTGACCTGCTGTCAAAGATTAGATGTTGCACATATGTCAGAACATCGTGTCCTACATGTGTCATTTCTTCACCAAACATCTTGTATACTTCATGTTGTTTTGCATGATATAACCTATTCAAAAAGAACAATAATATTCTACACATTTTATTTCTATTTTTTTAAATGACAAATACTTCATATATGTTAACTACTATATTTATGGATACAAAATAATGGTATATTTATTCCTAAATTTTGAATTTTAATTGCTTTTTTATGTCTTTTTAAAATATATAAGTCAATTTTTTTTATTCTTTTATATGTATTTTTTAAAATATATGTCAACAATTTTTATTTATTTTCTAACTTCAACTCATAATTAATAAAAAAATACGCATATCATACAAAACTTATACGTACGCACAAATTTATTATTAATTATTGAGAATGGATAACACCTCTTCTCAAAATTTACTCTCAATTAAATATAACGTAACACAACAAATAAATAAAATAGAGTAAAATTGATTCTTCATATTTTTTGTTTTTGTTTTCACCACTAATATCCTGTCCATTAGACCATTTAATATGATTCAGATGTCACTTCTAGCATCAAGTGGTTCTAACCTCCTTCCAATCACAAAATAAAATCGATTCTACATGTTCTATTTCACTTTATTTATTATTTAAAAATTCAAATAATAAATTTGTTATTTACCAGTTAATTAAATTTTATTCTATTTTACCTATTTTTTTCAAATAACTAAAATTTTCAATTTTAATTCCAAACTAACCCACCTTTCACAATAATTTTCAATATAATCATGTTAAAAAATATTTACGAGAAGAAGCCACTTGAATTGACGCCTCTTATATATATATATATATATATATATATATATATATATATATATATATATATATATATATATATATATATATATATATATATATATATATATATATATATATATATATATATATATATATATATATATTAATTTTTTCAGTTATCTGTGGATTTGTTGTCAGTTATCTGTGGATTTTTCAGTACATGTATTTAAAAAATATTACGCAAATAACCACGTTTCGGAGAAAATTACGTAAATAACCAGGTTTCAGAAACCTTTTACACCAAGGCGCTATCTGAGATGGCTTGTTCACTTTTATTTAGCCCTAGGTACCATCTGACATGGCACATTCAGTACTACCAAGCCAAGTGATATGGCGCATCCATTCACTTTTTAGGAGGAGGAGCCATCTCATATGGCTCCTCCTTGTATATGTGTTTTCTATAAATAATACCCCCTTTATCCACCATTTTTCACACTTTCTCATTAGATCTTCTCATTTTCTCCCAAATTTTATCAGCATGGCTTCTGAGATTTTCACAAGAGATGGGTATGTATTTTTCTCGGCCGTCAAACCGTCGATTAAAATAAAATTTTGGAACATCCATTCCATGGAGCGCCTTAAGAGAGAGTTGAAATGCTGGTTAGACGGGGACATCCCAACTGGAGAAGAAATTAGAAGAATCAAGAGAAGAAGAACCGCCACCTCACTTGCCACTGGAACGTCTCGCACTTGGTTGGAGGAAGTTGAAAGAGATAGAGACGTAATGATGATGATGCACGATTCTGATGACATTGTTTTGGTGTTTGTAATTTCTTTGATATTTTGTCGTGTTGTTGACCTTTTTTTATCCGCTGTATGTGTTGTTTTTAAGTTGTTATGTCATTTTATTTTTAGCAATCGTATGTGTTATAACAGATGTTCTTAATGAAAAAAGTCATGTTTCGATCTTACAAGAAGTGTGCATATAAATTTCAATCCGTTGAACCACTAGCACGAGTGGGACAATTTATTTTATTATGTCCGACTTGACGACATAAACCACTTTCTTTCTAGCTTTTCAAGCTCGTCCATTTTAGTTGTGATACACTTGCTTTTGGGACGACCCTTTTTATTTCTCCGCATTTGGTCGTTGTGCCAAACAATTTACCCCTTGTACGCAGGCCAATAATCCTTTTTTGCTACAACTGCAAAGCCATTGTTGTATACGTGGAGCAAGGTCTCAGACTTGTAAATGGGAGAAAGAAGTGCTAATGCATCTAAGTGAGAATGGGAACATGCTGCAATGATATGGGAGAAAGGCATACGAAATGCTTGAAACTTTCCGCAATCGCATCAACGTTCTTCTAGTAGAACCCTATACTCTTGTCTTGGTAGCCCTCCGTTGTAGTCGATTGTTTCTTTGACCATGAAATTCTGGTTATGCCGGTCAAACCTTGTAACCATATGTGTGCTGGCCTTCGCACCTTCTGCCTTGATAAATCTTGTGCAACATTCACTCCATAATTTTCCAGCTCGTAACACCGCATCGCACCTTTCACCTCTTTGTGCAAACAATGAAGCCATCCTAAAATATGTTGATTTTACCAAAGCAGTTACATGGAGATTTTGTATGCCTTTGAAGACACCGTTCATTGATTCAACTAGATTTGTTGTCATGTGTCCCCATCGTTGTCTCTTGTCGTATGACCTAGTCCATTTCTCCACTGGAATATTATCAATCCAACTACCTGCATCTGGATTTGACAATCTGATCTCTTTGCAATAATGTTTGAAAGATGGTTGATTTAATGCATACCTTGCGTTCATAACCAATTTGCGAAGAGCTATGTCTTTAATCTCTCGCGTGAGATTTTGTACAATAGGTCTAATGTAGAACATATGCGTATAAGGGGGTTTATGCCAACCATTAGCCGGGTTATTGTATGCACTCACAATAGAAGCATGTCTATTAGAGATCAAATAGAGACCAGGTTGTGGAGCCACGTGTGTTATGAGATTTTTGAGAAAGAAACTCCAACCCCCCATCGGTCTCTCCCTCGACTAGAGCGAATGCAATTGGGAAGACGTTATTTTTGTCGTCTTGTGCGACTGCCATTAGTTGGGTGCCTTTGTTGATGAGAGGTAAGATTTCTTGACATATAATATCGTAACTTAGTTTACGATGATCTTGCGAGCGATTAGAGTTGATGCAAGTGTGGGGTTGAGAAATAGAGCTTATCACCTAGGAATCACTTCTCAACCTATATAAAGTTGTAAGCTTGAACATACACTCACAATTGGTACATTTGATTTTGTACCGTTCTGCATTTGTTTAATCCACTTTAAAATCCACAAAGTTTAACATGTGGAACTTTTTTATAGCTCGCATGCATTCCTCCTTTGAACGAAAGTTGTCTTTCTCTTTTAAAGTTGCATCTGATTGCATGCACGAGTTGTGGAATATGTCTGATGAGGGCTCATCATCGCCCATGTAAACGTTAGACATGTGCGGAGGTGGTGTGTTGTTGCAATTTGAGGTATTAAACCTTGAACACCGTCTTCAGAATCATCGTTCACCATGTCATCAAATTATAACTCTTGATCTTCTTCGTCTTCATCAATTACATTGACCTCAGCTTGTTCTTGTTCGATGGAATCAATAACCTGGTTCTCGTTTGGTTGTTGGAGTAGGACGTACAACTCAATCGAGTCGTACCCGGAATATTCGTGATTACAAAACATGTTATGTAGATCTTCGTCATCCTTAACCTCCACCTGGTAAAATTTTGTTTGGTCGCCAAAAAAGACAAGATGTTGATAGAAGACCTATGACACTGTACCTTGGGAGAGTTGGTCTCCAATCGGTTTTTGAAATATACAAAGTTCGTTTTTCTACTTAAACAAAACAGGTTACTTCGATGTTTCGAAATACAAATTCGGATGCATCACATTGGTAAGTCTCACCATTTATGTGTGCATTAATAATATATTGTGGTGCAGAGGTCATGTTGTTGTTTGAGTGTTTGAGTGCAAAAAGAAGGGAGGCGCTATCTTAGATGGCTTACTCGTGGCATGTGTGACTCATGCATGCAACTCCAACAACCTCATTAAATTGATCATCTCAACACTCCCCTATAAATACACTTGTTCGATTTTTTTATTCATCATCAATTCTAAACCTTTCTACTACACACTCTCTTACAATCTCATATATCATATCTATCAAACTTTGAATTATGGCTCTTCTCTCCATGGGCGATAAACATAGAGGCACAATAGAAAACATTGCCGCATACGTAAGTTTTACATATTCATTTGTATATTTTACATATATTAGTTTACATATTCATTTACATATTCATTTATTTATTCATTTATTTTTTAGGATGCGTCGAGATTTCGATGTCATGGACACGGTTTTATGGCTCCCGATCTGCTTATCATACCATATCTACAACAAGCCGATTTTGGACATGTTATAAACATTACAAACACCATAATTGATACGAGGTTCATACTTGCACTGTTAGAAAGATGGAGACCTGAAACACAAACGTTTCAGCTCCCCATTGGTGAATGTACCGTCACCTTAGAAGAAGTGTATATGTTGTTGGGTCTCCCTATTGACGGTAATGAGGTGAATGGTCCAGTTCAACTACCCAATGCTCAATGTGAGGAATTGTTGGGCAAAAATATGTTAGGTCAAGCTGATGCGAGGGGTCAAGGTATTTTTCTATCCCAACTTAAGACACATTATGAGAGTCTTCAATTGAATGAAAATTCAACCAAGGAACAAACAATAGTAAAAGATAGAAATTACATTATGATATTGTACAGGCAATAATGTCAATATGTTGTATTTACCATTGCTTAGAGATTTTAATGAAACAAAAGAGTATAGTTGGGGTTCCGCCGTTTTAGCCTTTCTATACGCTTCATTATGTAAGAATGCAAAAAAAGATGCTTGTACCTTTTATGGATGTGCCCTCTTGCTACAAGTATGGGGTTGGTGGAGATTGGACTCTCTTAACCCCATGATATTCAGCTTCCCCTACACAACAAAGTAAGTCCACAATGCTATCTATTTTATTTCGATTAATGATAAATATTTGTAAATAATTTATTAAATCTCTTTGTTTTAGGTTTTGCGTAAATGGCATGGATTACACGAAGAATCCTCAACGACATCTTTCTTCGTATCGTAATCTTTTGGATCACTTTGGGAAAGGCGATGTATGTATTACCTATAAAAGTTTCTTCTTTTAATTTATTTATCTTTAATCGTTATCATTAATTTAAGTTTGTCCGCAGTTTATTTGGAGACCATATTTGAGTTTGGAGCATCAAACCAACCAAGAGGATGTAGAAATTTGGACTGCAAAAACAACAATCATACGGTTTAACGTTGTGGAGATGCACCATAGCGACCGAGTTAAAATGTAGTTTGGCATGCTTCAAGATATTCCGTTTGACCCAAATTACTTGGATCCTTGGCATAAAAAAAGGGTCGACGGCCAGTGGGATATTGATAATTGGCAAAATTTTGCACCGTAGTGGTGTAGAATGTGGAGGAGACGTGCCCGACATGTGTTGTTGTTTCCTGTTTTCCCCGATGAGCATCGTATGCAACACACACGTCAATATATCACATAGTACAAATCGGTTACTAACCCTGAAATGTTTGTGGCTGAGCCGAGGTATTTGGTTGACCCACGCACACGTTGGGCATCCACATCAAATCAACAACAACAATACCCACCACCGTACACCACCCAACAAGCATACAACCAAGAATACCAACAATCGTACACCACCCAACAAGAATACCAACAACCGTTCACCACCCAACAACAATACCAACACCAAACCCAACACACAACAACCTCCCATCAAACACAATGACGACGGAGATCCACAAGCACCCAACCCCAAAGCCAATATCTAAACTAGTACACCCACATGCCCCATACTTAACCACAATACCAAGAACAAACACAATACTTTCAACATGCAGATGCGTGCCCTTCATCATCTCACCGTAGCCCAGACATGGGCATACATGAACAATATTCCCCAACCGACCCCACATACAGCCAACCATCACACCGTACTAGCCAACAACCATATCTGTACCAAACTCCACAAAATCCAATTCCAACTTACCCCACTTTTTCGGATAAGCAATGTTATCGAGTTCACATCGACCCAACCCCCCACACTGATGCGACCAAATTTTGACAACATGGGTCAACGATTATTTGTAAGCGGTACTTCGGAAGATTTTGATATGACAGATTACATAGACGCTGAACGCATTTATTTCACGAGGCCCTCGACCCAACCACAACAAGAAGGTCCTAGAGTGCACCAACGAACTATGCGATCTCGCAATAGTCGTTTTAAAAATCCGAACGACTATTAAATTCTATGTAACTTTATTTCTATGATGTAATCGTTTTATATTAATGAAAATCGTTGTCTCATTTCTACATTGTCATTTATTAAAACAAGACTAAAAAAAAGAAAAAAATTGCACTGAGGCGCCATTTGAAATTGCTTAGTGCAGAACAGATGCACGTAGGAGCCATCTCACATGGCGTCTACCTATAAATGCTACAAGGGAGATGCCATCTCACATGGCTGATGCGCTTAAGCCATTTTTGAAATCTAGTTATTTACGTAATTTTCCCCGAAACGTGATTATTTGCGTAATTTTTTTAATACATGATTATTTTTTTAAAAATTCTAAATCTGCAAGTAATATCAAATCCGCAGATAATTAAAAAAATAAAAAAGATACATGAGGTGCCAATTCAAGTGGCGCCTCCTCTTTAATCCATTTTTTTAATTTGAAACATGATTATATTGGAAATTAGTGACGTCTCCTCAAAAGTTTTTTTGAAACATGATTATATTGGAAATTATAGTGAAAAGTTGGTTAGTTTGATATTAAAATTAAATATTTTGGTTATTTGAAAAAAATTGGTTAATTAAAAATTGATTCTTCATGTTATATTTCACTTTATTTATTATTTAAAATTTTAAATAATAAAATTTATTCCCTCTGATTTTATTTATAAAAAAAATTACTTTTTAGATTTATTAAAAAACAATATCTCTGATTCATATCTACTTAATATAAATCCAAGGTTGTCATGATAGCAACCTTGGACACAACCCTAACCCTAATTCTTACGTGGCATCATATTAGAATCCTAACGCTTATGTGGCATCATATTAAAATTTAAAATTTTTATCACTCTTATTTTAATTCTTCACACCAACTTCAATTCAATACCACAATTAATAATAATATTAAAATAAATAATGATAATAATATTAATAATAATATAATAATATTAAACCATCACTATTAATATTAAACCACCACTATTAATAATAATAAAATAATATCTAAAGTTATTTTAAGTAGATAAATTTATATTAAGTCGATAGTTAAGACAAATTTTTTAGCCTAAAATATTTTAATTCAATATAAAGTTATAATAGTGTTTGACATAATATTTAATTTAGTCTTATTTTTTCCCTTGAAAAATTACAAAATAGATACTCCTGTATAAAATATAATGTAAATAATATATATACTTATATTTCCTTATAATAAAGACAACACATTAAAATATAAAATACATAATTCTATAAAAAAATAGTAACATTTTTCTGTTTTAATTTTATTTCTAACTTTAAATATTGATCTAATTCTAATAGTAATAATGTTTTTTTTTTAAGTCTTATTTCCCCTTGCATTTTTGTTATGGCTAAAAAAATATAGAAAACTATAAAAAAATTATTAAGTTAATCATAATTAAATTGAAATATTGAAACATTGTTTAACATCTTTTAGTCTAAAATATTCTAATATAATATAAAATTATAATAGTCTTTGCTATACTAAATAAAATTATAATATTATTTCTTTTGGTCTTATTTTCTGTCATATTTGTATTAATGAAAGATTAAAAAAAATAGGTGTTTCTATAAAATATATAATTTTAGGTAATATATAGATTTAAAAATTCTTATAAAAAAAATATATTTTTAAGAGTAATAATGTAAGACATTTTTTAATCCATAAATTCCCATCATTATTAATTTTTTTTAACAGTTTTTAATCTCCATTAAAAATATCATAAATAATCTTTTATAGGTCTTTGTGCAATACTTATTACTTATCAGTTACTATTTTGATAAATAATTGATAGACTAATCATTTTTTAAAATATATAAATGTATTAATATAAATGCTTTACAAAATTAACTATTAACTTTTTCGGTTCAAAATATAAAAAGATATACTTTAATGTACATTTTTTACTATCCAATCGGGTTCTTATATAAAAGACAATATAATTCTAACAATAATAATGTATTTTGTTTTGAATTATTATAAATTTATAGCAATTTCTTTTCTATTCCATAACTTTCTATCATTATTAGTTTTTTTTTCTTTTTTTAGTTTTTAATCTTCATTAAAGATATCATAAAAATACTATTTGAATAGGTCCTTGGTAAAATACTTATTATTATTTATCAGTTACTATATTGATAAATAATGGGTTGACTAATCAATTTTTAAAATATATAAATGTATTAATATAAATGCATTACAAAAATAACTATTAACTTTTTCCGTTAAGAATATAAAAAAAATACTTTAATGGACGTTTTTTACTATCCAATCAATCTTTATTTAATTTAATTTCTATGCATTCATTATAAATACCTAAAGAAATGATCTTCAATCTCATTCTTTTTTTTTCATTTCTCTTTTAAAAACTTTCTCTTCAATTTCCTCAACTGACAATGTTAACTGTGAATTGGTCAAATATATTATTTGAATTTACATTCTCCTTCATATAGTTAAAGGAAGAATAAGAAATTTATGTAATTTTGAAGATTTTTTTCCTTCTTACTTTATATAGTTCATTTTTATTATCTCATGTATGTGATTTGAATAGTTATAATTTCATTATTTGTTGAATTTTCAGGTTGAATCACATTTTTATGGAGAAAAAAGTTAGTTGGTAAATCACATTTTATTATAAATAAAATTTTGATTGACAAAGGTTAAAAGATAATTAGACTAATATATGTTGACTTTTCCTTTTCTATAATTAATTGGAATAATAAAAAACGGATGAAATTTCTTTATTTTTCAGGTTGAGTCACATATTTTGTCAGACGATAAAGAGGAGTTGAATCACATTTTTTATCGAGAAAAGTGAGTTGATAAATCACATTTGGATTGACAAAGGCTAAGGGAGAATTAGGATAATTTATTATTTGAGTTCACTTTTATTTTTCTATAATTAATTGGATGAATTAAAAAAGGTAAGAAATTTCAAGTCTATTCCCTTTTTTGTCTTTATTTTTTATTTATCTTTTTTAATTATATATCAAAAAGGAGATTTGATCAATTATAATTTAATTTTTTTTCAACTTAACTCACATATTTCAGTCCGACAATAATGAGAGATTGAGCCACCATTGATTAAAAAATAGAATTTTAATTGGCAAAGTGATTGGATGTGTGAGGTAGGCTTTGGATAATATGCATAAGGATTTTCCTTATGCACCATGCATAAGCCTACATAAGTCATTGGATCATGTTTTTTTAATCCAGTATTGAGTATTGAGTATTGAGTGGTAACTATTGAGTATTGAGTAATAACAATTGATATCTAGAATTTGATCCAAGGGTCCATAATAATCTATGCATGGTGCATAGATTTTTATCTATGCACGGTAACTGCACCCTGTGAGGAATATTATTCTAGAGATTATAATTATGAAAATAATATATTTATAACTTTTGTTGTTCTTTTTGTAAAACGTTAATTTTCAATATTAAATTTATACATGTATATGAATTTTGTGAAACTTATAATTACTTATAAGTGAATGCAATTATATTATATGATATTACTTATAATTAATATATGTGACTATGTTTTGTATTTGGTAAAATAACCTATAATAAAATATTTTTTACAATTTTTTTTGAAAATTTAAATTAAGGTAGAATAATTTTATTTATTTATTATGGTGTATTGTAAGGTACACCATATTTTTTCTGTTTTAAAAAATATAATTTATCTTAAAGTATTGTTTGCTTTCTACATATTTTAATAAAAAATTTAAAACAATTAAGTATGTTAAAATTTTGTAACTAAAATATTTCACTTCAAATTTAAACATTAATATAAAAATTGAACAAGTTGATCTCAATATTTAGTGTATATCTGTCATTCTATTTTTCTTTGCAAACATGTTATTCTATAATTTAATTTATGTATATAATGTTTTATCATTATTATTAATATCTTTCTACACAATCGTTAAATTTTATAATTTCAAATACTATTAAAATACTTAAAGAGTTATACTATTTACTCTAAATTCTAACATTTGAATTAAATATCACAGTTTATTATGAAAAAAATGCAACAATTTTGTTAAAACAATTAATTAAAATATATAATTTTTTTTAATGATATCGCGCGGGTCATATACATTAGTTACTTTATCTATAAAAAAAAGTAAATTTTTTCTTATTTACTGCTGAATTAAATTTTATTCCATTTTATCTGTACAATAGATCTTACCATAATCTAAAACAATTTACCTGATCCAAAGTCTTCCCCTTTTTCTTTGGAACTCTCCTCACACAGTCAACTTCAAAACTCATCTTTCTTAACTATTCTTACTATTTTCGCTGCACCTTTCAGCCGCAAGATTCCGAACACCAAAATCCATGGACGAAGACTTCGACATCCCCCAACCCGAAGAAATGAACGAGGATTTCGATCTCCCGGAAGACAAAGTAGGCGAAGAGAGAGACCTCAATGATCTCGGCCTCAAGAAGAAGCTTCTCAAGGAAGGTGAAGGATGGGACACTCCCGAAACCGGAGACGAAGTTCAAGGTACGACCACTACGACGTCGTTTTATTCCTCTCTAGCTTTGTGTTTTTCATTTTCAGTTTTAAAATTGTTTTTTCATGTTGAGTTGTTTATAGTTCTCTACACTGGGACTTTGGTTGATGGAACTAAGTTTGATGCAAGTCTTGATAGAGATCAGCCTTTCACCTTTCAGCTTGGATCAGGTCAGTACTGTAATTTCATTTCTATTTTGGTGTTTTATTTATTTATTTTTTTTGGATTTTAGGTATTTGTTGAATTTTAGAAGTGTTGTAAATTTGGTGTAATGAGTGAATTATATGTGAGTTGTGTGAAAATATAGTGTGTTGTGAAAGCAGCTATAAATAATTGTTCATTTTGGGAAAATGTGTGTCAAAATAGTCTTACATTGTTTGGGATACGAGATTAAGGATAATTTATATATAACACCCTCACTCTTCAATCTAATGATGCATCTTTTTTAAAAGACAAAGCTGTGAGGATTTTCACACCCAAATTGAATAGTATCTCCTAGCCGTGGTGTGGGCACCGTGCCCCTTATCCTCAAGTTGAGGGCAATTGTTTTGAGTTGGAAAAAAAATTTCACATTACTTGGGAAGGGTAGTTTATATACTATACCCACATGTTGTGACGCAGACTTGAGGTTTACTGGAATATTTATTACACATTTTAAAAATTCAACGATACTCATCTAATTAGATTTTAGTTATATATCACTATAATATGGATGAGTGAACCTATGATATTAATCTCGGATAGTGGTGCCGAGTGTTTGATCCCAAAATTTCTAAAATAGTATAGCAGTATAGCACATAGTTATATAGTGAGATAACTGCTTTTGCAAAAGACAAAAAAGTAATATACCTATGAAACATCAATCCCATCATAATACATTAATGCTCAAAATAGAAAATATTGACAATTAATCTTTGTTATTTCTATCTAACATTATGTCGGACTCAAATGTGAGTGGTTAAGTCACATATCGACTATAAATAGAGAAAAAGTTGAGTATATAAGATAAGTGACCTATACTCCACTGTCTTAAGGTTTTTGGTGGATATGTGGCGTCAAAGTCTTTTGAATCCTGAACGTTTAGCCCATTGGCACTTCCGATACTCTTCGGATTCTCTAACAAGTGGTATCAGTCTATCAGAGTCTGGTTAGGCTTGGTGGGAGAGCGAAAGTGAAATCCTAGTATGGATCAAGGTTAGTGATGTTGGGTGACTCACATTAATGGTGAACCTAAGTACAAAGAAGGAAGAGAACTATGAAGCACGCCACGGATACGGGACATCAAACACTCCATACTAAAAATGTACAACGTGTGTTAAAAAAAAAGAAAAAAACAATTTTGTTTGAAACACTTGTCTGAATTGTCCGACACGTATTGTGTGAGTGTTATACGCGTGTCAGACACTGAGTCAAAGAGTGTCGAAACAAAGAAAAAAAACCATTTTTTGGGACACTTGTTTGACTTTTCCGACACTTCTCTGGCTTTTTCAACACGTATCGTACAAGTGTCGGACACCGCGATACGCATACTCTTAGAAGTGTCCCTTCTTCATAGGCAGATAACGTCTCAGTCTTTACCACCGTAGCCTTCACCAGTAATAACAGTCTTTGTCATTGGAAACTGATAGACGAACCATTGGTTCTGTCAGAGAACAGTCAAGGAGGAGAAGAAAGGCTTCACAGAAGAAAATGTTACGTCAATCTTCGTGAACGAGTGTGAAGAAGTAGTAGTTGCTCATACTTATGATAAAATGACCAAAAAACTCAGAATCTGAACAGAGTTGGTTAATGGTAATTTAGAAGCTTTGAAGTTTAAACCTAATTGTGGCCGCCACAATTAAATTCAAATGTAATTCGCGTGTGATTTTCGGTTGAACGCCATGCCTGCAAGATGTGGGCCGCCTACAAAAGGCTCAGTAGCGGATGGCAAGGTCTGCTCCGCAAAGCCGCGATAGTGCGCGATTGCCTCTGTTGAACACATAGGAGGGGACTGATAAAAGAACAGTGTATATTTAAAATTGGCTTATTGATCAAAGCTGTCACTTGGGTTGTGGGAAACAACTTCAAAAGACAATAGAGGAAGCAAGTAATTTGATGAAAGGGTAATAAGCTATGAAGCACATACACCGGAAACACGACATTGACACTGACACGTTAACACCGGTATTAATTTGAAAAAATGAATAAATTAAGCGTAACCACATGTGTTGGTGTTGGTTTCGAACACAAACACGGGCACACACACATTTTTCAGAGGCGTTGGTGCTACATACTAATAAGTTTTGATGATATTACTTTATTAAATGTTTCCTGTTGTAACTGTTATTATTTTAAGAAGTGTTGCATAATTTGTCTTTTTAAAATAACGTGTTTTTCATTTCATTATGTACTTTTTATTACATGCTTATGCTCAGTTCAGTGCATGAAGTATCTGTGATTGAAATTGTGTTTGTTAGAAAATCATGATAAAATATTTAACCAGTTTGAGCAATGGCACTCAGATTTTTAGTAAATTTCACATGTATTTTGATTTGAGTATTTGACAGGCTTAATATTAGAAAATCACAATGAAATTTGTGTAACTGATATGCAGGGCAAGTAATTCAAGGATGGGATGAAGGTATTAGAACCATGAAGAAAGGTGAAATTGCACTCTTCACCATCCCACCCACGCTAGCTTATGGTGAATCTGGTTCACCTCCCACAATTCCTCCTAATGCGACACTCCTATTCGAAATTGAGCTGTTGTCTTGGACGAGTGTGAAGGACATATCTAAAGATGGCGGTATATTTAAGAGGATACTCAGTGAAGGGGAGAAATGGGAGAACCCCAAGGATCCTGATGAAGCATTGGGTATATATACACATCTCATATAATTAGGTTTATTTGATGCCTGCATTAGTTAGCTACTAATTCTTAGCTATTTGTTCGTTTTACCCATTATCAATGCAGTTAAGTACGAGGTTCGTCTGGATGATGGAAAGGTTGTAGCGAAGTCTGATGGAGTGGAGTTCACTGTCAGTGAGGGTCAGTACCTGGAAACTTTGATAAAAGACATTTTTGATTTTTTTGTCGGAATCTGAAATTGACATTTAATCTATAATAGGTCATTATTGCCCTGCAATCTCAAAGGCTGTTAAAACCATGAAGAAGGGAGAGAAAGTGATTTTATTAGTAAAGCCTCAATGTAAGTTGTGTACAGAATACTGAATGCTTTGGTGATATTTTATACTCGTTACTACATACTTCACAATCTTTCCTTCTCTTATTATTATTTGTTCAAAAAGTTTATCCATTTCTTTGTTGCGTCATAGATGGATTTGGTGAGAAGGGGAAACCAGCACATGGCGATGAAGGTGCAGTTCCACCAAATGCATCACTACAGATTACACTTGAGTTGGTTTCTTGGAAGACTGTTTCAGATGTGACTAGCGACAAGAAGGTTATAAAGAAGATCCTCAAGGAAGGGGAAGGTTTTGAGCGTCCAAATGAAGGGGCCATTGTAAAATGTAATTGCTAATCAATGTGAAGGATGATTTTTGTTTTTACTTACGTATTTACTATGTTTTACTGATAATATTTTTCGTCAACACCTCAGTGAAACTAGTTGGTAAGCTGCAAGATGGTACTGTCTTTTTCAAAAAGGGCCGTGACGAAGAAGACAAGCTGTTCGAATTCAAAACAGACGAGGGTAAATAGAGATCTGTATATGTTTTTATCTAATACCTATTCCTCCGAATCCAGTATTTGTTTTTGGTTATGTGAATGTTTGATGTGCTGAAACTTTATACAGAGCAAGTCATTGATGGACTTGATAAAGCTGTATTGACTATGAAGAAGGGTGAGGTAGCATTATTGACCATTGCTCCCGAGTATGCATTTGGCGCATCAGAATCCCAACAGGAGTCGGTTTTAATTCCGTCTAATTCAACTGTGTATTATGAAGTTGAACTAGTGTCATATGATAAGGTAAGTTTTATATCAGAGTGATGAATTTAAGCTGTGCTTTAATATTATTTATATTATAGAATTTGTTATTTAGAAAGGCCATAGCCTCGCCGCCTTAACTATAATGTACTAGTAACTGTGTATTATGTTATTTTTGTAAGCTCTCAAACAATTTTGCAAGTGCTTATGCAAGTAGATAAGCTTAAATGAATTCAAATAGACCTCAATAGCTAAAAACTAGTTTGATACCGGTACTTGTTTTTTAGATCATCATCATGTATGTACCTTAAACATGCTGCCATGTAAGGGAAACTTATTTATGCTGCGTTGATTTCTTTCTCTACGTTTGTTTTATTATTATTCGTATTCATGGTTTTATTCATTAATAATCTCTTTCTAGTATTTGTAATCTCTTTCTCCTCTCAGGAGAAGGAGTCTTGGGATATGAGCACCGAAGAGAAAATTGAAGTTGCTGGTAAGAAGAAAGAAGAAGGGAATGTTTTGTTTAAAGCTGGTAAATATGAAAGGGCTTCCAAAAGATACGAGAAGGTATTTAAAAAAATTGCATTTGTTTACTGTTTCAAGTGTTCTTGCATCTTCTGTGACATAATTTTGTTTCCGACATTTGACTTTAGGCTGTGAAGAACATAGAGTATGATTCATCCTTCAGCGAGGAGGAGAGAAAGCTGTCAAAAACCTTGAAGATCGCCTCGTATCTAAACAATGCTGCTTGCAAGTTGAAGTTGAAAGAGTACAAAGATGCAGAGAGATTGTGTACCAAGGTACTAAATTGTCTCCTCATTCTTTAGAAATCACTATTTTCTCGAACCATACAGAATGAGGATTTTTATATGCGGATTGGTAGGTGTTGGACATTGAGAGCACAAACGTGAAAGGCCTCTATAGAAGGGCCCAGGCAAGCATGCAGTTGGGTGACTTGGATTTGGCTGAAATTGATGTTAAAAAAGCTCTTGAGGTTGAACCTGACAACAGGTACATGCACAGAATAATCAAACGCCTTTGAATGTGATTGAATACTAGTATTTTTTGCAATCTGTTGCTTTTGATTTTGGGAAATATTTCAATGCTAATTGTTGTTGATACGAATCAGGGAAGTAAAGCTGGAGTACAGGAATTTGAAGGAAATGATAAAGGAGTACAATAAAAAGCAGGCGAAATTTTATGGAAATATGTTCAGCTTGACAAAGGCTTGATCCTGAACAAAACTTTAGTATGCCATTATATTTCGAGTATGTTCCTTTTATTACCCTTTGCTGCTGATCTTTTTAGGTGGAGTGAACTTGAAAAATGTGTTTACTTTTTGGCATTTGTGTTAAATATGCAGAAAGTTGCTATCGATGCTACTGAATCCGTGGGTATCAACTACCGAATCTGATCAAGTTGAGTATCTGGTTTCTACGGGTTTGATTATTATTGTAGTGAATATGGGTTATGGGAAAAAATGCATTGGACATACATTTCGTATTTAGTATTGAATGTTATACATAATTGACTTGATTGAATATTTCACCCATTAACTGTAATGATTTGTATAATAACTACTAATTAGTTATGAATAGAAATAGGCCAACTATTGCTTAAAGTCTAGTTTTTAAATGTTTGAATTAGATGTGAACAAGTTTACTTAAAATTTATATTTGGATGCAATTTTTTGTTTGTCATACATTTGGAAGTAATCGTATGATGTTAAAGTGTGAAATCAAATCACCAATATGCTGTTTGAAGAGTTGCTGACATAACTCTCTTAAGAACACAATGATTAATTCATTCTTTTAGCTGCTTAGTTCATTTTTCAGAAATCCCATTCCTCACTCAGACTGGATGATTGAGGTCCCAAATCTCCTGCCAATAAATTGATTTGTAGTACAAAATTTGGGTAGAAAAACATGTTGATCTATTTAACCATACAAGCTATATTCATATTCAAGTTTCAAATATAAATTTTCCACAAGTGCTGATATAGCATTACAATTGTTGTAACAATCTATAAGACATTTTGTCACCTATTCAATTTGTGGTTTTGCAATTTTTGTGGATAGAAAGATGCAATGCAATGGTAGTGTGGACCAGTTTTTATTTAAGGGAATTTCTCCTGAAAAACACCTCTAAAAATCTCTAAATACCATTTGGATATACATATCCGAAGGTACTCTTTTCACATTTTAATATATTTCAGATATACATATCCGAAAACACTCTTCTTCAAACGTTTTTTTTATTTAAACGTTGGATTTAAAATGCCAGAGATTTTTTTGGATATGCATATCCAAAAAAATCCTTCATATACATTTTTTCCACCTTCACTATTTCATTCATTTTGTTTCTCTAAAAAACCAAAACTCTCTCCAAAACCTCAATCATTTTGAATCAATTTTTCGTCTCCAAATCAAGTTTCAAGTGGTTGATCATAGCAAAGAAAACTACAATTTGATGAAGCAAGAGAGGGGAGGAAATAGGAAGAAGTCGGAGAATTTACCGGTTTTAGAATTAAGCGGTGATAATTCATTCGGTGCATTTTAGAATTTACCGGATCATTTTTTATATGTATTATCGTGACAAATGTAAAACCAATACGATTCTATATATATATATATATATATATATATATATATATATATATATATATATATAAGTTACACTCGCTCATAACTTGGTAAAGGGTATTTGTTCTTGATGGTGGCCTTATTCAACCGACGGTAATCAATACATAGTATCATCCCACCATCCTTCTTCTTTACTAACAACACTGGAGCTCCCCACGGCGAGACACTAGGTCGCACAAAATGTTTAGCCATTAGCTCCTCCAGTTGCCCCTTCAATTCTCTTATTCAAGCGGTGCCATCCGATACGGAGAAACGGATATAGGAGCCGTTCTCGGTATCAGGTCAATACCGAATTCCACTTCCCTTTCCGGAGGAAGAGAAGTGACATCCTCAGGAAAAACATTAGGAAATTCTCTAACAACAGCAATTTGCGAAACCTCTAACTTGTCACCCGTCTCCTCAGTAAGAACCAAAAGAACAGACTTCTCCTTCTCAAACAAGAAATTAATCATACCTACTGTACCTTCTAGTGTAGTAGTCAAAACATCTTTCGGAGTAGCTTCTTCAGATGGAATAATGATTAACTTCTCTTCACACCCAATGAACACCGAATTAGCAGAAAGCCAATCCATTCCCCAAACAACGTCTACTTTCTTAAGTGGTAAACAAATAAGATCAATCTGGAAATTTCTACCACCCACAGATAAGGCACAATTCTCACACACCAACGGTGTCTCGACCATCTCATCCATAGCAGTAGTAACCGCCATAGGAGGAAATAAAGGAGTAGCTTGCAACCCAAGTCGATTCATACATTGCAATGACACAAAAGAGTGTGTTGCTCCACAATCAAATAGCACAAAACAAGAATGCCCATTAATGAAACACGTACCCGCAATCAGAGAGTTATCACTCTTGGTCTTCTTAGCATCCAAGGTATACACTCTACCGGTACCCCTTCCTTGCACTTGATTCCTATTCTGAGGATAATTTCTAGCCATATGCCCTTCTTGCTGACAATGAAAACACTTCACCCCTTCAAAGTTACACCTTCCAAGGTGATTCTTACCACAACTACGACACACCGGAGGTGCACTAGACCGAGAACCTTGCACTTGCTTCCCTTTGAAAGCCTGTGGCCTAGGTCGAAATTGTTGGCTTGGCCTTCCTCTCTCATGTTGATTCTTCTTCTTCAAATCTTCCTCAGTTTGAACTTTCTTCAAACTGGTCTCAGCCACATAACATTTTCGCAACAACTCCGTATAAGTAGTGAACTCCCTCTAGGACACACTATGAGAGATATCAACCCTTAAACCAAACAGAAACTGGTCCACCTTCCAACTCTCATCAGGAGCATACGCGGCCTGCCTAGAGTAAGCAGGCAAAATTTCAAACTTCTCAGCATAAGTAGCCACTGACATATTTTCCTGCCTTAACTGTTGGAACTCCAACTCCTACTTAGTCCTCAGCGAACTAGGGAAGTATTTCTCCATAAAAGTGGTCTTGAAATTTTCCCATTCCTTAGGTACTTCCTGAGTAGTCATCAAAGCAGAAGCACCCTTCCACCCTCTCATTGCTGGACCTTTCAATGAATGAGAAGCAAACACCACCTTGTTCTCTTCACTACAATGCACGATCTCAAAGATTCCTTCCACATTGGCCACCCACTCATGCGCTTTTATAGGATCTAATCCGCCATGAAATTCCGGAGGATTCATGCGAATGAAATCCCTATAAGTCCCACCTACAGCTTCGGGCACAACCACTGGAACATTATGACCGCCATTCATCTGTTGCATCATCTGCAGCATGAACTGATTCTGTTGCTGTTGCATCTGTTGCATGAACTGGGGCCATGGAACATTCGCACCGCCATCCGGTGGATTCACTTGTGGAGGCTGTGTGGGGGGTCGACCACGAGTTCTGCGTCCGTCCGCCATGTTCCTGAAGGTCATCAAAATGGGATTAAGTTGATCAGGCTCAATACCATAGTCATAACACAACAAAACTCATGGGAACACAACACATCTTGGACAGAAAGAAACACTTATAATATCTCATGGCTAGGTCGAGGATACGACCTGCTTTGATACCAACTGTAACACCCATATATAAATACATACACCAAAGCATATATGTATACATGAATCCAAGTATTTGGTACTGAAAATACTTATAAGTTCCTAGTTAACACATTATACATATTAATGCCCTAATACAAAAGTTCTACCACTGGCATAATACATACAAGATGTTCAAAACAAAAAGATAAGAACTAGATCAAACAATGATCACAAAAGAAATCCACAACGGAAGCTTCGCCATATCCAAAAGAAACATAAGGAATAAGGAATCAAACTGCTTTCTCCTTACCCTTCGCGGAACCTGTAGTACCTGAAATCAATATATAATGGGGTGAGATACAAAATCTCAGTGAGTTCCCTATCTTATGGATCCTCTCGGCTCTAAAAGGTTCTAGCCTATCAATCTCAAGTCATAAAAGAAACTAGACCTTGAGTTCACACACTAACATTATATGGAATCATACATAGAGTTCAACAACTCAACACAATATTACTAGTCGGAAACCGATACCAAGGTATCCCTCTATTCCCGTCCCCTTCTACGTCTAGGAGGTGGCACGAGTCATGGATCCTTTGGAAAATCTTGACATACGAAATGGATTCGGACTCATGAGCCTTTCCTCATGAATCGTCACTTCACATGGCCCGTACACCATCACAAGTCTCTACCCTGTAAGGTTCCATTCGTACACAAAGCGGGAATCAAACCTGCCAAGATTAATAGTGCCTCTCTGCACAGTGCCTCTCTGCACATAGAATGCCTGTTAGCATTCAAAAGAAAAAGAAATAAAGAAATATAATGGTTCCGATTAGTACTTAATACAATGGTGATTGCTCACGCAAACCACTAGGCCTGTTAGCCTTTCCTCATAAAATTCTAAACACACGTATATTCCATATAATGTCTCACCCTAGGTTTTCTTTGTTAAGTTACACATACCTAACAAATCCTAGTTTTTCCTCACTTATCCGTTATTCATATAACAATGAAGTTATTCAAACCTCTTTGATATAAACATATATAACAAGGGCATACCAACCCCCCTGCAATAGGACTTAACCAACAATTATCATCATTGTCTATAAACAATGGCAATTTATCACAATAAATAGTGTACACATACATCATACCAAAAGCATACCGTTCACATGTTTCCGAACGATAAACAACCCTAGTAATCAAGCAATTCCCGACTCTCGAATAAATAATACTCCTTTTGTTCCCAAAACCTACACTACTAGAAAGTACACGATTCTAGCCTCCTACTGCTTCAAACGACGATTAAAACAGAGTTACGGTTCAAAAGTTATGGCCGAAACAGTTTTATGTTTGAAATAAAAATTTTCTAGTTAAGGAAGCTTCAGTTCGCGCCGCGCAGCCCCTTGGTCGCGCCGCGAACCCCAGGCAGTAGCCAACCTTCATAAATCTCCACAGTGTTCGCGCCGCTAACAGATGTTCGCGCCGCCAACCTCAGGCAGTGGCAAGTCCCTCAAGAATTTCCATAGTGTTCGCGCCGCGAACCCTTGTGCGCGCCGCGTACTGATGGCAGAACCAAAACCTCCCAGAAACCTGCATAGTTCGCGCCACGCAGCCCTTGTTCGCGCTGCGAAGCGCGCGATAACTGAGTTCTCAGCTCTGTTCCACACATAACACTCATGGCTCAAATCCAACTAAAACCACCCAAACCTATTCCAGATCATACTAAAGCATAGAAACAACCTATATATGATATATTCATGGATTGTAAACACTTATTCATGATCATAGATGAATTTGGTCCAAAACCTAGGTTTTTGTATAGAAAACCCCCAATGCAAAACTTATGATTTTCATCCATAAATCAAAGCTATAAGTTTCTAACTAGAACCCACCTCGATTACGAGTCGTTGATGACAAAGATGAGTTGATTCGGCGGAGAAATGATGAAGATCCAAGCTTTTCCTCCTTTCTCCTCTTGCTCTTCCTTCTCTCTACTTCTTCTCTCTAACTTTGCCTTTTATGTAGAAAGTGAAGAAGAAAAGCAAAAGGAAGGAATATAAGAAAATATCTTAAGTTAACACTACTAAATACGGGGTATTACATATCATGTATAGCCTTGCCACACATCACAACAAAATTCTCATCTCCACTACACTTACTTTCTTCTCGTATTGATTCTTAAACGTTTAACATTGTGTCTCGTACAACATCGCATGTTGTATGATAGTTCGATAAATTTTTTCCTTCAGTTTGAGCTATACCTTTGTATTAGATAAAATCCTGAAATCCTCCTCCATTTAAGGCACCCATTTTGAATTTCATGGTTTACATTCCCTTCTATTTCTCCATCATTTTGTATTACGGATCCAAAATATTTAAACTGTGTGATTTCAGGGATGATATAGGCTCAAATTTTCACCTCAGGTTAAAAACACTTATTATTTTGTAGAACATACATTTCATGTACCACGTCTTACTTATGCTTAGGCCAAAACCATGTGTTTTTAAAGCTGGTCTCCAACTCTCAATTCTCTCGTTTAAATCCCAATTCGGCTTTTCAATTAGAACTATATTATCTAAAAAAAACATGCATCTCAGGGATAGCTCTTGAATGTTTTCCGCGAGTACATCCAAAATTAAGGTAAAAAGGTAGGGGCTTATGTTTGAATCTTGATGCAAATCTATTATAATGGTAAAATCGTCTGTCTGTCCACCTTGTGTCTGCACACTAGTCGTTACCCCTTAATAAATATTTTGGATATTTTGAATATATACAATCCCAACCCCTTTCTTCTCTAGGACTTTCCACGAAACTTCTCTAGAATCTTTATCATACGTCTTTTCCAAGTCAATAAAAATTAAGTGCAAGTCTTGTTGTAGGTTAGTAGTTTCAATACTACAAAATGTGTAAACAACAACACCATGGTCACCACAGTTCTTCCATACACCATGGTGACATCTCTAAACTAAGGCGTTCCCTTATTATTTTTGTTTTTTGATTTAACATTAATTGTATATAACAACGATTAATTAGCCAACTGTGGCAAAATCGCCAACTTTCATGGGTTCGAACCTTAGCGCCATCATATATATTATTCCATTAATATTAATGCGCGCCTTTTATTTTATTTATTTATTTTTAAATAAAAACTTAAAGGTTGATGACTACGGTTGGTTTGTTCAACCGTTGTGATATTGTTTGTTTTTTTATTTAAATTTTTTAATTGTAAATTAAACTCTAGCGCTTCTTTATGAAATTTCACTATGAAAGTAATATATCATAACAGTTTCTGGTTTTAACCGTGGTGCTATCTTTATAATATTATACACTCCTAGTTATCTTTGAAGGATAGAAAAACACTTAGAAAGGGGGGGATTGAATAAGTGTGACTTAAAATCTTGAGCGATAAAAATAAAATGCACAATTATTTTTATCCTGGTTCGCTGTTAACGAAGCTACTCCAGTCCACCCCCGCAGAGATGATTTACCTCAACTGAGGATTTAATCCACTAATCGCACGGATTACAATGGTTTTCCACTTAGCCGCAACTAAGTCTTCCAGAGTCTTCTGATCACAACCTGATCACTCCAGGAACAACTGCTTAGTTCACTCCTAAGACTTTTCTAGAGTCTACTGATCAACACGATCACTCTAGGCTTAGTTCACTCCTAAGACTTTCTGCTCAGCCAACTGCCAAGACTTCCTGCTCAGCTAACTGCTAAGACTTCCTGCTCAGCCAACTGCTAAGACTTCCTAGAGTATACTGATCAACTGATCACTCTAGTTCCTTACAACTTAATGTAATCAATTCAAGAGTTTACAAATGCTTCTAAAAAGCGATAATCACAACTGTGATATTTCTCTTACAATTTAAGCTTAATCTCACTAAGATATTACAACAGCAATGTAGTGAGCTTTGATGAAGATGAAGATTCTGAGTTTAGATTTGAACAGCGTTTCAGCAAGTTTGATATGAGTTGTTTTGGTGCAGAATCGTTAACCTTGCTTCTCATCAGAACTTCATATTTATAGGCGTTGAGAAGATGACCGTTGAATGCATTTAATGCTTTGCGTGTTCCGTACAGCTTTGCATTTAATGTTATACGCTTTTGTCAACTACCTCGAGCCTTGTTCACGCTGTGTCTACTGACGTAGCCTTTAGTAGCTTTAACGTTCCTTTTGTCAGTCAGCGTAGTCTGCCACGTGTACTTCCTTCTGATCTGATGTTTGTGAATACGACGTTTGAATATCATCAGAGTCAAACAGCTTGGTGCACAGCATCTTCTGATCTTCTGACCTTGAAGTGCTTCTGAGCGTGATACCATCTTCTGATCTTCAGTGCTTCTGATCTCATGTTCTTCTGATGCTTCCATAGACCCATGTTCTGATTCTGCTTCGACCATCTTCTGATGTCTTGCCAGAGCATGTTCTGATGTTGCATGCTGAACCATTTGAGACACATCTTCTGAGCGCTGAATTATGCGTACTCTTTATATATATTTCCTGAAAGGGAAATTGCATTGGATTAGAGTACCATATTATCTTAAGCAAAATTCATATTATTGTTATCATCAAAACTAAGATAATTGATAAGAACAAATCTTGTTCTAACAATCTCCCCCTTTTTGATGATGACAAAAACATATATAAATGATATGAATTTGCGATCAGAAAGAGTAGACGGCAAAAGACAAATTACACAGCTATAGCATAAGCATATGAATATGTCTCCCCCTGAGATTAACAATCTCCCCCTGAGATAAATAATCTCCCCCTGAAATAAATACTCGAAGAACTTTAATAAAAGACTTCCCTGATTATTTCGGTAGAGACGATCATATGAGCTTCTGTCTTCAGAGAATCCATAGCTTCTGACTTCTGCTTCCATTGGACAGCTTCAGAACTTGAATTTCTTTGATCTTCAGAACATTCACAGCTTCTGACTTCTGCTTCCATTCAGGACAGCTTCAGAACTTGAATTTCTTTGATCTTCAGAACATTCACAGCTTCTGACTTCTGCTTCCATTCAGGACAGCTTCAGAACTTGAATTTCTGGATCTTTTAGAACATTCACATCTTCTGATTTCTGCTTCCCTCGGATAGCTTCAGAACTTTGAATGTCTACTAACATCACTTCATGCTAGATTTGTATCAGAACATTGTTGAATGTACCAGAGCATCATCTGAGCATCTCTACATCCTGAAATGTTACAGAACAAAAACTAAACGACAAAAGTCAGCATGAACGAGTTAGAACATAAAATGTATATTCAAATACATGATATGTATCAGAGCCAAATGTATCAGAGCATTTTAGGCTAAAAACATGTATCAGAGCAAATAATGTATCAGAGCCATAACATTATGTGTATCAGGGCAAATAGAATTTTGTCAGACAGGATAGACAATGATATTCAAATTCTATTATCAGTGCTTCTGATTCATTCTTCTTTCTTGCTTCTGATCTCTGAAGCTTGACAGCACTCAGCTTGCTTCAGTTTCAATGGCTTTGCTTCTAGTGTTTGCTTTGAAAATTCACTTCACTTCTTTGTACCTGCAAAACACTTAAACCATATAGAACTTGCAGTTCTTGTTAGTGAATGTGTGGGAGCCTTTACCCAGCAACTGATAGATTTAATCAAATCATTTATCATTTATCTTTCTCCCCCTTTTTGTCATAACATCAAAAAGTATATATAAAAAGATTCAGATGTAGAAAACGACAAAAGAAAACATTTACTGGAATGTAAAACACAAGGAAACTTTTTCATTTGAGTCATGGAGCTTCAACAGGCTTGAGGTGAATGCTAGGTTTTGAGAGAAGAAAAGAAAAACGAGAGAGAGAGAGAGAGAAAAAAAATTTTAAGAGGAAAACAAAGAGATAGGAAACCGAAAACCATTTTGAAGAGTATTTAAAGGAAAATAAAATGAAACGAATGATGAAAAGCATTTAATGTTACGTGACGTGAGGAGAGATAATAAAGACAAATGAAGTGACTTGCACAGTTACCTATGGTCGGCGTCCCTTCAACTGCACGCGCGCTTATCCATGAATAGTAACGGCAGGTTTACCATCCCGAGATAAAGCGTAACAGCTGTTTTGCTTTACAAGATGTTCTGAATCAACTTAGACAATGAAACGTTAATAATAACCGAATCATAATTTCTAAACGAATTCAATCAGAACTTCTGATTAAAAAAAAATATTCCACATTCATTTCAGAAGATACTCATACATGAGAAATTCTCATCTTCTCATTCTGGGCATAAATCCATACTGATGTTCTTCAGAATGAACTTAAACCTATCTTCAGCCAGGGGTTTTGTAAAGATATCAGCCCATTGATGGTCTGTATCAACAAAGTTTAAAGATATAACACCCTTCTGAACATAGTCCCTTATGAAATGATGTTTTATCTCAATATGTTTAGCTTTTGAATGAAGAATAGGATTCTTAGATAAACATATAGCAGAAGTATTATCACAGAAAATAGGAATGTTACTCTCAAATATCTGATAATCTTCTAACTGACTCTTCATCCAGAGCAACTGTGCACTACAACCAGCAGCTGCGACATATTCTGCTTCTGTGGTTGATAGAGCAATGGTTGCTTGCTTCTTGCTGTACCAGGAGATTAAGTGACTTCCAAGAAATTGGCAACTTCCTGAAGTACTTTTTCTTTCAATTCTGTCTCCAGCATAATCAGCATCGCAGAATCCTACTAAGTTGTATTCTTTAGATTTTCTGTAAACTAAACCAACATTAGTAGTACCTTTCAGATACCTTAGAATCCTCTTAACAGCAGTTAAATGAGATTCTCTAGGATCCGATTGGAATCTAGCACACAAACAAACACTGAACAGAATGTCAGGTCTAGAAGCAGTCAGATATAGAAGAGATCCAATCATACCTCTGTATAGCTTCTGATCTACCTTCTTACTTACCTCATCCTTACCTAGGATGCATGTTGGATGCATAGGAGTTTTGGCTTCTTTGCAGTCTAGAAGATTGAACTTCTTCAGAAGTTCCTTCACATACTTGGTTTGATGAACATACGTTCCTTCTGACGTTTGATTTATTTGTATTCCAAGGAAATACTTGAGTTCTCCCATCATGCTCATTTCAAACTCAGCCTGCATAGACTTAGCAAACTCCTTTCCAAGTGTAGCATTAGATGTTCCAAAAATAATATCATCTACATATATTTGACAAATTAAAATATCCTTTTCAAAGGTTTTACAAAAGAGAGTAGTGTCCACTTTTCCTCTAGTGAAACCATTATCTAGAAGGAAAGAACTTAAGCGTTCATACCAAGCTCTGGGAGCCTGTTTCAATCCATACAATGATTTCTTAAGTTTAAAAACATGATTAGGAGACATAGAGTCTTCAAAACCTGGAGGTTGATGGACATAAACTTCTTCATCTATATAACCATTTAAGAAGGCACTCTTAACATCCATCTGATAGAGAGTGATGTTATGTTGAGTGGCAAAGGAAATTAATAGACGAATAGACTCTAACCTGGCCACTGGTGCAAAGGTTTCTGTGTAGTCAATCCCTTCTTGCTGACTATAACCCTGAGCCACCAGTCTGGCTTTGTTCCTTACCACTTCACCTTTCTCACTAAGCTTGTTTCTGAAGACCCATTTTGTACCGATTATATTGAATCCATCTGGTCTAGGAACAAGATCCCAAACATCATTCCTTGTAAACTGATTTAGTTCTTCTTGCATAGCAATTATCCAGTCTGGATCTTCTAGAGCATGATCAACAGAAGTTGGCTCGATCAAAGATACAAGACCTAATTGACAGTCTGCATTGTTCCTAAGGAATGCTCTTGTTCTGATTGGATCATCCTTCTTTCCAAGAATGACATCTTCTGAATGACCAGAGATGAGTCTGGATGATCTTCTGACAGATGGTTCTTCAGAAATACTTAGATCCTCCAGAGAAGCTGTTACTTGATCTTCAGATTCTTTGCTTCTGAGAAGCTCTGCTTCTGATGCGTTGCTTCTTGGCTCAACAACTTCTGATATGTCAATATCACAACCTGCAAAATTATCAACTTGCTTTGGTTTTTCAGAACCAAGCTTATCATCAAACCTGATATTGATTGATTCTTCTACAACCAATGTTTCAGTATTGTATACCCTGTAGCCTTTTGAGCGTTCAGAATATCCAAGAAGGAAACACTTTTGAGCTTTGGAATCAAACTTACCAAGATGATCTTTAGTGTTCAGAATAAAGCATACACATCCAAAAGGATGGAAATATGAAATGTTGGGCTTTCTATTCTTCCACAATTCATAGGGAGTCTTATTTAGAATAGGTCTGATAGAGATTCTATTCTGAATATAACATGCAGTGTTTATTGCTTCTGCCCAGAAATGCTTAGCCATATTGGTTTCATTGATCATGGTTCTGGCCATTTCTTGAAGAGTCCTATTCTTTCGTTCTACAACCCCATTTTGCTGTGGAGTTCTAGGACAAGAGAAATCATGGGCAATACCATTTTCTTTGAAGAATTCTTCAAAGGATTTGTTCTCAAATTCACCACCATGATCACTTCTGACCTTTATGATTTTACACTCTTTTTCAGATTGAATCTGAATGCAGAAATCAAGGAACACTGAATGAGTCTCATCCTTGTGTTTTAAGAATTTTACCCACGTCCAGCGGCTATAATCATCTACGATGACTAATCCATATTTCTTTCCTCTGACAGATGCTGTTTTGACTGGTCCAAACAGATCAATGTGCAAGAGTTCTAATGGCCTTGAGGTAGAAACAACATTCTTAGACTTGAATGCAGGTTTGGAGAACTTGCCCTTCTGACATGCTTCACAAAGAGCATCTGATTGGAATTTCAGATTAGGGAGTCCTCTGACAAGATTCAGTTTGTTAATTTGAGAGATCTTTCTCAAACTAGCATGACCTAATCTCCTGTGCCAGACCCACTGCTCTTCAGAAACAGACATAAGACAAGTCACCTTCTGACTCATAAGATCTTGCAGATCTGTCTTATAAATGTTGTTCTTCCTCTTGCCTGTAAATAGGATTGAGCCATCCTTCTGATTTACAGCCTTGCAAGACTCTTGATTAAAGATTATATCATAACCATTGTCACTTAATTGACTGATAGATAAAAGGTTATGTGTTAATCCTTCTACAAGAAGTACATTAGAGATGGAAGGAGAGTTACCAGATTTTATAGTTCCAGAGCCAATTATCTTGCCCTTCTGATCTCCTCCGAACTTGACTTCTCCTCCAGACTTAAGCACCAGGTCTTGGAACATAGACCTTCTTCCTGTCATGTGTCGCGAGCATCCAGAGTCCAGGTACCATGACATGTTGTGCTTTGTCCTTCTTGCAGCCAAGGATATCTGCAATAGGAATAATCTTATCCTTAGGTACCCACATCTTTTTGGGTCCTTTCTTGTTAGATTTTCTCAAGTTCTGATTGAACTTGGGTTTAACATTGTAAGCAATAGGAGGAACATCATGATAATTCTTAATGTGAGTTTCATGATATTTCCTAGGTTGTGTCACATGCTTCTTAGTGTGTGTAATGTGAAAACTTTGTGCATGTGAAGTGTGCCTAATATCATGTGAGTGGCCATACTTGAACTGATCATACAATGGCTTGTATGTAATTTTCATTTCATCAACAGGTTCAAGTTTGTATGGGGTTTCACCCTCATAACCAATGCCAACTCTTTTGTTTCCAGACACAGCATGTATCATAGAAGCTAGCTGACTTCTGCCAATACTTCTAGATAGGAACTTCCTGAAACTTAAATCATATTCTTTCAGAATATGGTTCAGACTGGGAGTGGATTTTTCTGAATCAGAAGGAGATCCAACATTATTGGATAATTTTAAAAGTTTTTCCTTTAATTCAGAATTCTCCAACTCAAGCTTCTTTGTTTCAAATTCAAATTGCTTTTTCAGCTTTTTGTATTTGAGACTGATCTGAGACTTGAGTTCCAGAAGTTCAGTTAGACCGGAAACTAACTCATCTCTAGTAAGTTCAGAAAATACCTCTTCAGAATCTGATTCTGATGTAGATTCTGATCCGTCATCTTCTGTCGCCATCAGCGCACAGTTGGCCTGCTCATCTTCTGAATCATCTTCTGACTCATCCCAGGTTGCCATAAGACCTTTCTTCTTATGAAACTTTTTCTTGGGACTTTCCTTCTGAAGATTTGGACATTCATTCTTGTAGTGTCCAGGCTCATTGCATTCATAGCACATGACCTTCTTCTTGTCAAATCTTCTTTCATCAGAAGATTCTCCACGTTCAAATTTCCTTGAACTTCTGAAGCCTCTGAACTTCCTTTGCTTGGTCTTCCAGAGTTGGTTTAGCCTTCTGGAAATCATGGACAGTTCATCTTCTTCTTCAGATTCTGATTCTTCAGGATCTTCTTCTCTAGCCTGAAAAGCGTTAGTGCATTTTTTGATATTAGATTTTAATGCAATAGACTTACCTTTCTTTTGAGGCTCATTTGCGTCCAGCTCAATCTCATGGCTTCTCAAGGCACTGATAAGCTCTTCCAGAGAAACTTCATTCAGATTCTTCGCAATCTTGAATGCAGTCACCATCGGACCCCATCTTCTGGGTAAGCTTCTGATGATCTTCTTTACATGATCAGCCTTGGTGTATCCTTTGTCAAGAACTCTCAATCCAGCAGTCAGAGTTTGAAATCTCGAAAACATCTTTTCAATGTCTTCATCATCCTCCATCTTGAAGGCTTCATACTTCTGGATTAAGGCAAGAGCTTTTGTCTCCTTGACTTGAGCATTTCCTTCATGAGTCATTTTCAAGGACTCATATATGTCATAGGCCGTTTCCCTGTTAGATATCTTCTCATACTCAGCATGAGAGATAGCATTCAGCAAAACAGTTCTACATTTATGATGATTCCTGAAAAGCTTCTTTTGGTCATCATTCATTTCTTGCCTTGACAGCTTCACGCCTCTGGCATTTACTGGATGTTTGTAACCATCCATCAGAAGATCCCATAGATCACCATCTAGACCCAGAAAGTAACTCTCCAGTTTATCTTTCCAGTATTCAAAGTTTTCACCATCAAATACCGGCGGTCTAGTATAACCATTGTTACCGTTGTATTGCTCAGCAGAGCCAGATGTAGATGCAGGTGTAGGTATAGTCCTTTCACTTTCATCAACCATCTTTTAAATGAAGCGTTTTTCTCTTCCTGAATCTTTTCTAAACACGGTTAAGTGCTTGCACCTTAGAACCGGCGCTCTGATGCCAATTGAAGGATAGAAAAACACTTAGAAAGGGGGGGATTGAATAAGTGTGACTTAAAATCTTGAGCGATAAAAATAAAATGCACAATTATTTTTATCCTGGTTCGCTGTTAACGAAGCTACTCCAGTCCACCCCCGCAGAGATGATTTACCTCAACTGAGGATTTAATCCACTAATCGCACGGATTACAATGGTTTTCCACTTAGCCGCAACTAAGTCTTCCAGAGTCTTCTGATCACAACCTGATCACTCCAGGAACAACTGCTTAGTTCACTCCTAAGACTTTTCTAGAGTCTACTGATCAACACGATCACTCTAGGCTTAGTTCACTCCTAAGACTTTCTGCTCAGCCAACTGCCAAGACTTCCTGCTCAGCTAACTGCTAAGACTTCCTGCTCAGCCAACTGCTAAGACTTCCTAGAGTATACTGATCAACTGATCACTCTAGTTCCTTACAACTTAATGTAATCAATTCAAGAGTTTACAAATGCTTCTAAAAAGCGATAATCACAACTGTGATATTTCTCTTACAATTTAAGCTTAATCTCACTAAGATATTACAACAGCAATGTAGTGAGCTTTGATGAAGATGAAGATTCTGAGTTTAGATTTGAACAGCGTTTCAGCAAGTTTGATATGAGTTGTTTTGGTGCAGAATCGTTAACCTTGCTTCTCATCAGAACTTCATATTTATAGGCGTTGAGAAGATGACCGTTGAATGCATTTAATGCTTTGCGTGTTCCGTACAGCTTTGCATTTAATGTTATACGCTTTTGTCAACTACCTCGAGCCTTGTTCACGCTGTGTCTACTGACGTAGCCTTTAGTAGCTTTAACGTTCCTTTTGTCAGTCAGCGTAGTCTGCCACGTGTACTTCCTTCTGATCTGATGTTTGTGAATACGACGTTTGAATATCATCAGAGTCAAACAGCTTGGTGCACAGCATCTTCTGATCTTCTGACCTTGAAGTGCTTCTGAGCGTGATACCATCTTCTGATCTTCAGTGCTTCTGATCTCATGTTCTTCTGATGCTTCCATAGACCCATGTTCTGATTCTGCTTCGACCATCTTCTGATGTCTTGCCAGAGCATGTTCTGATGTTGCATGCTGAACCATTTGAGACACATCTTCTGAGCGCTGAATTATGCGTACTCTTTATATATATTTCCTGAAAGGGAAATTGCATTGGATTAGAGTACCATATTATCTTAAGCAAAATTCATATTATTGTTATCATCAAAACTAAGATAATTGATAAGAACAAATCTTGTTCTAACAATCTTATCTCTTCAGTATCCTGTTTTTCATTGAAAAAAGAAACTAGACGAAACAATACTCGATTTCAACCCTAAACCCCGACGTTCAATACTATGAAACAATACACGATTTCAACCAAAACACCATCGTTCACCCCATCTTATCTCTTCAGTATCCATTCTTCACTGTGTATTTTTCATTTTCGTCATGACCGTCAAGGTTGACAAGACCATCACGGTCGTGACGTAGAGAAAGAAGAGTACACCAACCAAGTTGTCACCGTCGAGAAGGAAGACAACAACAACACCGTCGTTTCCGTAAAGAAGGAAGACAAGACCAACATCATTTACTTAGTCATCATGTTTAGGGTACGTCAATATTTTCCCCATGCATCTACAATAAACTTCATTGTTGTGGTTGTTGTTGTTGTTTAAGTTGTGGTTATTGTTTATGTTCTTGTTGTTCATGTTGTTGTTGTTGTTGTTATTTTTTAACGTATATGTCGACATTGTCGAGTTCTTCATCAGATACTAGCGAAGAACATCAAACGAATGATAGTCAATTAAAAAGATCACAAAGAGGTGTCACAATGATGCCCTAATCCACATCAGTCTGTAACTCATCATGTCAGAAAACTCCGATCGAATTTCATTCGTTCTACAAAGTAGTTGATTGTGAATATTATTCTACTTTTAAGAGTTATGTTGTGTTTCTTGGATGGAGCAAAGTAAGTATATTGATAGATGATTGGAAACAAGTGGATGAGAAATTAAAATAAAGCATATGGATAGATGTTAAGGTATTACATATGTTAGGGACCAAATAGTACTAATTTTCATATATTGTTTTTGGTCCCTTTAACCACTTTTTACTCAATAATCACACTTTTATTCATACAATTTAATAATTTTGCAATTTTGTTAATTTTAGTTCATTTGAATTGTATTTCACATGTTTGTTAGTTTTGTAGCGTTTTTTAAAAGGTTTGAAGATCATGGAAGCAAAGAGGAATTACTTGAAGACTTGGAATAGCAAAAGAAGTGTTGATGAGGTCAGTTTGCCCCGCAAACATCCTTTGCGCCGCCAACTGATAGATGCTGAACAAGTCCAGTTTTGAATTGCAACTGATGTGGCAAAAGATTCACAGTTTGCCCCGCAAACACTGCGCTGCAGATTTTTATCTTTTACTTTGTTGCCACTTGTCAGGAATTAGGGGTTATTTAGGGAGATAAAAAAGGAAAATTGAGATTATTCTATTCATTGTGAACCAAACATTGAGGCTAGGGTTTTGGGAGAGAAAAAGAACAACTTTGTGAGAGATTAATGTTCTTAGCTTCTTCTTTATTCTTCTTGCTGTCAACCATGGTGATGAGTAGCTAAATCCCACTTTGACAAGATTAGAGGTAGTAGCCATCCTTGTTAACTATGTATTTTCTCTAGCACTTTTGTATGAACTTCATTAGTATTGAAATGGATGAATGTTGTTGTTTTATCTTTTATATTTAGATTTGATTTATAATTGAGAAATATATTTCAAGTCTTGGTCTACAACATTTTATCAAGTAGTGAATAAATGCTAGAGATAGATTTATTTGCCACTTTTCTATTTGTATCAAACAATCAAGATTAGTATATTGATAGTTAGAGTGAGAGATCATCTAAATATTAATATATTAACTTTCACAACTTTGTTTAGACATAAACATTGTCGAGAGGATACTAGAACATTGTCATTGCTATTGAAGTTATACATTAGTTGTTAAAGTCACATAGAAGATAGGAATAGTGAAACCAAAACCAATCTTGTCATTCTTTTATTATTGAGACAAGTTTTAGTTTATTGTCTTATAATTGTCTTGATTAGAACAAATAGCGATTCAAAACAAAACAACTTTGTTACCTTTCGAACTTAAAATAATAGTAACTATAGAATGGCGGTAATATCACCCAATCTCTGTGGATACGATATAAAAATATTTGCCTTGAAAATACTATTCAACAAATTGGCGCCGTTGCCGGGGATTGGCGTTTGATATTGCAAGCATTGCAATAGTTCATTGTTTTAAGCTGGTTACTTATTCTTAATTCTTTTGCGTTTCACTTGGTTTGCTAGTTTTGTAGATTCTTGTGTATGCGGGAAAAAGCTACCGAAGAGCAATTTCATTTCGACCCCGAAATTGAAAGAACACTACGAAAGCTCAATAGCAAGACACAAAGAAGGAATTTAGCCCAAGAGAAGCGACAAAGAGAAGAGGCATCTACTTCTTCTAACAATCAGATTGAAGAAGTAGTTGTAGACACTTTTGAAGGAGACATGGCGGGTGTTGTCCCAACCGAAATATCCTCCAATAGTCCAAGACGTACCGCTCAATTTGCACGCAATGCTCAAGGTGGAGCGAATACGGAGATGAAGACCGGAATCCTTCAAATTGTTTATGCAAATCCATTCACCGGCATGGATCATGAGGATCCTTTCGCACATCTCACCAAATTTTATGAGATTACGGGTTCAACGGGAGTCGATGCGGCGAATGAAGAATCATTGTTCAAGAGACTATTTCCACACTCATTAATTGGGAAAGCCAAAGAATGGTATCTTGATCAATTACCAAATGTGATGACGGATTGGAATCTATTGGAAGAAAAATTTTTAGAATGATATTTTCCTCAATCCCGATTCAAGGAGGCCAAAACGGCAATCGCGGTTTTCAACCAAGGAAGCAATGAATCCTTAAATGAAGCTTGGGAAAGATTCAAATTCATGCTTAGGAAATGCAAGGGTCATGGTTTTGATGCTCTCACACAAATTCACATCATCCGCAATGGGCTTCAACCGGTGCACAAGACACTTTTGGATGCTACCGCGGGTGGATCTTTAATGTCAAAAAGCACGGAGGATGCAATAATGATAATTGATTGTATGGAACTCAATGATCTCCAAACTCAAAATGATAGGAGTCCATCACAAAGAAAGCCGGGTGTTCTTGAATTAAACACCAATGATGCCATCCTTGCTCAAAACAAGATTCTCACTCAACAAGTTGAGTTACTCACCAAGAAAATGTCGAAGCTCCCACAACAAATGAAGGAAATTCATGGAATGCAAATAACTTCTCAAGTAGCAAGTTGTGAACTTTGTCAAGGTGACCATCCTACCGGGTTTTGTCCTCCCCCCGAAGGTGAAGAAGTGAATTATGTCAACAATCAAAACCAAGGCTATCAAAGGCAACCTCCACCTCACAACAATCCTTACCAAAGAAACAACCAAGGATTCCAACCTTCAAGATTCGACAATCAACACTACCAACATCAAAGTCCTTATCAAAGTTCAAATCCACAAGGACAAGGTCAACAATCTCAAGGTGGAAGCTCAAAGTTGGAAGACACTCTTACACAATTCATGCAAGCATCCATGGCTAATCAAAGGAGTAATGAAGCGGCCATAAAGAATTTAGAAAATCAAGTGGTTCAACTTGCAAAGCAATTGTCCGAGCAACAACCGGGAGCATCCTTTTCCGCCAACACCCAAACCAATCCAAAGGAGCATTGCAAAGCCATTGTTACAAGAAGCGGGAAGGAAGTGAATAGTGGTGCAAATGTTGAGGAGGAAGTAATAGTTGAAAGTGAAGAGGAGGAAGTGATAGTTGAAAATGAGGGAGAAAAGAGTGAGGAGAAAATAGAGGAAGAATTAGTTGAAAAAGAGAGAAAAGAACAAGAAGAGAGTGAGAAAAATAACAAAAAAGTGAAGAGGAATAAAAAGAGAGATGAACAAAAGAGCACTATCCCATCCCAACACTTACCATACCCACATGCCAAATCAAGGACGGATAGTGCAAGGCACTACGCTAGGTTTATGGATATTTTCAAACAACTCCAAGTGAATATCCCATTTTCCGAAGCGTTAGAACAAATGCCAAAATATGAAAAGCTCATGAAGGACATTCTCACCAAGAAAAAGAGGTATCCAGAAGAGGAGACTATTTTACTTGATGCTCGTTGCAGTGCCATAATCCAAAAGACACTACCAAAGAAAGAAGCTGATTCGGGATGTGTCACTTTGCCGGTTACAATTGGAGGTCATTACATAGGTAACAGTTTGGTTGATTTGGGCTCAAGCATTAATTTAATTCCGTTGTCTATCATCAAGAGATTGGGAAACATAGAGATGAAGCCAACCCGATTGACTTTGAAACTAGCCGATAAGTCTCTCACCTCTCCTTACAGAGTTGCGCAAGGCATGCTAGTCAAAGTGGACAAATTTTTGTTCCCGGTAGATTTTGTGGTAGTTGATATGGAAGAAGACCGTGATGTACCATTGATCCTTGGAAGACCTTTCATGAAAACAGCACGGATGATGATCGATATAGATGATGGTCTTATGAAGGTGAGAGTGCAAGATGAAGAAGTCACTTTCAATCTATTTGAAGCCATGAATCATCCCAAGGATAAACATGATACATTTCGAGTCGATGCTACCGACGAGGAAATTAAGGAGGTTGCAAATCAAGTTCACATCTTTAATCCTTTGGAAAGATCTCTTATAGGAGCATACAATGTCTTATCCGAGATTGAAGAAAAAGAATTGGAAGTATTCTTGAATGAATTAGAATCTTGTGGGGAGATTGATCATAATGAAGAGAAAGTAGAAGAGTTGAATGTGGAGAAGAAAGTTGAAGAATCAAAGATAGAGCTAAAAATGTTGCCATCTCATTTGAAGTATGTTTTTCTTGGTGAAGACTTCACTAAGCCGGTGATCATTAGTAATTCTTTGTCTACTCAAGAGGAGAAGCGCTTAATTGAAGTGTTAAAGAAGCATGAAGGTGCACTAGGGTGGGTTTTATCCGATTAGAAAGGTATTAGCCCAGCTCATTGCATGCACAAAATCATGATGGAGGATGATTACAAACCGGTTGCTCAACCCCAAAGGCGACTCAACCCATCAATGAAGGAAGTTGTGAGAAAAGAAGTAGTTAAACTATTGGAGGTCGGGATGATTTATCCTATTTCCGATAGCGAATGGGTAAGTCCGGTGCAAGTTGTTCCTAAGAAAGGTGGCATGACGGTTATCCGAAATGAAAAGAATGAGTTGATTCCGACAAGAACGATAACCGGGTGGAGAATGTGCATTGGCTATAGAAGATTAAACCAAGGAACAAGGAAGGATCACTTCCCACTGCCTTTCATGGATCAAATGTTGGAAAGGTTAGCCGGTAAGAATTTTTATTGCTTTTTAGATGGTTATTCGGGTTACAACCAAATTTCGGTGAACCCGGCGGACCATGAGAAGACCGCTTTTACATGTCCATTTGGTGTTTTTGCTTATCGAAGAATGCCTTTTGGACTATGTAATGCTCCGGCTACATTCCAAAGATGCATCCAAGCCATCTTTGCGGACTTGATTGAAGAGTGTATTGAGGTGTTCATGGATGAATTTTCGGTGTATGGATCATCTTTTGACCTATGCTTAAAGAATCTTGATGTGGTGTTGGAGAGATGTGTGAAGACTAACCTTGTGCTAAACTGGAAAAAATGCAATTTTATGGTCACCGAAGGAGTGTTTCTTGGACACAAAATTTCTTCCAAAGGACTTGAAGTTGACAAAGCCAAAGTGGAAATCATAGAGAAGCTGCCACCACCAACCAGCATCAAAGGAATAAGGAGCTTTCTTGGACATGCCGGTTTCTATAGAAGATTCATCAAGGATTTTTCGAAGATAGCAAAGCCATTGAGTAATTTACTCAACAAAGGTACGTAATATGATTTTGATGAGTCTTGTCTAAAAGCATTTCTTGAGCTGAAAGACAAATTAGTTACCGCACCCATAATCGTTGCTCCAAATTGGAAAATGGATTTTGAACTCATCTGTGATGCCACTACAAAAAAAATGGTCTCCTGCCACGCCCAAGAAACCGAGGCTATATGCAAAATAACCGTGGCGTAACGCTGAGGCCACGGTTTGGCCACGGAAATCCAACTGTGGAGTATGCGGTCGTGGCCTAAGGTAAAGTCCACGGTTTTTTGGTATAGACCACGCCTTTTTGACAACCGTGGCTTTTTTAGGCCACGGTTTAGGTAGCTTGATTAAGGCCGCGGTTTGTATTTGCCATGATTGCAAAACTGTGGCTATATGGTAAAGCCACGGTTTCAATTTAACGTTTACGATACAGTTTTGGTTCAAGATATAGCCACGGTTTGGTTATGACCACATATTTAAAACCGTTGTTATATGTTATTCTTTCTAAACCATTTATCTTGCCACGGTTTATTTCGGTATCATTACATAAATATGTGGATATATATATATATATATATATATTTATATATATATATATATATATATATATATATATATATATAACACTTTTATCATTTCATAAGTGTTTCATTTTGTCTTTCCTTTACATAATTAAGTCTAGGGGTGTTAAACTGTTGAACAGAACCGCCAAACTTAACCGAGGAACTTTAGTTTTCTTATATTCCTTGATCCAATGACCAATAGTTTTGCAAAAAATTCAATAAGACATATAAAACTTTTCATATTCAATTTCAACGTAAAATAATCCTTTACACCAAGCTACTTTATCTCAACATATGGGCATATTCAATATCAACTTTTCATATTCAATATCAACGTAAAATAATCCTTTAGGGAAGAATCAATGTCAATTGGAGAGCCTGATTTTTCACTTTGTTTCCAACCATTGTCCAACTCCAATGCTAGTTGATATCCATCCTGTAATAATGATTAAACATGTCAATGATTTTTGACTTCATCTTAACATTGATCAGATTAAGTAGTATATACCTCAATAGCCATGCATCCTCCTTGGCCCATAAATCGTATATACCTCAATATCCATCCTGTCATTTACATTTTTTTCCTCATGAACAAACTTAATGCATTACATTTATTATAACAGTCTTAATCTAGGCTAGAAAAAAATAAAAAATATGGGCCAATAGTTAATTGGTTAAGAATTAGTTACTCTTAACTAACTTCACTAGTTTACTTGCTGAACTAGTAAACCTGGCAGAATGTGATGGTAAGTGTGATATAAAACCATATTCTATATTGTATTAGTGATTCATGGTCTATTTATAATGTTGTTATTGTCAGACCTAGGAAGAGCAACTACATATCAACAAAAACAGATATAAGCATACCTTCAATAAGTTTCAATTATATTGAAATGATAACTGACACAACACAGGTTAACATAATTACCTTCAATGGCTATAGAGCCAAGCTTCGTGGCAGGTACAGAGATGATTTAATTGCCTCAGTTCCAGGACGTTGCGGTGTTGACTTAGGTTATCCTATAAGCAAAGTCATGAATTGCAATGAGTAAATCTAAATTGAGTTAGACCAACAAAACACAGGTGCTGATTAAAAACTGAAGAATAATAACTAATGTCTTTATAAATGGCATCAATAATATCATGTGGAAATTCTCAGGGTGACAGCTAGCATGTTGAAAAAGAATGCAAAATGGTAGCATTAACCTCAAACAAAATTGTGGATTCAAATGAACATCATGTCAGTCAGCTTTATTTCTAGTTGAATATACACCAATCCAAGCTGCTCACAAGTATGCTGCATAAAAAGATAAAGTGAATGCTCATTAAATCCAAGTATGTACAATTGCCATGTTCATTCAAGCCTAAAGCCAATCTCATCACAAGTTCAGCATACATACAGTATTACATGCCAAAGCAAATTCATACCAATATCCAAGTTCCAACACAAATGTGAATCCATTCATCAATTCATAAATCATCCCTACTGTACATATCATTCAACACACTTCAAACCCAATCTCCATTCACATATATGATTCATATCCAATAGACATCAATGTGAATTCACTAAACCAACTATGCACATTACAAAACCAAAAGGAAACTTACAAATTCTTCATCCAATCACACTATATCGTCTCAGTTCAGTTCATCACGTCAAGGTCAAGCAGTCATCATGCCTTTAACGCGGAACCTAACCTTGGTGCCAAGGTTCCTGCAGCTACAGAGACAAAATAACAAAAAAGATCAGAATAAGTCAGAGCCAATGTGATCCTATAGGCTCATGCAAGCAAAATGAATCATGAAAGGACAAGCGGGGATTAATGTTACGCACTATCGTTTGAATTTAACTACAACTGATACCATACATGTGCAATACCATAATCTAGCCTGCATATACCAATATGCAAACAAAAACAAACTTGAACCGATTCAGACTCATAACACGTACAAATCCACATTAATTCCTTGAACACGAAAAAGAGTAAAATAACCGCAGGTCTTGTATAACTACTACTATTTGAATAGTCCTAAATTTTACAAGTTTAATAATCCACAGTTGAAATAAAACAAACTCAGAACAAACTCAGATTCATGTGAAGTCCCAATATAAAATTATCATTAGTTGTTACTGCATTCAAATATAAAATAACTTCAATATAAAAGTTTTACACTTCAACTGCCAAAGTTATTTACTTCATTCAGTCATGGCTGCTGCGATAATAAGATTTCAACCTTCCATCCATGTTGCAAAGTCCTTTTGAATTGTTGTTATGATTCAAACAAACAGACACGATGCAAGAATACAAGGAGCAATTTGAATTGTATGCTAGTCCTCTCAAATGTTCATAAACATTTAGCTTGAAGGGATTTTTTATGAACGAACTCAAAGATGTAACAAGGGCAGAACTCAAATTTGGGAACCGGTTGCAACTATCACAGAGCAATTTCCTTCATTTCACCTTGAGGGTACGGTAATTTTTTCGGGAGAGTATTGTTAGATTTCTTATTCATAAATATTATCAGAATGTTATTGTGTAGCAGTTATCATCTCATAATATTTTACCACACAATATCGGATTGACTGACACTGCCGGTGAAAGAAAATGAGAAAGTATATTAGCTCGTAAATCACTAATGTCTAGATCGGCGTCGCATCATGGACATATAGTTGTTAGGCCACAACCAAGATCACAATTGTCTAGATCCCAGTTGCATCATGGAGATAAAAAATTGTTATCCAAGATCTCGGTCGAAGACCTTTATTTAAAAGCATTATTAGTATGATATCATAAATTCTTATTCTTATCTTATTGAGAATGAACACATATATAACACCTAATAATATATAAACATTAAACAAACACAATGTGACGTTTTCATTTTGTTTCTATCATGTTTGCGTGCATAGTTTCTAATAATATATAAACACAATATAAACATAAAAAAGGTAACCACATTGAAAATGAACACATAAAAAAGGGAACTTTGTTTCTATCATGTTTGCGTGCATAGTTTCTATTTCATTGAAACATAGGATTTATAAATTTTTTGCTGCTCCATAAAAAAGTATAACATGTAAAAAGGAGAAGTATACCTAAATAACATGCAAGACGTTTGGAATATCCACACCACGAGTAGCTGCATCAGTACATACAAGAACACCACCTTTCTCATGGAAATCAACTAATGTCTGTGCTCGCTCTTCCAATGTGCAATTCTTATGATAACATAAACACTCAAGCCTAGTAAAGTTCAATATCTTTGCCACAACTTCAGCAGCTTCAACAGTGTTAGCAAACACCATTGTTCTACGAATGCCACCGTCACTATCCAAATCTTCATATTCTAAACCGTGATTCACAGCCTTTATGAGTTCTTTCACCTGTGTACCAATGCTCACTTCTATCCATCTTTGCTTCAATCTGAAAATTGAAAAGCCACAACAAACAGATAGAAGCATACTTAGCTATATCGGACAGAAAGTTTAAAAGTGGTCAACATCATACATCTGAGCATAGCCTTTGGAAGCATACGTCTGAGCATAGATACTGATCAACAAATATCAAAATCAAAATCAAAGTAGCATAAAAACATAACAATCAAGTTACATGGACTTATCTATGACTCCCCGTCCTACTGCTATATCGGTTTCCAACAATCTCACCCTACATCCAATGCCAACAAGAGCTTAACAAAACATATAACTGTAAACAGAATCAGAAACAATGAAAATCACAAAGAATCATAGAGAAAAAACTAGGAGAACTCACTTGCAAATCACTCTAATTATTCAACAATCGGGAGAAACTCACCAAGAAAACTCTCCCTATTCTCTGCAAGATCTTCATCACCATTCTCTGAATCTTAAAACCGCAGAACCTTCACCGCTCTCTATCTTTTGCAGATTCATCATCATAGCCACTGCAACAAATCAAGACAAAAATGAAATAACAAATTTAGATCTATTTTGTCTCTTTCACATCGTTGTGCAACTTGAAGTGTGGACTTCGCTGCCTTCGAGGTGTGATTTAGTGTGTTTCTCCAAGAAAAGAAGACAAAAACTCAGAGCACAACTTTTACACAAGAACAGAAGAAAAACCCTAAATTTAGAACCTATAGCTATTCACAAACATTCCAGCGCAGCTTTTTGACAAAAATTTCCAAAAAACCCTAAAATCTATCCATGTTCATTCATAGTCTTTGCAGACCCAGAGAATAAACCCTAAAACAAAAAGAAAGAAGAAGAGCTCACCTGAAAAGCTTTCCACCGCCGCTCACCACCGTCACTTCCGCCGATTGAAGGTTTTTGTTGCTCGATTCGCTCTTCACATCGCAGAATCCTTGATTTTTTGGAGATTCTCCGTTAGGATTTCCACTCGACCCCTTTCAGATCCGGCTTCTTCCACCCATTTCCTGCAATAATTGCACTCGGGTTAGAAAGGAGAAGGGAGAGAGGATTTCAAAAATGTAAACGAATTGGAGATCGGACCTAGGTGCGGTGCCGCCGCCAACGTCTTCTTCATCGCCGCTGTGGAGATTCATCCTCTCTGCGTTAGTTTTTGTGTTTAGAGCTGCCGCGACTGCCGTCAGAGGCATGGCGGCGCGATGGCTCGGGTTAGAAAGGTGAAGGTAAGAGAGGAGGGAAGCGATGGTACGAGAGTAAAAGAAGAGAGAAACTAAAATGGTGTTAGGAATTGGTTTTTCAATTTTATTTTTCTTTTTTTAATAAAAAATAATTAGAAAAGAAAATAATAAAAAAGAGGGAAACTGAAAATAAAAGAGGGAAAGTTTGGCGGGGTATAAAATTGTGGGCTTCGACCACAGTTTGAAGTGAAACTTATAAGCCGCGGTTATTAACTGTGGTAGAAATATAAATATCATTTTGTAAACGTGGAAATTTAAGAAAAGGCCACCGTTTCACAATCTGGGTTCAATATTTCAAAACATATTACCACGGTTTGAAAACCCCGACCAAAGCTTATATTTAGCCACAGTTTTTGAGCTGTGGAAGAATTTAGCGTGGCCGTAGGCCATATTTCTTGTAGTGTGCAAGCGATTATGCGGTTGGTGCGGTATTAGGTCAAAGAAGATCAAAAGTTTTCCATGCAATTCACTATGCTAGTAAAGTTTTGAATGAAGCTCAAGTTAACTATGCAACAACTGAAAAAGAGCTACTAGGCATAGTGTATGCATTCGAAAAATTTAGAGCTTATTTGATCGGTTCTAAAGTTGTAGTCTACACCGATCATTCGGCGATAAAGTATTTGCTAACCAAGGCGGATTCCAAAAAAAGGTTAATCCGTTGGATTTTACTCTTACAAGAGTTTGATTTGGAAATCCGAGACAAAAAGGGATCCAAAAACTTGGTGGCGGATCATTTATCCCGATTGGTAAATGTAGAGATTACAAAGAATGAGGTTGAAGTAAGAGAGGAGTTTCCGGATGAAAAACTTTATGCGATTCAAGTGAGGCCTTGGTTTGCCGATTTTGCAAATTATAAGGCAACCGGTTTGATCCCGGAAGATCTCACTAGCAATCAAAGAAAGAAATTTTTTGCGGATGCCAAACACTATGTATGGGATGACCCATATCTATTCAAAGAAGGTGTTGACAGCATCTTGAGAAGACGTGTCACCAATGAAGAAGCGAAAGATATTCTTTGGCATTGTCACAACTCTCCGTATGGAGGCCACTATAGTGGATGGAGTACAACTACCAAAGTACTCCAATCGGGGTTCTTTTGGCCTACTCTATTTAAAGATGCTCATGAGCACGCAAAAAGTTGTGACAAATGTCAAAGGAGCGGAGGAATAGGCAAACGAGATGAAATGCCCTTGACCAATATGTTAGAAGTAGAAGTCTTTGATTGTTGGGGCATTGATTTTGTTGGTCCATTTTCTCTCTCTTTCGCTAATGAATATATTCTTGTTGCCGTTGACTATGTATCCAAGTGGGTGGAAGCACTTGCTACACCTAAGGCCGATTCCAAAACTGTGATCAAATTCTTAATGAAAAATATCTTCTCACGTTTTGGTGTGCCAAGGGTGTTGATAAGTGATGGAGGATCACACTTTTGTAATACACCTCTGAAAAAAGTTTTAGAACATTATGGTGTAAAACATAAGGTGACCACCCCCTATCACCCACAAGCAAATGGTCAAACGGAAGTATCAAACAGAGAAGTAAAGAGAATTCTTGAGAAAACAGTCTCTAGCTCTAGAAAAGAGTGGTCATTGAAATTAGACGAAGCTTTGTGGGCATACCGTACTGCCTACAAAGCTCCTATTGGACTAACCCCTTTTCAGATGGTCTACGGAAAAACTTGTCATCTTTCAGTAGAGTTGGAACATAGAGCACTTTGGGCTCTTCAATTTCTGAACTTTGATACCACTTTAGCCGGCCACAAAAGAAAAGACCAACTCCATGAATTGGAAGAATTAAGGGACCAGGCGTATCACTCCAACAAGCTCTACAAGGACAAAGCTAAGGCTTACCATGATAAGAAGGTCCGCTGCAAAAGTTTTCATGAGGGACAGATGGTGTTGCTATTTAATTCGCGACTTCGGTTGTTTCCCGGTAAACTTAAGTCAAAATGGTCTGGACCATTTGTGGTGAAGGAAGTGAGGGACTATGGAGCCATTGTGATCGAGGATCCCATGTCTAAGGAAAGTTGGACAGTTAATGGTCAACGACTCAAGCTTTATCATGGTGGAGAAGTGGTACGCGAAGCTTGTGCCATTTTACTTAATGATCCGTGAGAGATCATCGAACCGTCAAGCTCTAACGACGTTAAACAAAGCGCTTGTTGGGAGGCAACCCAACGTCGTAAGTAGACTTTGTTATTTTCATGGATTTTCTGTTTTGTAGGTGTTAGGTACTTTTCTTTTTCTTTAGGAAGTGAAGGTTCAGTGTACAAAATTGGCAAGTTTTAAAAATTCAAGTCTGTTTGCGCCGCAAACATTGTTTGCCCCGCAAACAGAGCACAAACAGAGAACAAGCCAAATTTGCAAAGAAATTTTTTTCTGTTTGCCCCGCAAACAATGGTTTGCGCCGCAAACACTGCGGGACAGAACTTTCACTTTCACTTATATTATTTTACTTTAACCTATTTTCTTTTCACTTTTATCTTTTACTCCCATCACTTACTTCTCTCTTCTCACTTTAACACTCTCATCTCCCTCCTTCAAACCCTAACAACTCTCTCTAATCTCACCAACACTCTCACACACCACCTCTCTTCAATTTCTACATTCACCCTAATCCAAGTTCAAGATGTCAAAGCGCACAAAAACCAGAAGCACCAATCCTAGTCACTCCATACCACGGTTCATTGGAGAGGAACAAGAAGAGCGATATACTTACTTGTGCAACCAAACCGTCCAGGCTGAAAGGTTTATCCGATTTAAACCGAATGGTCCAATGCAAGGTTTGGTTCGAACATTGGAAACACTCAAATGGGGGAAGATATGTGAACCGGTAGCTGAGATCAATTATGATATCGTTCGCGAATTCTATGCGAATGCCATTCCGGTTGAAGACGGGGCATAATTTATGTATAAAACAATGGTGAGGGGAAGGACAATCTCTTTTAAGAGGAGCGCTATCAATGAATATTTGGGATCCCCATTGGAGCTACCCGATGGAGTAAGAAGTGAGTACCACAGAAGGTATCTCACTAATGGTTGGAACATTCAAGTTATCAATGAGTCCTTATGCCTTGAAGGAAAGACCTATGAGTTGAATGATGCGGGAGCGCCAAAAGGATGGAAAAGAGAGGATTTTAAAGTGGAGGTTAAGGCCTTGCTAGTGGTGGTATTGCATAACATTCGGCCAAGAACTCACACGACACACATCGCACTCGAAGTAGGATACATGCTGTTTTGCATTTTGTACTGAGTACCAATTGATTTGGCCAGCATTATCTCTGAAGAAATGAGGAGGGTAGCAGTTATGGGAACGAGACATGGAGGCAAAGCCGGTGTCCTTATTTACCCCGGTTTAATCATGAGGCTTTGTTACAATGCGAGGGAGGCCATCCCGAATGAGGTACATTTCAAAATCACAAGTGTTATTAATGAAGCTTTTGTTAGCAGGTTTTGTGAAGGCGCAACAAAGAAAGCTGAAAGAGGAGGATCATCTACTTCAAGGTCCAGAGGTGTAATGCCCCGAATTTAATTAATTAGTTAATTAAATTATTTAAGAATTTAATCATTGGATTTAATCGAAGTTCATGGATCAATCGGAATTGTCGGTATTATTTTGGGAAGCGTATTTGGATTATTAAATTAAAGTCGGATTTTATTCGGTTAGTCGGAAAATTAATAAAGTTGATTTCGTTGAAGAAATAATAGTAGAAATAATATTATTATTAATATTGGACTACTTGTATTTAATTCGAATTTTATTGACGAAGTCGGAATTATTTTATTAAGTTGGCATGGTAATTAATCGAATTAATTTGGTGAAATAAAGTTGAAGTGTTATTTTATTAATGAGCTTAAAAATAACTTTGAGTTTAATTTGAGTTGTTGTGAAGTAAGGAGGGGGTATGTCACTTAGGCCTAATTAAGTTATTTAATTGATTAAATAAAATAACTTTACTATGTTGGATTTAGAATTGGAAGAAGGAAGAGCTATCATAACACGAAGAGGAATAGAGTTTGGAGGAGAGGTGAAGAAGAGAGCCATGGCGGAAGAGAAAGGCTAGAGGAAGTCCAATTTTCGCAGCAAGTTTCTGCAGTGAGACACCTTAGTAAAACAGACGTTTCTCCCAATCCAACCGTTGGATCGTTGCGGTTCTTGGACACAACGTTCCAGACTCGTTGAGGTAACTTCTGACCGGAGCGATTTTCGTTTTGATGATTTTAAGTCCGTCTGACAAAGCAATTTCCGAACAGGTTTTTGGTGCGTCTCTGCACGTTGTTTTTGGAGAAAAGTTGAAAGCGGCGGCATAAGCTATGGCAACCGGGAGAGTAAAGCAATCTCATATCCAAGGTAAGGGTGGGGTTCTAGCTCTATAAACAGGATTATGATGAATGATATGTGGGGGTTATGGTTGTATGATTGCCTCTGTTTTGTGTGTTGTGATTGTATTGTTGAATGTTGAAATTGATTGACGTCGGTGAATAAGGTTATAAAAGTTCAATCAATGGTTGTGGGAAATTAACCTAGGGTTTATAATTATTATTATTGAGGAATTAGTCGTAGAAAATTGCTAGATGTTGGTGGAGTATAACTATAATATTGCTATGTTCCTGTGATGGTCAAAATTGAATTGTATTGGAATCGAAGGGAGAAAATTGAGTTTTAATTTTGTTGGAAGATGCTGTCAGCGCAGGTAAGCGCCAAGGTTTGGACGCGGCGCGAACTGAAGGTTTATGTGGTGTTCGCGGCACAAAGAGAGGTTCGCGGCGCGTGCTATACGAGTTTTAGAAATATGTTTTGATTTCTGGCTGTTGATGTTTTATGTTGGTTGTATGGATCAAGCCTTAGTAGGATTAACTTGAGAAGAATTATAATTATTATTAGTGAAGAAATTGGTTTAAATTAATTAGAATATTATACCGTTGGAATTGATTAATTTAATTAGTAGAAATTATAGTGATGATTCTTAGTGATGAGATATGTAGTTAATGGATTAAGTTGTATAAAGATGGAATTGGTGTGAAGAAGAAATAGCAGTAGTAATAAAGATGATATATGTAGAAGGCTGAATTAGTAGCATAATTGGAATTAATAATTGAATTAACGAATAGTAGAATTGGAATTAGAATGATAAGAATTGTTGGTAGTAGATTAATTAATAAATTGAAGAATTAGTACCTAGATGTTTAGGGGCTGTTTTGTAATGATTAAGTTGATGCAATTAATGCATGTTTAAGTTGTTGTTTTCGTTGCTGTTGTTCTGGTTGTTGTTGTTGATACGTTGATTAAGTTGCAGGTCTTATGACCAAGATTGATTAAGTTGTCTGTGGTTGTTGCATTGTTGTGTTGTGACGTTGTAGTTGTTGTTATTGTTGCATGCATACATTTGCATATTAAGTTGGCATGGATTGGCAAAATGTTTAAGTTGGCCTTGACGGCACCTGTTTAAGTTGGCCTTGATGGCACCTGTTTAAGTTGAAATGCCTCGATAACCTGGCATATGTTTAAGTTGGGAGTTCTGCTCCAATGGTACCACATGCATTTGCACAGTTGAGTCGCATTTGAAGTTGTTGTTGTTATTACGTTGTTGTTGTTATAAGTTGTTGTTGTTATACTTGTTGCTGATAATTGTTATTATACTTGTTGTTGATAAATAATTATTATAACCGTTGTTTCTATTTGTTATTATAACTGTTGTTTGAATAAGTATGAAGTGGTGAAATTGTATGATCTAATCTTAATATATTATTTATCATACGCTTGTTTATATTGTTAGATATCTCACCCCTTCTGAATGATGTTTCTCTACCATGGGAAATGGACAGGTACTCAAGATAGTGGTGGAAGTTTGAAGTGATTTTATGAAGTCTTTAGTTACTGTTAGTTCGAGTTGGGTCTTGCTCTGATACGTAGCACTCGGGGGATGAACAATTGTCTTCTAATTGTTGTTATAACTATAAGTTGTTAACTTTTAAGTGAAATTTATGAAGTAATATGACGTTGGTGAAGTTGTTTTAGTTTAATAAAAATATTCTGCGAAGTGAAGTTGAATAATTGATACTATTATTATCATTAATAAAAGTTGTTTTATTTTTTAAAAGAGTAAACAGGTTTTATCGGTTCACCCGAGTTATGTGCTATGTATCTATGATATATGTGACTAAGTTGTTTGTTGTTTTACGTTGAATGTGACATCCCAATTGTATATTGAATTTCCGCACTCTGATTTTATTAAATATTGGTTGGGTAGATTTGGGGTGTTACAAGAGGTGGTCGAGCACCTGTTTTTGATCACATGGCCTTTGCCACCTATTGTGCAGAGAACTTTGAGGCGACTCAAAGGTCGAACCGGTTCTTGGTGCAAACATTATCTCAACAATTTTAGCGCACCTCTTTGGAGGCAGAGTATGAGGCCTACGCAAATTGGCGTGTGGGCAGGCCACCTTTCATGGGGGGTGCAGGAGGCAGCGGTACCGGAAATGAGGATGACACAATGGAAGACGTGATCGGGACGGTTGGTGGCGGTGATGAAGAAGAAGATTGAAGTGGTGTTGTAGCATTTTTTTTCTATTTTTTGTTAGTTTATTTTTACTTTATTTTAGTCTTAATTCTGTTTTGCTTTATTTATGGTTGCACTTTTTGGTTTTTAATTGTGTACTTTATGGTGGCTCTCGTTTCACCATTTGAACATCTTTAAAAAGTGCATTTTTTATTATTGTAGTTTAATCGTGTGTTTGGGTGGAAAGTGATTAACTTAACTTTTCAAAGTGTTTTTTTTGTTTAATTGTTCTTATACAAAGGGAGGTTGAGGAATCAGTGGGCACGGACAAGAGTTGATGTTGTGAGCACTTCAAGTGGCAATGATGAGAATCGGTATCAAGGAAAATTAAGGTACACTTTATCGCTCTCTAGACTTAACATGGTTAGTTGATGGTGTGTGCAAATTGCTTAGCATAAATTCCATGAATCACATGTCATTTTTGAATTAAAAATTTAGAACTTAACCAATAGTGAGGAAACTTTCCATTGTACACTAAATGCGGGATACCGGAATTTATTTCAACTCATTTTTATCATGCTAAACCATGCATTATTCTTGTTTGTGAAAAGTGTGAAAGTGATAGAGGCATTGTTTGAATTTGAGAAAAACCACTTGACCAAAAAGTTAAATCAATCAACCTTGTGAGAAGTGATTCTTAGTTAACCCCCTTTGAGCTTATTTTAGGATTCATGTGATTATTGAACATGTTTTGCATGTGAATCCTAATCTCTTTTGTTCATTGAAACCTTCAACTGCAATGGTTGCAATTTTGCCTTGTGCCTATGTCTATGTAGGGAGCATTGTTGTATCTAATATGGTTTGAATCCTAAAGTTGGGGAGAGTTGATTGAAAAACAAATGAAAAAGTGGTACTTATGAGTTTTGTGGTAGTAAGAAAAGATCAACACATTTTGAAATTATGGGGCAAGAAAAAGAAAAATCGTTCCCGTTATGTGTTGTTGAAAAATAATGAAAAAAAAAGAAAGAAAAAGAAAAGAAAGAAAAGGGGATTCAAACAAGTGTTGTTGTTAAGTGAATTGATAGGAATGCTCCCTTAGGATAGGCGTTTTTGTTAATTTCCCTTTAATAAAACCCTTTCTTTGTAACCCAAGCCACATTACAACCTATGAAAGCTCTCTTGATTCTCACTTTGCACATAATTTTTGAACTTGTTGTGGTGAAAGCATGATTTGAGTTGTTGTTGATTTAAATGCCCGGATGAGTGAAAGTGAACCCTCTTGTATTCATCATTACTTTGATGTATGTGTAGGTTTGATTTAATTTTGACACGTCTCTTTTGGAATTTCTTGATAATAATTTGCACTTTGCCATCATTCTTTCTCATGCTTTGTTTTAGCATTGTGGTGACTGTACTTTGGAAAGACTTATACTTTTGAGCCATTTGAGTGTTCGATTACCTTGTCATCATTCTCTTGTGCGTTGCTCTTGCTACTCTTGTGAATTTTTGTTTAGGGACAAACAAAATGGTAAGTTGGGGAGAGTTGTTAGGGACCAAATAGTATTAATTTTCATATATTGTTTTTGGTCCCTTTAACCACTTTTTACTCAATAATCACACTTTTATTCATACAATTTAATAATTTTGCAATTTTGTTCATTTTAGTTCATTTGAATTGTTATTTCACACGTTTGTTAGTTTTGTAGCGTTTTTTAAAAAGGTTTGAAGATCATGGAAGCAAAGAGGAATTACTTGAAGACTTGGAATAGCTAAAGAAGTGTTGATGAGGCCAGTTTGCCCCGTAAACATCCTTTGCGCCGCCAATTGATAGATGCTGAACAAGTCCAGTTTTGAATTGCAACTGATGTGGCAAAAGATTCACTGTTTGCCTCGCAAACACTGCGCTGCAGATTTTTATCTTTTACTTTGTTTCCACTTGTCAGGAGAGATGGGCTTATCTTTTGAAGAGGAAAAGTTAGTACGAATTAGGGGTTATTTAGGGAGATAAAAAAGGAAAATTGAGATTATTCTATTCATTGTGAACCAAACATTGAGGCTAGGGTTTTGGGAGAGAAAAAGAACAACTTTGTGAGAGATTGATGTTCTTAGCTTCTTCTTTATTCTTCTTGCTGTCAACCATGGTGATGAGTAGCTAAATCCCACTTTGACAAGATTGGAGGTAGTAGCTATCCTTGTTAACTATGTATTTTCTCTAGCACTTTTGTATGAACTTCATTAGTATTGAAATGGATGAATGTTGTTGTTTTATCTTTTATATTTAGATTTGATTTATGATTGAGAAATATATTTCAAGTCTTGGTCTAACACATTTTATCAAGTAGTGAATAAATGCTAGAGATAGATTCATTTGCCACTTTTCTATTTGTATCAAACAATCAAGATTAGTATATTGATAGTTAGAGTGAGAGATCATCTAAATATTAATATATTAACTTTCACAACTTTGTTTAGACATAAACATTGTTGAGAGGATACTAGAACATTGTCATTGCTATTGAAGTTATACATTAGTTGTTAAAGTCACATAGAAGATAGGAATAGTGAAACCAAAACCAATCTTGTCATTCTTTTATTATTGAAACAAGTTTTAGTTTATTGTCTTATAATTGTCTTGATTAGAACAAATAGTGATTTAAAACAAAACAACTTTGTTACCTTTCGAACTTAAAATAATAGTAACTATAGAACGACAGTAATATCACCCAATCTCTGTGGATACGATATAAAAATATTTGCCTTGAAAATACTATTCAACAACATACTATAATTTTCATATATTAGATATCACTACCTATAATTTCTAATACATTGATTTAAATGTAGTTGAATTTTGAGTTTACTGATGACTCAAAGTTGAAAAAAAGTGGATCTCTTATGCCGGTACTCGTTGGAGGGGATTTAAGTCACAACTCACGACTGACTATATTAGGAAGCCTAAGAGCGGTCTTGTTCTTCCATAAAAAAGATATAGTTTTATATCGAAGAAGAAATGGAAGAAGTTTGTGAAGATACGTCGTTATGAGGAATTCAAGGTTAATACTAGTCTTATTTAACCGATAATGTTATCCTAATAAGTTAATACTAATCATATATATAATATATATATATATATATATATATATATATATATATATATATATATATATATATATATATATATATATATATATATATATATATATATATATATATATATATATATATATATATATATATATATATATATATTTCACTATGCTAATAGCATCTTAAAAGCGAAGTAGGAATACGTAACAAGGCAAAGAACATGTACCCCGATATATTGTCTCATAGGGGTTACAGGAAACTTGAGAAAAGAATCATGCTTGAAAAACAACCACAAACATGAGATGATCGCATCCCATCCGCACCGTCAAGACATGAGAAATGGAAGAGGGCTCAATTAAGACCAAATGGAGAGTACACCCCTTAGGCGACAAGAGAAGTTGCCGAGAATATTGTAAGTATGATTTTTTGCTTATTTTATTTTTTAATTTAAATGCGTTGGTAACAATATACGTAAGTTTCTCATTGTAACACCCATATATAATTACATGCATCAAATCATATAAATATACATGAATCCAAGTATTTGGTACTGAAATACCAATAAGTTCCTAGTCAACACAATATACATATTAATGCCCTAATACAAAATTTCTACACAATGGCATAATACATATAAGATGTTCAAAATAAAATACTAAGAACTAGATCAACAATGATCACAAAATGTAATCCACAACGGAAGCTTCGCCATACCAAAAGAACATAAGGAATAAGGGATCAATTGCTTTCTCCTTACCCTTCGCGGAACCTGTAGTACCTGAAATCAATATATAATGGGGTGAGATATAAAATCTCAGTGAGTTCCCTATCCTATGGATCCTCTCGGCTTTACAAGGTTCTAGCCTATCACTCTCAAATCAAGACAAGGAACTAGACCTTGAGTTCTCACACTAACATTATATGGAATCATACTTAGAGTTCAACAACTCAACACAAGATTATTAATCGGAAACCAATACCAAGGCATCCCCATATTCCCGTCCCCTTCTACGTCTAGGAGGTGGCACGAGTCATGAATCCTTTGGAAAAATCTTGACATACGAAATGGATTCGGACTCATGAGCCTTTCCCCATGAATCGTCACTTCACATGGCCCGTACACCATCACAAGTCTCTACCCGTAGGTTCCATTCGTACACAAAAGCGGGAATCAAACCTGCCAAGATTATGTGCCCTTCCGCACGGTGAATGCCTGTTAGCATTCAAAGGAAAAATAAAGAATAAAGAAAATACTACGGTTCCGATTAATACATCAACAATGGTGATCGCTTCCGCAAACCACTAGGCCTGTTAGCCTTTCATACTTTGGTGACCGCTCACGCAAATCACTAGGCCTGTTAGCCTTTCCTCATAAGATTCCAAACACGTATGTTCCATATAATGTCTCATCCTAGGTTTTCTTTGTTAAGCTACATAACCTAACAATTCCTAGTTTTTCTCACTTATCCTTTATTCACATAACAATGAAGTTATTCAACCCTCTTGATATAAACATATATAACAAGGTATACTAATCCACCTGCAATAGAACTCAGTAACAATTATAGAGTACACAAGCATCATACTAAAAGCATAACGTTCTCAAGAATTCGAACGAAAACCAACCCAAGTGCTCAAGCAATTTCCCGATTCTCGATTAAATAATTCTCCCTTTATTCCCAAAACCTATACTACTAGAAAGTACACGCTTCTAGCTTCCTATCACTTCGAACGGTGATTAAAACAGAGTTATGGTTCAAAAGTTATGCTTGAAACAATTTCCATTAAGTTAAGAAAAATTGGTTAAGGAAGCTTCAGTTCGCGCCGCGCAACAACTAGGTCGCGCCGCGAACCCTATGGCAGAAGCAAACCACTATAATTTCTAACACTGTTCGCGCCGCGACACCCAGTACGCGCCGCGTGCTGAAGGCAGAAGCAGAACCCCTAAAACCTGCATAGTTCGCGCCGCGTCGCCCCGTTCGCGCCGCGAAGCGCGCGGAAATCAGAAATTCCAGATCTGTTTTCTTGCTTTTCCATGGTTTAATCCAACCATCTCCATACTTAAACCTGTTCCAGAATCATACTAAAGCATAGAAACAACTTATACATGGTACTCTTGGAATATACAACACTAAATCATGAACATTCATGGTTTGATTCAAAACCTAGGTTTTTCTATAGAAAACCCCAATGCAAAGTTTATGATTTTCATCCATAAATCAAAACTATAAGTTTCTAACTAGAACCCACCTCGATTACGAGTCGTTGATGTCGAAGATGAGTCGATTCGGCGGAGAAATGATGAAGATCCATGCTTTCCTCTTCACAAGCTCTTCTTCCTCTTCTCTTCCTCTTGCTCTTCCTTCTCTCTACTTCTTCTCTCTAACTCTTGTGTTGTTGCAATTGTGAGGAAAGAAATAGAAAGGAAAGAATATAAGCAACTTAACCTTAAGTTAGCACTTATAACTTAAGTGTCCAAAAGTATCTCTAATGTACCAATTAATGAAACCTCAGTGTCAGCTAATAACATTAGAGCATTTATTAAATACGGGGTATTACATCCTCCCCCCCTTAAATAGAAATTCGTCCTCGAATTTAAGAATTACCTAAAAAGGTGAGGGTAAGCATCCCGCATTACCAATCCAAGTCCCCAAGTAGCATCACCTGGATGTGTTGCATCCCACTGAACCTTAACAAGAGGAATTTCCTTATTTCGTAACACTTTGGTCTCTCTTCCCACGATACGGCTCGGTAAAGGTTCAAAATCAAATCTGATTCTAACTCAACTGCATCTGTTAACACTGGCTGAAAGGGATCGGGAATAAACTTCCGAAGTTGAGACACGTGAAAAACATCATGCATTTCCGATAGAGAAGGTGGTAAAGCTAAACGATAAGCCACTTCACCAATCCCTTCTAGAATCTCATACGGTCCCACGTATCTCAGACTTAACCTTCTCGACTTAAACGGTCCCAAAACTCTACCATTACCAACTCCTGATCAACACAACGGTGTTCTGCATTTCTCTCATACAATACTTCATAAGGTGTCATACCAATACTCGCGTGATAACTATTATTATACGCAATTCAACAAATGGCAAAAGCTCTTTCCAATTTCCTCTACTTTCAAGCACACACGCTCTAACATATCCCCTAAGGTTTATATCGCTTATTCCGTTTGACTGTCTGCTTGAGGGTGATTCGACGTGCTCAACACCATTCAGATCCCGTGACTTGTTGAAAAGCTCTCCAAACTCGACGTAACTTTGGACCTCTATCCGACACTATACCAGAGGGTACACCATGTAACTTCACCGTTTCTGCAATAAATAACCGTGCAAGATGACTTGTCTTGTAAGTAGTCTTCACGGTTAAGAAATGTGCAGATTTCGTCAACCGATCTACAATCACCCAAATAGAATCATATCCACCTTGAGTACGAGGTAAACTAACTGCAAAACCATTGAAATACTATCCCACTTCCATATTGGAATCTCTAGTGGTCGTAACAATCCACATGTTCTTTGATGTTCTATCTTTACTTGTTGGCATACGGCACACTCCGATACGTACACCGCGACATCTCTTTTCATTCCGGACCACCAATAATCTCTTTTCAAATCTTGATACATTTTTGAAGAACCCGGATGTATAGTGAAAGCACCCTTGTGAGCTTCATCCAAAATCCTTCCTTTCAATAGCGCATCGTCCAGAACACAAATCCTCTGATTAAACATAATCACTCCATCCGTAGCTCAAGTAAACCCTGGTTGAACCAACACCTCTTGTAACTTAGCATCTGACACTTGTGCTTGTCGAACGTCATTTCTCAAAATAGAATTAACATTCAAGTTTCCCCTCAACACTCCCTTTTGGGTCCAAACAAATTGAAGGTTGAAAAATCTCGAAATCCTTCCACAATGTATACTCTAACACCATCAATTCGGCTCTCTTTAACACCTTCCGACTCAATGCATCCGCCACTTTATTCGCTTTTGCCTGGATGATACTTTAAGTCAAAATCATAATCCTTCAAGTATTCCATCCACCGCCTCTGACGCATATTCAACTCCTTCTGATCGAATAGGTACTTTAAACTCTTGTGGTCACTGAACATTTCAAAGTGAACTCCATACAAGTAATGACGCCACACCTTCAGGGTAAAAACAACCGCAGCCAAATCTAAATCATGAGTTGGATAATTCTCTTCGTGAACCTTTAACTGTCGAGATGTGTATGCTACCACCTGACCATCCTGCATCAAAACCCCTCCTAATCCTTTCTTGGAAGCATCGCAAAATACTTCATAGGACTTATTTGGGTCAGGAACGATCAAAACAGGAGCAGTCGCTAATCTTTTCTTCAAACTCATGAAGCTTTGTTCACACCCTGAATCCCAAACATAAGGACACTCCTTTCTGGTAGTCTAGTCATTGGTAAAGCCAATTGAGAAAACCCTTTTTTAAATCTTCTGTAGTAGCCGGCTAAGCCTAAGAAACTTCGGACTTCTGAGACATTGCTCGGTCTCTCCCAATTAATTACTGCTTCGATTTTCGTCGGGTCCACTGCCACACCTCCTTGAGATATAACATGACCAAGAAATCTTACCTCTGTCATCCAAAACTCACACTTACTTAACTTAGCAAACAATTGATTTTCTTGCAGTACCGACAGAACAATCCTCAGGTGTTCTTCGTGCTCTTGTGGAGTACGAGAATAAATAAGAATGTCATCGATAAAGACTACCACAATTGATCTAAGTAAGGCTGAAATAACCGATTCATATAATCCATGGAAACAGCTGGAGCATTCGTAACACCGAAAGGCATCACCAAGAATTCGTAATGACCATAACGGGTTCTAAATGCAGTCTTTGGTACATCTGAGCTCTTCACACGGATTTGGTGATAACCTGACCGCAAATCAATCTTCGAGAACACACAGGCTCCTTCCAATTGATCTAACAAGTCGTTTATCCTAGGCAAAGGGTATTTGTTCTTGATGGTGGCCTTATTCAACCGACGGTAATCAATACATAGTCTCATCCCACCATCCTTCTTCTTTACTAACAACACTAGAGCTCCCCACGGTGAGACACTAGGTCGCACCGAATGTTTGGTCATCAGTTCCTCCAATTGCCCCCTTCAATTCTCTTAATTCAAGTGGTGCCATCCGATACGGAGAAACGGATATAGGAGCCGTTCCCGGTATCAGGTCAATAGAGAATTCCACTTCCCTTTCCGGAGGGACATCTGGAAAAGCTCTAAAAACAGCAATTTGTGAAACCTCTAACTTGTCACCCGTCTCCTTAGTAAGAACCAACAGAACAGACTTCTCTTCTCAAACAAGAATTTAATCATGCCTACCGTACCTTCCAGTATAGTAATTAAAACATCTTTCGGAGTAACTTCTTCAGATGGAATAATGATTAGTTTCTCTCCACACCCAATGAATACCGAATTAGCAGAAAGCCAATCCATTCCCAACACAACATCTACTTTCTTAAGTGGTAAACAAATAAGATCAATCTGGAAATTCTACCATCCACAGATAAAACACAATTCTCACACACCACGGTGTCTCGACCACCTCATCCAGGTATACACTCGACCAGTACCTCTTCCTTGCATTTGATTCCTATTCTGAGGACAATTCCGCACCACATGCCTTTCTTGTCAATAACAAAAACATTTCGCCCCTTCTAAGGTTACACCTTCCAAGGTGATTCTTACCACAATCACGACACACCGGAGGTGCACTAAACCGAGAACCTTACACTTGTTTCCCCTTAGAAAACTTGTGACCTAGGCCGAAACTGTTAGCTTGGCCTTACCTTCTCATTCTGATTCTTCTTCAAATTTTCCTCAGCTTGAACTTTCTTCAAACTTGTCTCAGTCACATAACATCATCACAACAACCCCGTATAGGTAGTGAACTCCCTCTAGGACACACTATGCGAAATATCAGCCCTTAAACCAAACGGAAACTGGTCTACCTTCTAACTCTCATCAGGAGCATACCCGGCCTGTCTAGAATAAGCAGCCAGAATTTTCCAAACTTCTCAGTATAACTAGCCAGCGACATATTCTCCTGCCTTAACTGTTGGAATTCCAATTACTCTTTAGTCCTCTGGGAACTAGGAAAAATATTTCTCCATAAAAGTGGTCTTGAAATTAACCCACTCCTTAGGTACTTCTTGAATAGTCATCAACGCAGAAGCACTCTTCCACCATCTCATCGCTGGACCTTTTAGCGAATGAGAAGCAACACCACCTTGCCCTCTTCACTACAATGCACGATCTCCAAGATTCCTTCCACATTGGCCACCCACTCGTGACCCACTCGTGTGCCTTAATAGGATCTAATCCGCCACGAAATTCCGGAGGATTCATGCGAATGAAATCCTTATAAGTCGCACCTGCAGCTTCGGGTACAACCACTGGAACATATGACCGCCATTCCTCTGTTGCATCATCTGCAGCATGAACTGATTCTGCTGCTGTTGCATGAACTGGGGCCACGGAAATTCTCGCCGCCATACGGTTGATTCACTTGTGGGGGTTGAGTGTGGGGGTCTACCACGAGTCCTGCGTCCGTCCACCATGTTCCTGGAGGTCATGAAAATGGGATTAAGTTGATCAGGCTTAATACCATAGTCATAACACAACAAAAATCATGGGAACCCAACACATATTGGACAGAAAGAAACACTTATAATATCTCATGGCTAGGTCGAGGATACGACCTGCTCTGATACCAACTGTAACACCCATATATAATTACATGCATCAAATCATATAAATATACATGAATCCAAGTATTTGGTACTGAAATACCAATAAGTTCCTAGTCAACACAATATACATATTAATGCCCTAATACAAAATTTCTACACAATGGCATAATACATATAAGATGTTCAAAATAAAATACTAAGAACTAGATCAACAATGATCACAAAATGTAATCCACAACGGAAGCTTCGCCATACCAAAAGAACATAAGGAATAAGGGATCAATTGCTTTCTCCTTACCCTTCGCGGAACCTGTAGTACCTGAAATCAATATATAATGGGGTGAGATATAAAATCTCAGTGAGTTCCCTATCCTATGGATCCTCTCGGCTTTACAAGGTTCTAGCCTATCACTCTCAAATCAAGACAAGGAACTAGACCTTGAGTTCTCACACTAACATTATATGGAATCATACTTAGAGTTCAACAACTCAACACAAGATTATTAATCGGAAACCAATACCAAGGCATCCCCATATTCCCGTCCCCTTCTACGTCTAGGAGGTGGCACGAGTCATGAATCCTTTGGAAAAATCTTGACATACGAAATGGATTCGGACTCATGAGCCTTTCCCCATGAATCGTCACTTCACATGGCCCGTACACCATCACAAGTCTCTACCCGTAGGTTCCATTCGTACACAAAAGCGGGAATCAAACCTGCCAAGATTATGTGCCCTTCCGCACGGTGAATGCCTGTTAGCATTCAAAGGAAAAATAAAGAATAAAGAAAATACTACGGTTCCGATTAATACATCAACAATGGTGATCGCTTCCGCAAACCACTAGGCCTGTTAGCCTTTCATACTTTGGTGACCGCTCACGCAAATCACTAGGCCTGTTAGCCTTTCCTCATAAGATTCCAAACACGTATGTTCCATATAATGTCTCATCCTAGGTTTTCTTTGTTAAGCTACATAACCTAACAATTCCTAGTTTTTCTCACTTATCCTTTATTCACATAACAATGAAGTTATTCAACCCTCTTGATATAAACATATATAACAAGGTATACTAATCCACCTGCAATAGAACTCAGTAACAATTATAGAGTACACAAGCATCATACTAAAAGCATAACGTTCTCAAGAATTCGAACGAAAACCAACCCAAGTGCTCAAGCAATTTCCCGATTCTCGATTAAATAATTCTCCCTTTATTCCCAAAACCTATACTACTAGAAAGTACACGCTTCTAGCTTCCTATCACTTCGAACGGTGATTAAAACAGAGTTATGGTTCAAAAGTTATGCTTGAAACAATTTCCATTAAGTTAAGAAAAATTGGTTAAGGAAGCTTCAGTTCGCGCCGCGCAACAACTAGGTCGCGCCGCGAACCCTATGGCAGAAGCAAACCACTATAATTTCTAACACTGTTCGCGCCGCGACACCCAGTACGCGCCGCGTGCTGAAGGCAGAAGCAGAACCCCTAAAACCTGCATAGTTCGCGCCGCGTCGCCCCGTTCGCGCCGCGAAGCGCGCGGAAATCAGAAATTCCAGATCTGTTTTCTTGCTTTTCCATGGTTTAATCCAACCATCTCCATACTTAAACCTGTTCCAGAATCATACTAAAGCATAGAAACAACTTATACATGGTACTCTTGGAATATACAACACTAAATCATGAACATTCATGGTTTGATTCAAAACCTAGGTTTTTCTATAGAAAACCCCAATGCAAAGTTTATGATTTTCATCCATAAATCAAAACTATAAGTTTCTAACTAGAACCCACCTCGATTACGAGTCGTTGATGTCGAAGATGAGTCGATTCGGCGGAGAAATGATGAAGATCCATGCTTTCCTCTTCACAAGCTCTTCTTCCTCTTCTCTTCCTCTTGCTCTTCCTTCTCTCTACTTCTTCTCTCTAACTCTTGTGTTGTTGCAATTGTGAGGAAAGAAATAGAAAGGAAAGAATATAAGCAACTTAACCTTAAGTTAGCACTTATAACTTAAGTGTCCAAAAGTATCTCTAATGTACCAATTAATGAAACCTCAGTGTCAGCTAATAACATTAGAGCATTTATTAAATACGGGGTATTACACTCATGCTGTGTAGGATGAGTTGGTTGAGGCAACTCGTGAAGGCGCATTTGTTCCAGAAGCACAACATGACATATTAGTAGAAGCAATCAAACAAATGAGCATGGTGGGCGTGTTTGTGGTGCGGGAGAAGGTGTCGGCTTGAGGTTATTCTTTGGGTCTAAAAAAAAAGGTACTGAAAGCTCGAAATTGAATGCACAAAAATAAAAGATTGAAAATTTTGAGAAGCAATTAGAAGAACAAAGGAGGGTGTTAGACGAGGAGAGGGAAAAAGGAAGAAAGAATGTTAAATGAGGGAGAATTTTTTTTTTTACTTCGCACCATTTCTCTGTTCGTACGTATTTTTTTAATTGATGTTTATGTATTCTATATTTAGTTTTGTTTTAGCAAATACTAATAATATATATGCTCATTTTTTTCAATGGTCATTGCCAATTAATCATAATATCATTTAAGACGAATACGATAACTGTACCGTGTTCCCAACATGATCCATGCGACAAGTGTATATTACATGGTTAACAAAAATTCGAGTTGTTGTAAATTTTTTGATATGTTTATAATATTTTCAGAATAAAAAATGGGAAGAATTTGAGAAGCAGATAATTGCATATTTAAAACAGAGGAGGTTTTGGCAACGGTTATAAAACATAACCGTGATTGTATATTAAACAGTGACCAAAATAATATAAATTATAAAATGTTAATGGTGAGAATTGAATCTGGGACCTTTAGTTATATCACAACAGTTGGGTTAAAGAACTGTTGTAATATGGTGTGCGCTTTCAAGAATACAACAATGGTCCTAGGACCGTGATTGTAAGTACCACATATACAACCACATGCTACATAACAACGCATGGTCCCACATGATTATATATCTTTCCCAACCACTGTTAAATGTATTTTCTGTAGTAGCGGTTACACCGACTCAAGTTGGTGTAGTGATGCTGAGGATCGAAAATTCATAGCTAGTTATGTGTTTATCCTAGGAGGAGCCCCATTTGCTTGGAGATTACAACAGAAGATCATGGAGCAATTACCATGAAGATCGACAACAAAGTCAGCTATCAATCTGGCGAAGAATCCGATAGCACATGGTAGAAGCAAGCATGTCGAAATGAGGTTTCAATATCTTTGAGAGCAGGTAGCTAAAGGAAAGATGAATCTGGAACACTGCAGAGCTGAGAATCAGATTGTAAATATGATGGCGAAGGGTGTGCAGGTCGAAGTGTTCAGAAGACTAAGAGTTATGATGAATGTAGATAGTTTAGACACAATGAATTATGTGGTGTTTTGAGATTGTAATTCCGTGTGCCGAAGTAGGTTGCTCCACAATATATCTTGAAATAAGCCTTCTAAATCCTCTCAAAAATTATATATTAAGAAATTCGGCTAATTCAACCTGAGGTGCTTAAGCACTAATAACATAAAAAGAGTCTTATCTCATTTCAAAAAGTTATGATTTAATCTCCTACTCTTTTCATATACAATATCCTTCTTCTCATTTCCTGTCCATAGTAATCCTATCCTATTTTTCGACATAACTTTTGTGATAATACCATAACTTGAATTCCAAGTTATGACATTTATTTAACAATTTTAATATGTGTATAGAATCTTTAAACAAATTTCGTTTTAAAACTGATGAGTAATCTTCTGCAAACTTCAAGTAGAACTATCCTTATCCAAACTTTCTACGTGGTTATCAGCTGAGGAATTGAATTTGAAACTATTGCCACTCTCTACAATAAGATGACATATGGCATATAAATTCTTAATTATATATGCACTAGTTTTCAAGTCCATCAAGACCTATATAAGGCGTGAAGAAACATTGAAAACTCTCAAACCAACATTACACAAAAAATAAGATAATAATGGCAGACAGAGGAAGGGCTGTAGTGTGTGATAACAGGTGTGGCTGCACTGTACCTTGTGCTGGTGGTTCAACTTGCAGGTTCTTTCCAACTTCTTCTTCTTCTTGAACTCATATTAATTAACCGTTCTAGTCTTTTTAAATAAATATTAATTAATACAGGTGCTCAAGTAGTGAGGGTGGTGCAAGAACTGACCACACAACATGTTCATGTGGAGAGCACTGTCAGTGTAATCCATGTGGCTGTTCCAAGACTGTTGCTGCTGGAAGTGGTTGCAGATGTGATGCAAGCTGTACTTGTGCCTCTTGCCGCACTTGAAGATATGCATGAGTGTATGGTTAATAAATTACCCTATATATTAGCATCATCTATAAATAAAATGGCTGGTAGTTTCTTTCTATAATTAGCTACATGTTATGTTTGTTGGTCATATAAATGTATCTAGAGGACTCTTAAGTAAGTAGCCATGACATTACTACATGTTTTGCCTATGGTTTGTTGTTGTACTTGAATAAAATTGAATAAGAGTATGTGGGTTTAGTTTTTTGTTTGTTTGTAATTTCAGTGTTTATATTGATTGAGTGACACTTTAAGTGGAGATTGATACAAGAGGTGTGCTAGGTTTACACCTTTTTCTTACACCTATAGCACTACACCGTATCAAAGAGCAAGGAAAAATGTTCTTTTGCACATAAATCAAAAAATTAAATTATTAAAAAAATAAAATTGGTAAGTATTATGTATAATTATACGGTGTAGTGTTAAAATGTGGTGTATGGATATCTTTTCCCTTGATACAATTAAGATACAGTTTCAAAAAGAATCTATCATTATTATTTTTTTCTTAAGAAGGAAAGAGAGCGAGTAAAAAGATGGTGTATGAATATCTTTTCCCTTGATACAATTAAGATACAGTTTCAAAAAGAAATCTATCATTATTATTATTTTTTTCTTAAGAAGGAAAGAGAGCGAAAGTAAAAAGAAAAAACAAATACCTATCGATCTTAAGGAGGAGAGAAAATTAATTTGTTCATAAAGCATTAAATTAATATTCTTATATTGCAAGTGCATGTGGACAAATATTTGTCCGATGGTAAATATGATAAATCTGCACCTTCGTATATGTTATGTTGCTGATAGATATAGCGAAGATTGTGGAAATTATGACGGAGCGAGGCTTTGTAAACACTACTATGAGGGACTGTAGATCAAGGTTTTGATCAAAGTGCTTCTTGAGCTGGAAATATTGATCTTGAATGAGTGTCGTTAATTTTTTATATGATACGACAGATTAAAGGGGGTACCTGTATGATTACGTACTTTAAGTAGACGTCATTTTAGGATTTAAGATAATGGTAGTGAAAGTGGAGATTATAGATGTGAGAATTGGATCTAACTCTAGTGTGTCGGAGGGTAGCTTTTGGTTCGATAGAGATTGTGTCGAAGATTTACATATTGTAGTCGAAGTGTGTTCTAGTATGTGGGTGATGAAATGTTAGGGTTGTTAGTATTTCGAATTAGATCTGTTTGTTATGTCCAATTGTTTAAGTCAGCTTGCACTCTAAGTTGGCTTGTAATGGGTGTTTGTGAAAAGCCCATTAATTTAATATGTTAGGTTTTATTATAAATAACATTAGTCTCTCATCATTGCATATTGCAAATTCTAATTTAGGGTGAGAGGGTTATTTGTTATTCTTGTAACACTTGTAATCTTGCTTGAAGAGAAATTAAAAGAATAACACTTATAATCAATCTTTGTTGTTCTTCTTGTCTTCCCTAATTCGTTATTATACTTTATTCTTGACATCGTTTTTCATAATAATTTGGTGCGGTGAGCGTGGAGAAGATGTCTTCTACAAAGTAGGAGATTGAAAAGTTCACCGGAGTGAATGATTTCGGTTTGTGGCGCTTGAAGATGAAAGTCCTACTGGTTCAGCAGGGTTGTTTGGAAATGTTGAAGGGAGCGGCGACTATGGATGCAGCGTTAACGAAAAAAGAAAAGACGACCATGATAGAGAAAGTCCACAGTGTAATTCTGTTGAGCCTTGGTGATAAGGTTCTTCGAAAGGTATCAAAGGAGATGACGACATCAGGGTTATGGGTGAAATTTGAAAGTTTGTACATGACCAAATCGTTGGTAAATCGACTCTACTTGAAGCAAGCTTTGTATTGAAGATAAAGTATTGGCTGAACAGTTAGATATGTTCAACAAGCTGATTCTTGATCTTGAAAATATTGATGTGAAGGTCGATGATGAAGATCAAACACTGTTGTTGTTGTGCGCATTGCCTCGAACACATGCTCATTTCAAAGAAATTCTCTTGTATGGAAGGGAGTCTGTAATACGGTGGGAGCACTGACTTTTTGATATGTTTTTCACAAAACATGTTGCGGTTAGCAAGAATCGCCATTGACTTTTATTTTATCCAATTTTATTAGGAAAGGCATAAAAGAACAGGAAAGACCTTTAAAAGATTTTGAGTTCGGGGGGTAGGTTTTACAAAGGAAAGGTATTAGCACCCTTTGTATCCATGGTTATCCATGGGCTTTTAATTGCTTAGCTCACTTTAATTTTCCTTGTTTGAAAAGTGGTGCGTGATTAGGAAAATGTTTCGTAAAGAGTTAACTTTGTAATGATTCTCGTATGAATGCATACAAAGTGTTTATCTTAAAGATGTTTTGAAAAATGTGAGGTGTGAAAAGTATTGTTGATTTGATTTGTTGTGAACAAGCAATCAGAAGCTACTTACCCTAATTTGTAAGGTCTTTCTTATATTTATGGCTTTCTTTGAGAGATAGTACTATCCATACCATTAGGGGATAAGTAGTCCTATCTATTGGATGTGAAGGGACAGACGTAGGGTCGTCGAATGGTCATAGAAGGCAACTTGTAAGGATATCTAAGCGTTCGAATGGACTATCATCATTTTCGTAGGCAACATCGAAGGGTCTTCGAGGGACTATGATCTTAATATCGAAGGGACTATGATGATTTTATTCGTAGGCAACCTTGCTAAGATATCCCTACGTTCGAGGCACATGACCATGTAATCATAAGGCAACAAGAGAGGTTACCTTAAAGGTGGATGTGTGTGAGAAATGTGTTGATTTCGGGTATTTTAATCTTGAGATTAGAGTTAGCTATGTTCAGTTTTAGTCTTGCCATATAATTCTATTAACCATACATCTAACAGTTATATAATGTGCAAAAAATAAAATCCTACGCTATTAGAAAGCTTCGGGATGGAGGATTACAATGATTACAAAAGAACCTTGCAGAAAAGTAAAGGTCCTAAGTTAAACTATTACATCCATGAACAGTTACATAATTGGTGAAAAATATGCGAGAAAATAAATATCGGATGAATTGAAAAGTCAAGAAGAGAATTGAGGTTTAGAAAAGAGGAGGAAATTTATGGTTTGAAAAGAAGTTATCGTTGGGAAGAAATTAAGGTTAGTATTGATTAAAACCTAATTTTATATTAATTAATCTAATTAACTAATTAATCATATACATTAATCTAATTAAAACCTAACGACTAATTGATTTTAATTAAGAAATCTTAAAACTCAATCAAATCCTAATTAACTAGGTTAATCAAAAATCATGTCAAAATTAATCAAAATCTAAAAAGAAATTAATTGTTTTTTTTAATGATTTTTAATGAAAGGAATTAAATTCAAACCCTAATTCTAAATTAATCAAAATTATGTTAGAAAATAAAATCAATTAAAACTAAATCTAAATTATCTTTTTTGTATTTTTTATGATTAAAATTAACTACATGAAATTAACTATCCTAATTGAAGTAAATTAAATTACTTAAATCAATTGAGATAGAAAAGAAAAAAAGTTAATTGGTTGTGAAATTACCCTAATCCTAATTTTGATCTTATTAGTAGTTAATTAAAAGGTTAATTATATTGTGAAAAGAAAATAGGTGAGTAATAGAAAGGACGAAAAATTGAATAAAATATGTGTCGGATATTAGGGTTTGAACACAGTTCCTATGGTTCCAGGTCTCCAAGCGCTGCCAATTGAGCTGCAATTGTTGGTTGAAAGCAAAACCAATGACAATAAAAAAAGTAAAATGCACAATAAATGGTCAATTAAAAAAGCAGAGTCAAAGTTGTCCCCACGCTTCATGCTGCACATACACGCCACGCACACAGTCAATGATGTTGCACCCCAATTTTTGACCACTGAGATTCCACCATAGCTTAAATATTAGGATCATCATTGTCATCATAATCATCATGCATTTATCATTTGTTAACCCAAAATACAAAAAATTGTTGTTTGTTGCTTGTGTCCCAAGACAGGAGACTGATCAAGAAGAACTTGAGCAAATTAGGGTTTTGAGACCCACAAGGAAATTCAACATTCTTCTAGGATTCAAAGGATTATCTAATCAATATTAAAGTCCAAAGATGGTTCAATGCAAGATCAATCACCTTCAAATTCACCAGAGACTCCAATTAGGGTTTTTGACAAAATTTCACTAGAGGGTTGACTTTTAATCAGGACATGGTTCCAAGACTCAAACTATGATTCAAGGGCATCCAAATAAACATTATAATCCATTCACATCATTCATTTGAAGAGGAGAGCTTGATTCATTTGAAAATCACAAAACTGCAGTTCATTTGGAAAAAGTCAACTGTGCAAGTCAACCTTTGACTTTATAGAAAAATGGTCAAATATGGACTTTTAAGGATCCAACTCATCATCATATGGATATTGAAGACATTTGATCAAAGAAAATTCAAAGAATTCATCAAGAACCAAAAAGTCAACAAAAGTCAAAATTAGGGTTTTAAGTGAATTTTGACCCAATTTTGGGAACTCCAAATTTTGCCTACAAACTCAAAAATATCCAAACATGAAAGTTGTAGATCTTGACAAAACAAACAACTTATCACAATGCAACTTTTGGCTAAAAGTGATTATTTTGAGAGATTTTGGATTAAGAAGGTTTATGTTCAAAAGACTTGGGAAAATTTTAAGTGTTTTCACCTAGTTTTTTTTCTAACTTTAAACCCTTTTTTCTCCATGATCCAAAAAGAGTTTGAGTAAACTTTTAACAAGTGAATTGAAGTATGTAGCAAGGGCTTTCAAAAGAGATAAGTAGCATGAAAATCCATGGCTTGATCAATGAGATATGATTTTGTGAAGAAGGCATCATGAACACTTGAATTCAAGGATGAAGATGAAGAAGTTATGAACCAAAACCATTTCAAATGCAAAGATTACTTTCTTGCAGCCCATATAAATTGTTCAAAGCACTATAATAAGAAGATTACACTTGCTTTTGAGCTATAATCCAAGTGTTTAATACATTATCCAAGTAATCATTCCATTAATAGCATAAAGTTCACACTTCCATTTTGATAAAGAGGCTTTATGCACAAAATCCACTCTCCTTGAGCCTCTCCCATGTCTCCTCTGCACCAAAAGCAAATTAAGCATCACAAGCAACCTCTCCAAACTCAGAATAAAGCCATGGAAGCATGCTTGAACTTATACCTTGCCATTGGAAATCCAATTTTCACATAACTTCACAAATAAGCAAGGTGGTACAAGGGTCACATGTGAGCTTCAAACTTCTGAATTTTCCCCCTCCACAAACCCTAATCCTTGCCTATAAATATAGGGCATTGGCCATTGCATCAAACACACCAGAATTCTCCAAGTCACTACCTCACTTGAGATTCTCATTTTCCAATCTTTGCATTTTTATAGTGATTTTGAGTTCCACAAGTTTTGGGTGTCAACCAAAGGTTTAGACAACTTCTAAACATCATTTAGAAGGTGTCCATACCTTCCTCAACCTCTCAAAAGTCTCCTAACAAAAATTCACCATTTTCACTCCATTAAAGCTTCTTTTAAGCTCGTAACCTACCAAAATCTAAACCAAATAATTACCAACCAAACAAACACTTCTAACAACTTTTAATCAACATATAGAAGCTGTACAAAACCCCCAAACACCTACCAAAGGCCTGAAACACAAAATCACCATTTGCATTTTACCAAAATTCACCCTTAAGCCATAAACTGTGATTTTTAAATTGGCTCGTGTGTTTTGAGGCCTCTTGCTTCAGATACCTCCTATATTGCATATATAAGCTATCCAAGTGCTTAATCTTGATCTGTAATAGCTAGAAATATGTGTTCTAGCCATAACTTTTTCTTGTTGTAGGTGAATTCGTGTTTGAAGAAGGAGGAGTGTTCAATCCAATTTAGCTTCCCAGAAAGCATCCTTAGGGATCATTGAAGCTATTCAGATCAAAAGAAACCTTCTGAAACAGTCATAGGCACGATCAAGAAATCCATTTTCAGAGGTAAGAACCTGGAACTTGCGTATTCTTATTTGAGCATTGTTTTGACTAATTCTTGTTGCCATCCTGTTCATAACCATGTGAGGAATGATAGCCTTAATGTTTTAGGGATTGATTGTGTGAAATCAGAGTTTAATTTGAAAATTTAATTTTAGGGTTCATACACATTTCTGGAAAATTATTGAGTTTGGTTGTGTTTAAATGAATGTTATTAGTATGGTTAGATTCGTGTGAAGATTTTGAGCATGTTAGTGTCTTAAATTTTTGAATTTGATGCATATTTGAAGAAGTTAGAATTGAGCCATGGAAGTTGTGATGTTCTTGTTCTTCACGCGAAGAAGTTGAAGTTCTTGGTGGGAAAATTTGAATTTTTGGGCTTGTTTTAAATATAATCAAATGGGCGCGCATGTTTGTTGACTACATCGTTACAGTTCAGTTGGAAAAGCGTGTGTTAAATGTGCAACCCTTAGGTCTGGGGTTCAAATCCCCCTCTCCCCAGACCTTTTTTCTTATTTTTTTAACATTTCAATTGACTTGTTTGACACTGAAAACCAACTGAGTGTATTCCCTTATCACCACACGTGCGTAGTAGAGTTGGCCGTTGTTTTGAGTGACGAGTGTCTTGGGTTCAAACCTTGGTTCTCACATTCTTTATTTTTTTTAATCACTTGTTTTTTTTTAGTTTTCATTAAACTTCAAAAAATCATTAAAAATATTAGATTTAATATTTTTAAACCCTTCTTTTTTATGTGATTTATTTACTTTGTGTATTTTAATACCATGTTAAAAAATCACAAAAATATTTAATATTTATTCATTTAAAAATTAATCAAAAACATGTCTTTTATATTGAAAAATCAACTAAAATTTGTTTTGTTTTGATTATTTCTTTAATAGGACTTTATGTATGTGTTGTAATTATTTGTTTAGGGATAGAATAGAATGTCTTTAACTTCTTCATGTGCCCTTAGACCATTTCTCTTAAAGAAATTGGTATTTAACAATTAAAATCAATTAGGTTTAGGTGTTTAGGTTTAAACCCTAATTTGAAAACCCTAATTCAAAAATCTAGGTTTAAAACCCTAATCCAAAAACATGTTGATATTTGTTTATCCATGATTAATTAAGGTTGTTATCTTGTACATACTTGTTGATTTAATCCATGTTTTGTACTTAATTATTATTTTAACCATTATCTTGTTATTTTCTCTTATGTGTTGTTTATCTAACCCCATGTTTGTTTATCATATCAATCATTCATCATTCATACATGAGTTTGAATCCAAGGGTTTAGATACATCCATCACCCTTATTTGTTGATTATCATACTCACTTGTTTGTTCTTGGGCCACATGATATCACACACACACACACACACACACACACACACACACACACTTCAGATGTTCATTGTTAATTGCTTAAGTTTGTTGTTTTATCCTAAAGGATGGGAATGATATTAACTAAGTTGTCAGAGGTATTCAAAATCTTTTCCAATCTCTATTATTTTTGTGTCAAGTATTGTTAAAGCTTTTCACTTATTTTATGGTTTAGTATTGTTAAAGCTTAACCAAACTCTTTTTCAAACCTTGGTACTAAAGAATAGAATTATTCCTGGTAAAAATATTCTTAGTTCATTGACCTTTGTATTGTTAAAGCTAGGTCTTTTGTTTTAAAACCTTGGTGTTAAGAGAAGAATTATTCCCGGTGAAACTTCTCCTAACCCATTGACCTTGTATTTTAAAGCTTGGTCCCCTTGTTTGTTTTAAAATTGTTAAGTATTTTAAAGCTTAACCTTTTAAACTTATTAGGTAGTTTAAAGCCTAATCTCTTTTTTAAGACTTGTTAAGTATTTTAAAGCTTAACCCTCTTTTAAGAACTTGTGAGTATTTTAAAGCTCACAACTAAAAATATTTTGGCCACTTTGGCCCCCTTTTATTTTCCTTTTAAGAGGAATTACAGAAGCTATGACTTCCCTATTTGCACTTAAGGGGTATGTAGGCCTAAGACGCGATGACTTATCAGGCTCACTTTCAAAAAATTCTCTTCTCATCCCCACCCTCTATTTTCAAACAAGTTTTTCACATATGATTTTCAAAATGCATGTACAAACAAATAATAACATAAACAAAGAGGTTCCCATGGAGTACCATGGATATGAGGGTTTCTTAAAACCTTCCCCTTGTATAACAAACCCCCTTACCCAAATATCTGATAAGTTTATTAGTTTTGATTTTAAAAACTTCGGTGGGTTTTATTCGCTCTTTCTTCCATTCCTTTTGGAAACAATAAAGCGCGGTGACGACTCTATTTAAAAAAAATGAGCTAAGTCTTTTCCATGACTCTTGTCTCACCAATTTCACCGCTACAGAAAAGTGGCGACTCTGCTGGGGATACTGATCCAATTATTGGTGTATCTTTGGAAGGGTTGACCCCACCTTTGTTTTTTTTGTTATCATTTACTTTTTACCTTTTGTATATATGAATTTGTCTTTTATTTTTCCTATGTGTATACTTGTTATTTTTACTGGGATGTATTGGGAAAGGGCGTGATTCCCCTTGTGGTGAGACAAATCCTAACCCAGATTTAGTTTGTACATTTATTATAGGAGATTGGTATAGTCATTTTGATCTCGCGGGTGTAGTCTCAAAGAAGTAGATTTGAGATCCATCGCTGAGCGAAGGCCTATTTGGAAGTAACTTTGTTGACCATGTAGTTGGGAATACGTCGTTGCATTCAACTAGGCTGTGGAAGTTGGGGACCTAGAAACCCTTAACCAATCTTGGCCATTAAGATGTAGTGTGGAAACTATGTATGATTCATTTTCAAAATAGTTGTTACACGAGGCTACGCTTAGATGAGGTTCTCTTGAATTTTGTTCAAATGATTATGTTGATACAAAGTTTACGATCTCTGATTTGGACTACTTGAGTCTAGGAAACAAAAGAACCTTGATCTACAGGTACAAAATAACCATAGTACACACCTTTGGGATGGGTAGACCTTTGGCTCCATGCTCATGACTTTGAACCCTTAAACCCATGTTTTTTCTATGTTTGCATTCATTCATCCATGCATCTAAAAAACATAATATCTTTCAACGAATTAAAAGAAACATTTTGTTTTGTCAATATTATAGGGATGGAACCTGAAAGAAGAAAAACCAAGAAATATACTTTCAAGAGTTTAGAGGTGGAAGAATTAAGAAAGCTAAGATCTTTGATTGTTGGTGAAGACAAGTTTTGTAGCAAGTATGGAGGATTGTTGTATCTCCTCAGAACCAAGATGGAAGAAGGAATCCTCTCCACTTTGATCCAATTCTATGACTCATTGTAACATTGCTTCACCTTTCCTGATTATCAACTATTGCCTACTTTGGAAGAATATTCAAGCATCATTGGGTTGCCTATTATTGTAAGAATTCCTTTCACTGGTTTAGAACAAGATCCCAAGCCTTATGAGATTGCAAAATCCACTCATTTAAGAAAGGAATAAGTTGAAAAGAACATGGTTACTAAGGGAGGATTACCTGTATTACTTGCTGAGTTCTTAATTGGGAAAGCTCCCACCTTGTCACAAGAAAGAAAGGAAGAAGACTTTGAATCTATTTTTGCCTTGTTAGTGTATGGGTTGTTCTTGTTCCCTAACATTAATAACTTTGTTGATATGAATGCCATCAAGATCTTTATGAAGAAGAATCCTGTTCCTACCTTACTTGGGGACACTTACTATTCTATTCATCTCAAAAATTCCTATGGAAATGCAATGGTTACCTGTTGTACTCCTTTGTTATACAAGTGGTACGTATCTTATTTGCCTGACACCTTTGAGTTCTGGAGCCAAAAGGAAGGTTTGAAATGGTCACACAAGATCATGAATCTTACCAACACTTAAATTGTTTGGACAAACAATCACTTCTGTAGAATGAAGACCTTGGAATGCTGTGTTGATTTCCCTAATATGCCCCTTATTGGGACAAAAGGAGCAATCAGCTATAGCCCCGTGTTAGCTCATCTTCAATTTTGGTTTCCTATGGACAAAAGACCAAGGATCAATTTATTGGATGGGTTCTTTCTTGAAGAAAGAGTTGAAAACAAAGAGTTTAGAGAGAGGGTTGCTAATGCTTGGCATCCAAGACATAGAAACGAAATTAAAGATTGGAAAACAAAAGGGGACCTCTATCCTGAGCCCTTTGATAGTTGGGTCACTGCAAGAGATGCTGAATTGAGAATGCCAATTCTCCCTGGAATATCTCTTCCCTTCTGTAGAGAAACCTCCTCTACCCCCTGTTGCTCCTCCAATAATTGAAAGCCTCCAAGAAGCTCTAATGAAGATGAAGAAATCAATAGACCAATGGAAGAAGTTTGAGTACTCTGATGCTGAATTAGGAATGTTGGAAGAATCCTATGATGATGTGCTGAAAGAAAAGAATGATCAATTATTCCTTCAAAACACTTGGCTCATAGCTAAGGATGCTACTATTGCCAAATATGAAAGAGAGAAGAAAAGGAAGCAAAAAGAAGAAGCTCCCCTCTAAAAGAAGCTGCATGGAAGAGTATTATTGAGAAGCTAGAGAAGGTCAAGTTGAAGAAGAAGAAGACTCAAGATGATATGGATACTTCTCACTAAGCTTTGATGATCACTCCCAGATTTTACTAGCTTTCTTTGTTTGTTTGTTTCTACCTTGTAACTCTTGAAAGTAGTTTATGACTTGGTTGTCCCTTGTCCCTTTGTATGCTATCAAAAGAAAATGGTACTTCAATGACCCTCGATTGTCCCTCAATGACCCTTATATGTACCAAGAATACCTTGTCCTTTTATTAATTAATGAAATTTCTTTTTCAAGTTACTATATAGTGTTTACATTTACAAAACTCTTAAATAAATCCTTGAAAGATATTGTGATGTATTTTGAAAATTAAAAAGAGTCTTTTGCATTGCATGCATCATACCACATTCACATTCATACTCACATCTGAGTCAGAGTCTTATTCATTCCTCCCTCTCTCCTCAGAAAGTCAAGCTGATGCACCAGTATAATACTCGCGCCAATCATCAAAGAATGGAAGACGGTATGGTTGATGATCAAGAGTGGCAAGAAGAAGTTGCTATCCTACGCTCCGGTATTGAAAGATTAACTTCTATGGTTCAAGACTTGGTGGTTGCTCAGAATCAGCCATTAACCCAAGCTTAAACTACTGTGATCTTCGAGATAGAGACTGCTCAGATTCCTGCAATTTCTTTGATGAATCCTACGACCACTAAACCATATGGGATAGAGATGGATTTCCAATTGGCTGGACAACAGGTTCTAGTTCCACAAATAACAACTCCTCAGGCTATCATGACCACTACTCTTACTGCAATGAATGTTATCCCTGTCCAAAATGAACAAATTTTCCATGGTGCTCCTTCTGAAGGTATGGGAAGATTGGAAGAATTTGAAGACCAGTTTCTGGAAATGAAAAAAGAGATCAAGGCCCTTAGAGGAAAAGATCTATTTCGAAAAGAAGTAAATGACTTATGCTTGGTTCCGAATGTCAGAGTTCTGACCAAATTCAAACTCCCACAATTTGAGAAGTACAAAGGGAATTCCTGTCCTCAAAGTCATCTGATCATGTATGTAAGGAAAATGTCCATGCACACGGAAGATCAACCCTTGTTAATTCACTACTTTCAAGATAGCTTATCTGGAGCTGCTTTGAAATGGTACATGGGTTTGGATAGTACTCACATCCGTACTTTCCATGACTTAGGAGAAGCTTTCATCAAACAGTATAAATACAAAATTGATATGGCACCGGACATAGATCAACTCCGTGCTATGTCCCAAAGAGAAAAAGAGTCTTTCAAAGAGTACGCGCAAAGATGGCGTGAACTAGTTGCTCAGATCATTCCTCCAATGGAAGAAAAAGAAATGACCAAAGTGTTCCTTAAGACACTAAGCACATTTTATTATGAAAAGATGGTAGAAAGCACTCCCAATGACTTTACTGAAATGGTAAACATGGGGATGCGACTTGAAGAAGGTATCCAAGAAGGCCGCTTAGTCAAAGAAGCTAGTTCATCACTATCTGGTGGTGGAACTAAAATACTTGGTAGCAATTTGGCCAAGAAAAAGGAAGAAACAGTGAGTGCCATCTCAAGAGGAAGAAAAAGATGGTACCAACCACAACAAATTGCTGCTGTAACTCCAATTGTTAGCCAAGCTCCACCTCAAAATGTGCAGAGACCTTAGCCTCAACAGCCTCGACAATAGGCTCCTCAAAAAAAATCAACAAAGGAAATATCCACCTTTTGATCCTATTCCGATGACAGGCTTCCTATGTTACTTCATAAAAATCTAGTCCAACTGATGGATCCTCCTCCTCCTCATGCTAATCCACCATTTTGGTACAAGGCATATGCTCACTGTGCTTTCCACAAAAATGCTCCTTGTCATACTTTGGAAAATTGTTACCCTCTCATGAGTGAAGTAGAGAAACTGGTCCGAAGTGGTATGCTCACCTTCAAGGATGTCAATCCTAATGTTCAAGTTAACCCACTACCCAACCATGAGGCTGTCAGTGCAATCCAGACTCAATCCGGTTATGAATACATACATGATGTTCGTGAATCAACTCGATCTTTGGTGCAAATGCACATTATCTTTTGTGGACTTAACTATTTTCCTCCTCACAATTACTGTGCTTGTTCAACCTGTTCGAACTCCATTCATGGATGTGGAACTGTGATCGATGATCTTCAGAAATTGTGGGACCGAGGAATTATCAACATATCAAGAAAGAAAAAGGATGAAGAAATCCACTTTGTCAACATGGTACATGATTGTCCTAGCCAATATCAAGTTTATGACGTACACTTGTTAAGATGTGACATAGTGCAAATGCACGCTTTGTGGAGAATGGGAGGCTTAACCCAACACCACTATGGTTCTTACCGAATCTGCTCCAAAAATCCCCGAGGATGTGCACTGGTGAAAGCAGGAATTCAAAGTATCATGGATCGAGGACTGATCTAAATTCTCCGAGACAGGGATGAGAACAATATCAACATGATTGGGGAATGCTCCACAGTAAAGTATGTGCCCGATGTTTGCACTGTGCGCGGATCCTTACGAATGATACACGAAGTATGGGTCCAGAATGGATTGATTGACTTTAGCCATGATAGCTGTCCCGCTTGTGAAGGAAGCACACGAGGTTGTGCTAATCTACAAGAAGACATTCTGACTCTGATAGGTTTGGGTTTGCTAGATGAAGAAATCAAAGGAAGAAAAGGACACAATTACATTGAGGAGAAGATGACTTATGGGCCACTTGACAGTATGATGCGAGAAGTTCCTCAAAGGATTTCGGAGCACAACCGTGACCTGTACTTATCAGCAAAGTACAAAGATAACATTTTGACAGATGTACTGGTAGACGCTGGTTCATCTCTGAACATTATGCCATGGAGCACCTTGGAAATTTTATCCTATCAAGGGGCACATTTTAGGCCAAATGTGGTTAGCATATTGACTTTTGAAGAATTCCCATGCACTATGATTGGAGAGATTGATCTTCCTATCCGCATCTGACCTCATGACTTTGACATCACCTTTCAAATGATGGAAATTTATCCTGCTTACAGCAGTTTGTTGGGAAGACCTTGGATTCACAACGCCAAAGTTGTCCCTTCCACTTTTCACCAGATGTTGAAATACCCTCTGAAGGACAAATTGATTAGTGTTTATGGAGAGCAGACTATGTTTGTTTGTCAACTATCCTCAGTTCCTAGCATCAAAGAAGTTACAGCTTAATTCCCAGATTTGGGAGTTGTTAATCCCGAATATGAAAAGAGAGTTGGTGCGTCTATTTCATCCTGGAAAGATGCCCAACAAGTGGTTTCCCAAGGATCATATGAAGGCTGGGGGCAGGTTATTGAAAGGAAAAGTGTTAGACGATAAGGTGGGTCTAGAGGGGAGGGGGGTGAATAGACCACCGTTTTCAAAATTTTACCAAACTTGTGTGTAAAAACTTTATTGCCCCGGAAACAAAAATCGTCTAAAATGGCCTAAGTTATTGGAAGCCGGATATGCGTGAACCAGTGGACAATCGATGATTTGAACATTTCAATTTGACGTAATTATCAATTACTAAAGTTGCACACTAGTTGTTATTACGCACAATGAACTGATTGTTAGAAATGGCGGCAAATGTTGTGTTTGGTATTTTGTCAAACACTTGGTGAGCAGTATGTCACCAACTTTCAAATCTTCACGAAACACAAATTTTGCCACACACAAAAGCTTAAGAAAAATACGAAAACGAAAGAGAACACGACGTTTGTTTAGACAGTTCCCCTTGTCGTCCTCGCGTAGGGTACGTCTGCCCCTAATTCCAAATGGAATTAGGATAATATGTATTGAATGCAAATTGTTTACAACAGAAGAATTTACCGATCACCAACTACAACTATGCAGTAAAATTGAAATTAAACTCTCCTCTTCTCTTGATTCAAGTAGAACCAAGTGATTGTCGACGATCTTGATGAATCTCGACCCCGATCCTTCCATCCCTATTCTCCAGTTGTTTCTAGCTTGTTGAGCGAATCACGGATCCCTCAAACCCTTAAGCACGGTTGGATAATTGTGAAGCGAATCAATCGTCAAAAAACCCCAAATCACACTTGATCTTGGAGGACAAAACCCTAAGGTTTTATTCAAGAAAAACCCACGAACTCTCAACTCAAACAAGAACCGAATCTACCGTCGAATGTTATCAACTCATGTTCCTCACCTTGATTGATAAAGATTGTTATGTGTGATTATTAATCGATGAGTGAAAGGTTGAAGATGATGAGAGCTTTGTGTCAATTTTCACTTTTCTTATTTTCCCATGAAATGATCAAAGAATCTATTTATATGTTCTCAAACACAAGGCACAATTAACATCAGCAAAAGCCATTTTATGGAGCGGTGAGTCGACCTCCCCCACTGAGAGAGTCGGTCTGTGCTAAGTCTGGGTGCAGAATAATTGAAGAAAAGGAATTGGTGTGTCGACCAACAATAAATGTGTGTCGACGTGAAGATGTTTGTGTGTCAACCTCAATGTCGACCTGTGGTGTCCCGAGGCTGCATCAAATTGTCATGTGTCGACCTGAACGGGGCCATGCGTCGATGCATGCTGTTCTATGAAGAATCACCAAATGAGTCGACCTGAGGGTCGACTTGTAGCTACCGAGGCACACCCAAATTGACATGTGTCGAGCTATAGGATCCATGAGTCGACCTGAGTTTTCCAACTTTTCCATGAAGCCCATTTTTCAGTCAGTGTGTCGACCTATAGACAGAGTGAGTCGACCTATTCCTGAATTGTTTCTAAAATTGCCATTTCTTGATGTTTCTTCTTGTTTCTTTTGTTGGCATGTTGACTTGTGGGTTCAACAATATTTAGTAGCAAGTTCTGTCATCGTTAAAACTCATTGTGGCCCTCTGTAGCAACCTGCCCTAAAAATCAAGCTTTTAGAGTCGCCACCTATTCTACTAGGGCGAATTGGAAACCCTACGCAGTTAAGAGATTCGTAGTAAGATATTATATTTAGGTCAAGGGAAGGTGTTAGGCACCCCTAACCCTTTCCTAAGGTTTTTAATTTAAAGGCGAAGGTTTTATGGTTAAAATATTAAGATTAATAGCTAAAGAAATGAAGAGGGTGAAAAGTGAGATTTTGGGGAAGGGGACTCGCCTTGGTTATCCAAGTGCCTACGTACCTCCTTAGGGAGGATCAGAGTCTACGTAGTTCGGGGCAGGGTTGTACGCCTTAGATTTGATATGAATGTATTTGAAGGTATTTTGAGTTACCTTATCGTAGTTTTGAAATTTGTGGTTTTGCAAGGCATTTTGAGTTTCCTTATTCGCAGTTTCGAAATTCGTATTATTGAAGAGATGAGTGTCTTAAGATTTTGCGTACAACCCTGATTTAATATGTTTCTGTTAGATGCGATGATCAATAGATTTAATCATTATCGTTAACGGATTAGATGAAGGATTGCTGACCATTCTGATCGATAGATTCGATCATCACGAACAGCAAATAAAATGTATTTTAGTTTTAAATAATTAAATTACCAATTTTATCATTATCTCTCATAATCAATAGATTTTATTATTACATGATAACGAATTTCCTTATTATATTTCATTGCTTTATTTCTCGCCAATGCGATCATTAGGTATGATCGGATCGAAGAGAAAATTAACCATGGATCAATTGAATAAGAATTAATGTTTTTGCCAAATCGCCAATGGGATTGGGCAAACCCTAATACTTTGATAACCTATCTAGGGTTTTTCTGATTTATAATTAAAGCTGATTAAAATAAATTAAATTGAATAATTGAAAAAATCGGGAAAATAATTCTAAACCCTAATCATAGTCCTAATTAATAAAACCCTGAATAAATAAGACCTTAGATTAAATCCTAATACTAATTATATTATTAATTCAATTTTAAGTTAATTATTAACTTAAGTTAAATTATAAACTAATTATCCTAATTAAAAATACTAACTAATTATTTATTGATTAATTTAAATTAATTACTAAAACTAATCTTATTGATTTAAAAGAATTTTACTATTTTTTATAAACAAGAATTTAATTAGTTTGGAAAAAACAATCCATATGATAAAAAATAAAAAAACTTGTAAAAACCTGGGTGTGAAATATTGTGTGGTACGTTTCTAGATGTCCATGGTAGGGAAGCATGCTTCTGGCCTTTAGATCTGATTGTGGTATGATCCTAAGGAGGAGATATGATGGGTGTATCGTGCACGCGCGTGGATCTGCAACAACGGATCCTTAAACCAACCAAACATGCTAAATGGTAAAAAGAATTAGAATGCCAAGTATAGGGATCGAGCCCAGGTCCTTGGATTCAAACCAAAACATGCCCTTTGCCAAATGCGCTAGCTGCAAGTTGTGCTGATAATACACTTCGTAAATAATATATACAAATAATAATAAAAATGTTCAAAAACGAAAAAATATTTCGCGCCCAACACTGCAGCGTCGTCTTCTTGACTTTTTTTTCTTCTGGATATTGGAGACTTTTGGCTACGGTTTTGGTGTGTTGCCATAGCCTTTCCCCTTAAAACATGCAAATCAACATCAATCGAGACACACAAATAACCCAAACCAACCATAAGCTATGCTACGGATTCAGTGAGCCCAATAATTTGGCCTGAAATCACCTTTAACCCAGAAAGCCCCTTTTGAAGGTGACGAACCCTAACAATGGCATATTCATCAACCTGCAACTAAACACAAATCAAACTATCCAGACAGCTTTACAACATCATTCTAAACACGAAAACACAATTAAAACACATTTATAACGCATGAATCCCCATAATCGAACATAAAAAAATATGCAAACCGTGATGCCTAACATTGTTGATTCAAGGGTCCTTGGCCGCTGATGATGACTTGTTTGGCTTCAGAGATCACCGAAAAAGCTTCTTAGACGTTCAGGATGGCTTGAATCGGTATAAAACTCCGGCTGCAAGTAGCTTGAAACTCACGGATTTTTGGAGTTCTGTTAGTGTTCTTTTTCCTGCAATTTCGTCCCCAAAATTCCCCTAATGCCTTGGATTAATTCTGTTTTTATAGTATTATGAATTAGGTTTAGAATTATCATTCAAATCTTGCAAATTGTGAAGATTGGCATGTGGTTGAAAGAGATTTTAAAACTACATCAAAACCTTCTATATTTGCATCCAATTTTACCAATCATATTCCAATATTTCATTTGGCTTTTAAGATCAATATTTGATTGATTTTGACAAATCAAACCCTTCAATCTCCTTAATTGATCTTTACTTGATTTACTCTTGATTTAATTTGAATTTTAACAAATAAAATACAAAATAAATAAAATAAATAATGGAAAAATGCAAGGATGGGCTTGGGGGCCGTGTAACATATTAGGAACAAGTTTCAAGCATAAAAATCTAGGCCCATTTGGAAGAAATTTAATTTTAACCCTTATTTGCTTCACATTTTCCATTCAAAATCGACCAACTTTTACAAGGCATATCTCCTTCAATTTTTAATATATGAGAGAGTTCTAGGACTTTTTGGAAACCTCAAGAAGTCCTATTTAAGCCACTTTGGAACATATTTTTCATTTGGAGATTTTATCTTGATGATATTCCCTTTGACAAAAAACTGCTTTTGGTGACTTTTGAAAAGGACCTATAATCTTTTGTACCATATCTCCCAAATGAAGCATTTCTTGATCTTGGGCCCAACATCATATTTGTAGAGGATGAAATTTCCTTGAGAATAGGTTTTGGTTGGACAATTTGTGACAAACCGTGTGAGAGTTATGACCAGTCAAAGTTCAGTTGACTTTTCAGTTAAAAAACCCTAATTTGAACCTTTGACTCTGTTCATTTCTGAATTTTTATTAACGAATCATGATCAACCTTTGATCAAATGATGGATATAACTTCAAATACTTGATGTTGACAAAAAGTCTTGAATTTTGACTGTGTTTTGACTATGGTTGACTTTTGGGTCAACATAGTTGATTATTGATCACCTGAACCATCGACTGAACAATCTTATGATCCAAAGCTTGAAAATTGACCTAGAGATGCTCTGAGACATATAAGATACCATGAGGTCCATTTGAGGCCTTAGAGATTCAAACTCCTTTGATAACATGCAAACCATAGTTTTGGAGATCCTGGATTAGGAGGAGCTTTGTTTAATAGAACCATGAGTGCTCTTGGGCAATTGAGGAACCTTTGATTGAATATAAGAGGGAAAATTTTTGGGGTATGACACCCTCACATACTCCCCCTTTTTGATGATGGAAAAACTTGTCAACTTGTCCTTATGAGTCAACCAAAGATACAAGACAACTCTTGCATCATCACTTCAAGAAAATTATACACATGGAGAGTCCCCCCCCTGTCTTGGTGCACCCTTGAAATGGTCGTAGCAAGATTTCAAGATTTATTTCATTCCTTATCTTTCAAATACCTTCTCCCCCTTTGACAACATCAAAAAGGAACCAATAAATGCGTGAGAGAGAATACAATAGTCATTTATCTATGATCATAACATCTGCAATATGCATTCATAATCTCTAACTATCAATCACATAAAAGGATAGAAGAGAGGAAATTGAAGAAAGGGAGAATAACATAAATAAAAACATCACATATGAGCATAAGCTCAATGTCGTATCCTTACAAACAAACACAAAGTAGCAGCTGTCATACCCCAAATTTGTCCTACCCTTTAATTTCTAACTGGCTTAGACTTTTGCATTCATGTATATACCTTCCATTAGGTCATCTAAAATAACTCATGCATCATTAACCAATAATTCAGAATTGGAATCAAGGATCTTGAAAAGATAGGGTTCACCTATACTTTGAAACTTGCAACTGGTCCTTATTTCAAGAGCTTGGGTAGAGATGTGGCAAGTCTTCTAAGGTTCATCGTCATTGAGGTTTCTCAGAGTTAACCAAAAGGAACTTGTTTTATTGCTTGGGTCACGAGGCATTGGTTAAGAAAGAAGGATGGGAATTCATTTGGTTTCATTCACAGTGTATCGATGATGAAATCCATTCACGGTGTATGGACAAGAATGGTGACTAAAGGTCATTTTTGAGCCTTTTATATTCATATCATATGATTCATTTCAAGATTGGCATTGGCAAGAAGAATAGTTGAGAGAAAATATTTTTAAAGCTTCATATAAAAAGAGAGTTTTTATTGTAACACTAAGGTTCATTTGGTTTATGTCCATCAAACAATATCTCACCTGTAATACAAGATAACTTTGGGATTTCATTCAGGGATTTGAATTGAAATATTGAGATTACAAGGAAGAAAGGCTAAAAAAGGTTTCAAATGGTACAAAGTGAAGAGAATCCTTGTCAAAATTGTACAAGATCCTGTCACATCTACATTACATTACAAGCTATGGTGTTCCTAACCCTAAGCTTTATCATGAGTATATTTCTTCAAGCTTTCATCCATCATCTTTTGTCCATGTGAATAAATTCACAACCTGTACATACATACATGCATATACTTTCAATCATGTCCAGAATTCCAAATTCCATTAAGGAACCATTACATTACACATTCCATTGAAAATTACAAAAAAATTACACTTTTGACCTACAGTTGACCGAAGTCAACACATCCCCATCAGACCTATTGCTTCGGCTGAAACCTCAAGGCCATTTATGCTTCCTCATCATCATCCATCATGTTGCTCATTAATCTCCAAGGTTGTTTTCATACCACAAGGCTTGCTACATGATCATGTACCTGCAACATCTTAACACATCAAATGGCAGCACACATGACATTCAATAACCAAAACAGAACCAAGTCCAGTTCAATATCATTCAATTCTAAACTAGCAGTTCATAATCCAAAGCATTCAGTATAACTTCTGACAAGAAATTCAAAGCATGTTCACATCATAAACAGCCCTGCACATATAAAACCACATCAATATCCATACCGATTCAAAACAAAAGGAGAAAGTTAGCAAACAAAATTACAGCTGCCTATACATGACTCAAAACAGTTCAACTAACAAACCTAATCTTTCCCTAACAGTCACCATAGAACTCAAATATTCCAACAAGTTTTAATCCATTACAGCTGCCCTGTATCATCGCATTCACATGAAACATAGCACAATTCAAAAATTCAGCCCATTATACATACAGCCATCACACATTTACCCATCACAAAATCAGTCCCATCACAAAATAATCTATGGCATCAGTTTGCAGTACATTCCATACCTCATTCAAATCCAAAATAACATAACCACACTCAATTTCAACATTAACCCTCAACTGTCAAAAACAGGATTTCCACCCTAACTATTTCACCTCTTCTAACAATACTAACAGCTTGCTATATTGACAGTCCCTAACATTCAAAACCAAACCAGCTCAGTTCAGGATCCTCGCCATATCAAGTCACAATCATGCATAAGATACAAAGGAAAACAATTCAACATATCAGAGTTTAAGTGCAAATCAAGGCAACATGTGAGGCAACACAATTCTAGATCAGACTCATTCATTCAAGAGGATCATCATGCGGTAATCACTCGAGTATAATAATTCCATCCAATGTGTGCACACTGTCAGTTCAAGATCCTTCCAAAATTACATAGTTCATATATAAAAAAAAACCTCACCATTAACCACATACCTTCTAATTCGCAACCGACATACATTCAATTAACATTGACTATAACAATTCTGAAGTTTTTACCATACAAACTTACCATATTCAAAACTGCCCCAAAAATTTCCCAAGATCCACATTGTGCTCAATCTTGTCACCAGCTCAGCTTCCATGTGCAGCAAATAGATGTTCGCCAAGCTCTTGATTCAACCATTCCAATATGATTCACGAGTACCCTGCAAAACCAACAGATAAAACCAGAAAAAGTCACTAACTGTTTTAGCAGAATAATTAACATACTAATTTCTGTTAACTAGCCTTTCCTAACCTCCTAACTGAACCTATAACAAACTTCCCTTTCAATTACCAAACAGAAAAATAACAAACATCAATAACAGAACCTGGCTAACTTTTTAAACCGAAACTAACTTTTGTAACTAACTTCACATTTCCCAACTATCATATAGCAAACCTAACTAACTGAAAAACAGAGATAACTAACCTGCTAACTGAATCAATCTCGACCCTCCATCTCATAACAGATTTTCTCAATCCTAAGGCTCTAACCCACTCACCTCTAACTGATTCTCTCCCTCTCAATCTCTATATAACCACCCTTCCCTCCATAATTCAAACTTCACGCCATAATCATCATTTTTCAACCTTCACCTTTCTCTGCTTCTCTCTCAACACACACACGCCATCTCTTCCACCTTCTTCACCACCATTGTTACCTCCACCACACTTCATCTTCTCCATCTTCAATCCTCTCTTCCACCTTCAATCTCCTCCACTCTCTTCTTCTCCACTTCACCTTCACTATACGCTCGAATCACCATTGTTGCTAGAGTTTCAACCTCCGAAGCTCTAACAACTGAGCTGAACCTTCATCCATAACTCCATATCTCAATAGCGCACTCCTTCAATTCAACTCACACTACCTCACTCCCCCTCAACGCAACATCAACAACGAGATCCAGAAATTCAAGAAAGAAAAATAGAAGAAGGAGAAGAATCGGATAGGAAAAGGGAAAGAGTAACGTTAACGCTCACTTGAGTTTCTCGTCATCAACATCTTCGGATCCACCGCGATTTCGATCTTCATTCTTATGCGTCAACCTTCTTCGTCTTGAATTCAGCGCAAGAATCATAGCCTCATCCTTCGTCACCCTTGTGTCACCTTCTCCTTTCATCAACGTTCATCGCCACACATCACGTACAACACAAAAACGCAGGAGACGATGAACCGCGAGGGAAATCGGAGATTGAATCGGAGATACGCGAAAGAGGTGAGGCCGAGAGACGAGATGATGATGATGGTTTCGTGTTCTTGATCCACAGTGGCCGGTGATTTGATCGGAGAGAAGGAGTTGCGCCGCTGAGATCGCAGGGAGAAAAACGTGAAAGCTCAGAGGTCACAACTAACCCTAATTTCCCCTTTTATTTTCCTTTTTCTATTTCTCTAATTATTAAATAAAAAATCTGAAATGATAATCAATCTGAATCAACACCTTGGGCCAGCGAAATTCATCACTCCTTTAGGCCCGCCAGGCATTTTTTTGTGTGGAAAGAAAATTGAATCAAACAAGACTTCATTTGGGCTTAACACGAAATTGCTTCTGGTTCACCCCCCCCCTCAAGCCCAGTATCTTTTTGGCATAAGAAAAACTGAACAAAAAAACCTCCCTTGGGCTATTGTTTGGGCCCTGCGTCATTACTACTGCACCACCATTTCCACTTAACACCACCCTGAGCCCATGGTTAATTGATAGTTTTTATGTTTTTACATAGTTCTTTATCTTTTTTTTTAGGTGATAAAATGGACATACAATAAAATCAATAGAAAATTTCTTGGTTAGTTTTAGATCGTTTTTAGGAATTAATTTTGGTTCCTTTAATTGATAATTTTTCACCTAAAAAACTCATAAAAATAGTAGTTTTAGGCTAGTTTCTTTTAGTCTTCTTATTTGTTGTAATTCAATTTCTCCCATAAAAATCAATATAAAAATAGTAGTATTTTTGCTCTTTTTACTATATTTTCTACTTGTTCCTTTTCATGCTTTTATGCTATTTTCATATATTCCACTTTTTGCTTTATTTTTCATGTGTCTTTTATTCCTAACCTTAGGTAGAAACCATGATAACATTAGGTAGAAATTCCCTTCATACTTAGGCTAGTTTCTTTTTCTTTTACAACATAAAACATCTAAAAATACTTGAATAAATTCCCCATAAAAAATACCAAGAAAACACTAAAAAACATTAATAAAAAAGTGAAAATCATTAAAAAGGGAATGGAAGCTTGGATCTCCCTTGCTTTAGGGAATCATTCGAGTGCTTGGATCTCCCTTGCTTTAGGGTTCCATTCGGGCGTAAGTTCCCAAATTCTAAAAGACACAAACCAAAGAGTAACTCGAGTTTCCCTTGCTTTAGGGATTTCCTCGAAACACTCAAACTCTCTCTCTTTCTCTCCTTTCTTAAGTGCATTGTTATCTCCGCTCTATTGCATCCTAGGTCGATCCCTTATGCAAGAGCGCGAGCGTTAACTCCGCCCAACTAAAAAAACACAAAAACAAACAAAAACTATGGAGCCGAACTACGGCGCTCTGATTCCTGAAAAGGATACGTAGGCATCAAGTCGCGGGGCTTGAACGAGCACACTTGTAAATAATTCCTTCTTTTCCCCGTATTTCTTTTTGCATTCATTCGCATGTAGACATAGACATAGATACACCCTTTAGATAGAAACAAACATAGGTGGATACCATCGAGTACGATGGGCGCAAGGGGTACTAATACCTTCCCCTTGCGTAACCGACTCCCGTACCTTGATTCTCTGGTCGCAAGACCCTGTTCCTTCCTTTGTTAGGTTTTCTGATATTCCTTTCCCTTATGGGATAAATATATTGGTGGCGACTCTGTTCATTTTTCGCGAGCGTGCGACAGCAGCAAGGAATATCCAAACATAAGATTAAAAATAAACATGCAAATATTGTTCACATAAGACGCAAATGAAAAATAAATGGCAAATATCCTAGGCATCATCATCTCCATATCCCTCTTGCGGTAGCGGTAGAGATTGTGCTGCAGGAAGGGGATAGTATTGCATAAAGTTGTTGGTGAAGGAGTTGAAATTGTTTGCTTGAGATTCTATCATCCCATACAAGGTGTTGTACCGCTGTTCTTGGATGGTGGAGTAGGCCGTGAATTGTTCGCCTTGCTCTGTAACACGAGCGGTCAAGGTAGAGAGGCGTTCATTCACGAGATTTTGATTCTCCACCTGTTGAATACGCATGGTTTCAAGCAAGTGTACAATGCGGGAGTTGTCTCCACCCGGAGCTTCATTGTCATCTTCATCCATAGACTCAACATCGCCTTCATTCAGTTCATTTTCTTCATCGCTAGTCCCCCTTTGAAGATCAGCATTAGTGCTCCTAACCACAACCCTATACTCCTTCAGATTCTTGTCCCAAAAATACCCCATCATATTTATGGTTTTCTGAGTAAATTCTTGGTCAGGAGGAATTTGTAGCATAGGGAGATTTGGAACATTGATGTTGGCTTTGTTAAGCACGAGTTGAATGAAAGATGCATAGCATAATGCGGTTCCTCTTCCTGATTCCTTCAAATCAAACATTCTTTTAGCAAAATAGTGAGGCCAATTCACTCTAATCCTTTTTTTGATTAACCAAATTAAATGAACTTCAGATTGATCAACACGAGAGTAGCCACCGCTCTTGGGGCGAATGATACACGACACAATCCATTGAAGGATCCGATCAAGCGTTTTCAAAAATCTGGTAGTAATGTTTCTTGGAAATAGGTTGCTTTGGACCATATTGTCAGGATAGGGACGCCTTAGCATAGAGTTTAGGGCTACTTTGAAATCATATCCCTCAACCAGATTGGTGTCGGTTATTTTCACAGCTACCGGACTTGGAGGAAATAGTCCAACCTCCTTCCAAATATTATCAGTTACAACATATATATTGGTTCCCATTTTGTAACAAAAAGTGCTACCTTCAAACTCATCCTGCATGCTATTGTAGAACATTTTGACTAATTCTTCATTGTAATCATGACACAACTCTAAGAAGGTACCCAATTTTTGAAAGTTCAACAGGTCCATTATCTCATCAAGATGTAGTCTTCCTAAAGTTCCACTATAGAGTAAAAATGGTTTCACAACCTTCCTTTTCCTAAAATCAGATCCATATGACTCAACCAAATCATCAAAGAGATAAGATAAAGGTGTTACTAGATTTTGTCGTTGAGATGAGCCACTTTCTCTCAGCAATCTCTTCTTGTTTGGTCTTGGTGAGGCCATTGATGGAGATTGAAGTTGAGTTTGGAGCAATATGAGGATTTGGGTTTTTTGGGTTTTTGTTGTGTGTGTCGGCACAAGTAGGAGAAGAGAATGAGCCAAGAGAACACAACAATTTATTTAAAAAAATTGGAAGTTTGCGCGCGATGCGTCGACCCATGTAGGTCATGCGTCAACACATAAGCCTGAAATTTAAAAAAATTTCTTTGGATGGGTCGACGTATAGAAATGGGAGGTCAACCTAGGCCTATCAAATTTCCAATTTTTGTTTAGGAGAGAACATTTATGCATGATGCGACATAAATAAAAGCTCAAACAGGTATCATATAACACAAGACATAATAGAAACAAGTATAACATAGATAGACATGTATCGGTATTGATTTTACCATTTTAAAAGTCAAGCAAGGGATTTTAAGTTGAAACGATATTACCTTAGCATTAGGAGATATGAGTTAGCCCTCACATTGCTTGAATATACAACTTAAAAAGATTACGAGAGCAAGGATATGAATAAATAGAGCCAATGCAACTTTTATAGTTGCATCCTATCCGATATGTCAAGAACACCGAGTTCCCTACGAATATGTACGAAAGGCTCGGTTGCTAATGGTTTTGTAAAAATGTCGGCAAGTTGATTTTTACTTTCAACATGCTCGAATACAACATCACCTTTCTCTACATGATCTCTAAGGAAATGGTGCCTAATTTCAATGTGTTTAGTGCGCGAGTGTAAAATAGGATTTTTGGTTAGATTGATAGCACTTGTGTTGTCACAAAAGATGGGAATATGATCAAGCTTTACATTAAAATCAAGCAATTGTTGTTTGAGCCACAAGATTTGGGCACAACAATTACCGGTAGCCACATATTCCGCCTCGGCGGGTTACAAGGCAACTGATACTTGTTTCTTGCTATGCCAACTCACTAAGGAGTTTGAAAAGAAATGACATGTGCCACTAGTGCTTTTCATATCTAACTTGAAACCAACAAAGTCGAAATCGGAGTAGCCAACCAAAAAGCAATCACTACCCTTGGAGAACCATAGCCCATACTTAGTAGTACCACAAAGATACCTAAGTATGCACTTAACGGCTTTTAAGTGAGACTCCTTAGGACATGATTGATATCGTGCACACATACAAACACAAAACATAATATCGGGACGAGAAACGGTAAGGTAAAGAAGGGACCCGATCATACCTCTATACCTTTGTACATCAACCGACTTACCATGTTCATGCCGATCAAGATTGACCGCGGTAGGCATCGGGGTGTCAATAACCTTTGATTTTGTCATGTCAAAACGCTTGATTAGCTCTTGACAATATTTGGTTTGGCTAACAAAGGTACCTTCCTTTAGTTGCTTTTTTTGAAGCCCAAGGAAGTAGTTTAATTCACCCACCATGCTCATTTCAAATTCTCCCTGCATAAGCTTAGAAAACTCCTTGACTAGAGTCATGTTAGTAGACCCAAAAATAATATCATCTACATAAACTTGAACTAGTATAGAGTGTTTTTCATGTCTCTTAATAAAGAGAGTTGTGTCTACTTTTCCTCTCGAAAAACCTTGATTGATCAAAAAATTGCTAAGCCGCTCGTACCAAGATCTAGGAGCTTGTTTAAGACCATACAAGGCACGCTTAAGCTTGTACACATGATCAGGATAATCAATGTTTTCAAAACCGAGAGGTTGAGATACATACACTTCTTCATTAACATGGCCATTTAGAAAAGCACTCTTTACATCCATTTGATATAGTTTAAAATCTTGTGAACATGCATAAGCTATCAACAAGTGTATAGCTTCGAGTCGGGCGACCGAAGCGTAAGTCTCCTCATATTCGATTCCTTCCTCTTGACTATACCCTTGAGCAACAAGTCGGGCCTTGTTGCGAGTAATAATTCCATTTTCGTCTAGTTCGTTCCTAAACACCCATTTAGTGCCAATTACTCGATGGTCTCGCGGAGGTGGGACAAGGTCCCTAACCTCATTTCTCTTAGATTGGTTTAGCTCTTCTTGCATAGCTAAAAACCAATGTTCATCGATTAAGGCATCTTTAGAATTCTTAGGCTCAATTTTAGAGACGAAAGAATAATGAAAACAAAAGTTACTTATGTTTGACCGTGTTGTTACCCCTTTTGATATGTCTCATAGAATATTCTCCATAGGATGGTCCTATGAAGATTTCCACTCAATAGGGAGATCACTTTTATTACTTGGGTGATCTTCCATTTTCTTTTCCAGTGCATGATCCACTTCCTCCACAATTTTCTCAGGTAAGAGGAAATCTTTTTCTTCATCAAGCTTAGTATCTGGATCCTTGAGTATACTCTCAGTTGAGATACCTGCACCATCAATAACACTACCTTTTTCGACTAATTTCAGAAAAGACTCATCAAAAGAAACATGTACAGACTCTTCAACGATATGTAACCTTTTATTGTATACCCTATAAGCTTTACATGATTGAGCGTATCCTAGAAAGATACCCTCATACGCTTTTGCATCAAATTTACCAAGGTTTTCCTTTCCATTATTTAAAACGAAGCATTTACATCCGAAAACATGGAAATGTGAAATGTTTGGCTTTCTTCCTTTTAAGAGTTCATATGGTGTTTTGTTTAAAATAGGTCGTATTAGGATTCTATTTAAAGCATAGCACTCCGTATTTATAGCATTGGCCCAAATATATTTTGGAAGCCCATGTTCATTAATCATAGTTCTACCAAGTTCTTCCAAAGCACGGTTCTTACGTTCCACCACTCCGTTTTGGTGTGGAGTCCGTGGTGCGGAGAAATTACGATTAATGCCATGATTTCCATAAAACTCTTCAAAAAGATGATTTTCAAACTCACCCCCATGATCACTTCAGATGGAGACAATGCTAGTGTTCAATTTATTTTGAAACATTTTGGCAAATTTTTCAAATGTGGAGAAAGTGTCACTTTTGCTTGCTAAGAAGATCGTCCAACAATACCTAGAGAAATCATATACTATGACAAACCCATAATAGTTCCCACCTAGACTTTTTATTCTAGATGGTCCAAAAAGGTCCATATGAAGAAGTTCAAGGGGTCTCGTTGTGGATACAATGTTTTTTGATTTAAACGAGATCCTTGTTTACTTCCCCATTTGACACGCATCACATAAGTGATCTTTGGAGAACTTGATTTTGGGTAGGCCAACTACTAGGTCTTTTGAAACAATTTTATTAAGCAAGTCAAAGTTGACATGAGCTAGACGTCTATGACAAAGCTACGAGTCTTCACTAATAGTGGCAAGACATTTGGCCTCAGTCATTGATACCTCATTTAGATCAATCATGTATACATTATTAACCCTCAGGCCTTTGAACACATCATCTTTCTTATCATTGTTTCTAATTGTGAAACTTTCTTTTGAAAAAGATACCGAGTATCCTTTGTCGCACAATTGACTAATGCTAATAAGATTGTGTTTAAGGCCCTCAACTAAAAGGACGTCTAAGATAGTAGTAGAAGAGGGATTACCTACACTACCTTTGCTGAGTATAGCACCCTTGTTATTATCACCATAGGTCACAAATCCTTTCTTCTTAGCCACAAAGTCATAGAATAAAGATATGTCACCTGTCATATGTCTTGAGCATTCGCTATCTAGGAACCATCTTTTCTCGGACTGCTCAAGACATTCCACCTACAAATTTAAATAAGGGAAATAGGTACCCAATTTTCATTGGGTCCTTATGTGTGAGTGAAACAAATGTTGCTCTTGGGAGTCCATTTGAATATGCCTTTAGGGACCAAGAATCTCCTAAAGCGACATTTCCTAATGGTATGACCTGGTTTGCAAAAATATAGACAAGCCAAGTTTGTATGGTCATTACATTTGCTTGATTGATCTTTTATCACATAATTATATTTTTGATAAGGATTTATCATGCTTTTCCTAAAGTGTGATTGATCAATAACAAAGGTAATCTTTTGTTGTAAAGCTTTGTCTAATTTGGTTTTAAGAGTTCTAACCTCTCTTTGCCAAATATGACAAGATTCACATCCACCCCATTCAAACCAAGGACCCTTGTCATTTTCGCTCTTGTCTTTGATACCTTCTATCGTAGATTTCTTGAGAATTTCTATTTCCTTTTTGGAATCGGAAACCTTTTTCTCAAGGTATGAATTTTTTTTCTTATTTGAAGCCAAGCGTTTGAAAGCATCCTTGGCTTCATGATGTAAAGTATCAAAGGCATGTTGTAACTCAAAATAAGACATTTTATCAACATTATTATACTTGTCATGACTTACAATCTTTTTCTTCTTTTGATGTGCCATGAGACATAGGTTGACCGTCTCCTCTTCATCACTTGAGCTATCTTTAGTAGACGAGTAACTCTCACTTTCCCAAGCAATATAGGCTCTTACCTTTTGTTGACTTGTTTTGAGTTTTATTCTTTGCCTTATTTTTCTTGAGCGAGGAGCAATTCGGCTTGTAGTGACCCGGCTTACCATAGTTGTAACAAGAACCTTTAGATTTAGTTTTCTTACTATCATCTTGCTTGTTAGACTTTGCTTTTCGTCTATAGTCGACAAGATTGTTATCCGAATGTTTGATATCATTCTTACGAAGATACCTATTGTATTTTCTCACGAACAGTCCCATATCTTCATCCGGACTATCATCTTCGTCACTAGATTCACTACCACACACATCTTTGGTGGATGACTTTGAACTTGAAGCCTTTAAGGCAATAGACTTATTTTCGGTGTCCTTCGACTTCTCTTTCTTTTATTTCTTTTCATGCTTGTTTAGATTCATGAGATCTTGCTCATGTTCTTCAAGCTTTCCAAATAGAGCTGTAAGATCCAAAGTAGTAAGATTGTTGGCTTCTTTGATTGTCGTGACCTTAGGTTGCCATTCCATACTAAGATATCTCAAAACTTTATTAGTAGCAACACCATTGGGAGTAATATGTCCTAAAGTGTGTAAACGATTGATAATATGAGAAAATCTCTTTTGCATTTCCGCAATGGTTTCACCTTGCTTCATGTGAAAGAGATCAAACTCTTGCGTCAAAGTATTGATTCTAGCTAGCTTAACATCATTTGTTCCTTCATGGGCGACTTGTAAAGCATCCCACATTGCCTCAGCTGTTTCACAATGTGATACGCGAAAATACTCATCAACCCCTAAGGAAGCTATAATCATGTTTTTAGCTTTCCAATCATACGCATAATTCTTTTCATATTTTTCATCCCATTGTGCTTTCGGTTTAGGTCTGGTAACACCCGCATCGTTGGTTATGGTAATAGCCATAGGACCATCTACGATGACATTCTAGATTTTTCTATCAATGGAGTTGATATGAATACGCATACAGTCTTTCCAATAACTATAGTTTTCTCCGGTGAAAACAAGCGCTTTATTATACGCCCCTTTTTGACTGTTCTCCATCTTCTAAAAAGTTATATGCGAAGCACTAGATAAACCGGTGCTCGTGATTCCACTTGTTAGACGATAAGGTGGGTCTAGAGGGGGGTGAATAGACCACCGTTTTCAAAATTTTACCAAATTTGTGTTTAAAAACATTATTGCCCCGGAAACAAAAATCTTCTAAAACGGCCTAAGTTATTGGAAGCCGGATATGCGTGAACCAGTGGACAATCGATGAATTTGAATATTGAAATTTGACGTAATTGTCAATTATTAAAGTTGCACACTAATTGTTATTACTCACAATGAACTGATCGTTAGAAATGGTGGCAAATGTTGTGTTTGGTATTTTGTCAAACACTTGGTGAGAAGTATGTCACCAACTTTCAAATCTTCACGAAACACAAATTTTGCCACACACAAAAGCTTAAGAAAAATGCGATAACGAAAGAGAACACGACGTTTGTTATGGCAGTTCCCCTTGTCGTCCTCGCGTAGGGTACGTCTGCCCCTAATTCCAAATGGAATTAGGATAATATGTATTGAATGCAAATTGTTTACAACAACAGAATTTACCAATCACCAACTACAATTATGCAGTAAAATTGAAATTAAACTCTCCTCTTCCCTTGAATCAAGTAGAACCAAGTGATTATCGACGATCTTGATGAATCTCGACCCTGATCCTTCCTTCCCTATTCTCTAGTTGTTGCTAGCTTGTTGAGCAAATCACGGATCCCTCAAACCCTTAAGCACAGTTGGATAATTGTGAAGTGAAGCCATCGTCAAAAAACCCCCTAATCACACTTGATCTTGGAGGATAAAACCCTAAGATTTTATTCAAGAAAAACCCACGAGCTCTCAACTCGAACAAGAGCCGAATCTACCGCCGAATGTTATCAACTCACGTTCCTCACCTTGATTGATAAAGATTGTTATGTGTGATTATCAATTGATGAGTGAAAGGTTGAAGATGATGAGAGCTTTGTGTCAATTTTCACTTTTCTTATTTTCCCATGAAATGATCAAAGAATCTATTTATATGTTCTCAAACACAAGGCATAATTAACATCACCAAAAGCCATTTTCTGTGCTAAGTCTGGGCGCAGAATAATTGAAGAAAAGGAACTGGTGCATCGACCTACAATTAGTGTGTGTCTACTTGAAGATGTTTGTGTGTAAACCTCAAGGTCGACCTGTGGTGTCCCGAGGCTGCATCAAATTGTCATGTGGCGACCTGAACGGGGCCATGCATTGACGCATACTGTTCTATGAAGAATCACCAAATGAGTTGATCTGAGGGTCAACCTGTAGCTACCTGAGGCACACCCAAATTGACATGTGTCGACCTATAGGATCCATGAGTCGACCGTTATCCAACTTTTCCATGAACCCCATTTTTTAGTCAGTGTGTCGACCTATAGACAGAGTGAGTCAACCTATTCCTGAATTATTCCCAAAATTTCCATTTCTTGATGTTTCTTCTTATTTCTTTTGTTGGCATGTTGACTTGTGGGTTCACCAGTATTGAGTAGCAAGTTTTGTCATCGTTAAAACTCATTGTTCCCCTCACAAAAAGAACTTGAGTATGGAAGCTGCATCAAGACTCTGCATGAGACCTTTCAAAATGCTGGCTACGTCAGCCCAGATAAGCAAGACATATATGCTATCATTGAAGATGTTCCAGAATGTTTAAGTTTCGTGACGCATAGAGAGGACAACTCCAACTGGACTTCCGTCAGCATCTCTTATGTTGTTCATGATTCTAAATTATCTCTTGATAAACCCGCTGAAAATAATGATCCTAAGACCTCTCCCTACTTTGAATACCCTGTGTACGAAGCTGAGGAAGTGAGTAGTGAAGAGATCCCTGAAGAGATCACCCGTCTACTTGAGCACGAGAAAAAGATCATTGAGCCGCACAAAGAGCCTTTGGAAGTAATCAATCTGGGTACTGAAGAAGAGAAAAGAGAAATGTGAATTGGGGCATTGTTAGAAGCAAGCATCCAAAAGAAAATGGTTGATTTGTTAAAAGAATATGTGGATGTCTTTGCTTGGAGCTATCAAGATATGCCTGGATTGGATACCACTATTGTAGAGCACAGATTACCGTTGAAGCCAGAATGTCCGCCTGTCAAGCAAAAGTTGAGAAGAACTCACCCAGATATGGCAGACAAGATCAAAGAAGAGGTACAGAAGTAAATCAACGCCGGTTTACTCGTCACATCCGAATATCCTCAATGGTTGGCCAATATACTGCCCGTTCCAAAGAAGGATGAAAAAGTCAGAATGTGTGTTGATTACAGAGATTTAAACAAAGCAAGTCCAAAAGATGATTTCTCGCTACCCCACATTGATATGCTGGTGGATAGCACCGCTAAGTTTAAAGTATTCTCATTTATGGATGGATTCTCAGGTTACAATCAAATCATGATGGCACCTGAAGATATGGAAAAAACAGCTTTTATCACACCCTGGGGCACATTTTGTTACCGTGTAATGCCATTTGGTCTGAAGAATGCTGGAGCGACTTATCAAAGAGCCATGACTACTCTCTTCCATGATATGATTCACAAAGAAATTGAAGTTTATATGGATGACATGATTTCCAAGTCCGCATCAGAAGAAGAACATGTGGGGCACCCACTGAAGTTGTTCCAACATTTGAGAAAATACAAGCTGCGTCTGAATCCAAGTAAATGAACATTTGGTGTCCGCTCTGGAAAGCTACTAGGTTTCATCATCAGCCAACGAGGTATTGAGGTTGATCCCGACAAAGTCAAAGCCATTCAAGAAATGCCTCTTCCAAGAACGGAAAAAAATTCAGGGGATATCTTGGACGATTGAATTACATCTCCAGATTTATCTCTCACATGACTGCAACTTATGGACCCATCTTTAAGCTTCTCCGCAAGGACCAAGAGTGTAAATGGACAGAAGAATGTCAGAAAGCTTTTGAGGATATTAAAGAATACCTGCTGGAACCTCCAATTTTAAGCCCTCTAGTGGAAGGAAGACCTTTAATCATGTATTTGATCGTACTTGAAGATTCTATGGGGTGTGTCCTAGGTCAGCAAGACGAGTCTGGTCGAAAAGAGAATGCCATTTATTACTTGAGCAAAAAGTATACCGATTATGAAACAAGATATTCACTACTCGAGAAAACTTGTTGCACTCTTGTATGGGCTGCTCGCCGACTAAGGAAGTACATGTTGACCCATACGACATATCTCATATCCAAAATGGATCCAATCAAATACTTGTTTAAAAAGCCTGCGTTGACTAGAAGAATTGCACGCTGGAAGATGTTATTATCAGAACACGACATCCATTATCGTGCCCAAAAAGCCATCAAAGGAAATGTTTTAGCCGACCATCTGGCCTCTCAACCTATTGATGATGATCAATCCTTACAAGATGACTTCCCAGACAAAGAAATCATGTATTTAAAATCAAAAGATTATGAAGAACCTTTACATGGAGAAGGACCTGATCCTGAATCCCGATGGGATTTGATATTTGATGGAGCCATTAATGCTTATGGTAGAGGAATTGGGGCAATCATTGTTATGCCACAAGGTTCTCATGTACCGTTTACTGCAAGACTGATGTTCGACTGCACCAACAATATGGCAGAGTACGAAGCTTGTATCATGGGACTAGAAGAAGCCATTGATCTTAGAATCAATATTCTGGATGTGTATGGAGATTCTGCTCTAATTATTAATCAGATCAAAGGAGAATGGGAAACCTGTCATCCTGGTGTAATTCCTTACAGAGATTATGCCCGAAGACTACTGACCTTCTTCAACAAAGTTGAATTCCATCACATACCTCGTGAGGAAAGTCAAATGGCAGATGCATTGGCTACCTTGGCTTCCATGTATCAAGTGAAGTTTTAGAATGAAGCTCCTCAAATTAGAATCATGCGCTTGGAAAGGCCGGCTCATGTATTCACTGTTGAAGCTGTCACAGATGACAAGACGTGGTTTTATGACATTAAAGTCTTCTTACAGAAACAAGAGTACCCACCTGGGGCATCTAGCAAAGACAAAAGAACTTTGAGAAGATTGTCTGGTAATTTCTTCCTGACTGGGGATGTGCTCTACAAAAGTAATTTTGACATGGTATTGCTCAGATGCGTAGATAGACATGAAGCAGACCTATTAATGCAAGAAATTCATGAAGGATCTTTTGGAACTCATGCCAATGGACATGCAATGACAAGAAAGATACTGAGAGCAGGTTACTATTGAATGACAATGGAATCTGACTGCTACAGATATGTGAAGAAGTGTTACAAGTGCTAGATCTATGCTGATAAGATCCACGTGCCTCTGAAGCTTCTCAACGTTATCTCCTTTCCATGGCCTTTCTCTATATGGGGAATTGATATGATTGAACCAAAGGCTTCAAATGGACACCGTTTCATCCTGGTCGCCATTGACTACTTCACCAAATGGGTTGAAGCTGCCTCTTACGCTAATGTTATTCGATAAATGGTAGTAAGATTTATCAAGAACAATTTCATCTGTCGCTACGGTGTACCCAACAAAATCATTACTGATAATGGTTCTAATCTGAACAACAAGATGATGAAAGAGTTATGTGGTGAGTTCAAGATTGAGCATCAAAATTTCTCTCCTTACCGTCCAAAGATGAATGGAGTGGTAGAAGCAACTAACAAGAATATTAAGAAGATTGTCCAGAAGATGGTCGTAACTTACAAGGACTGGCATGAAATGCTCCCTCTTGCCCTGCATGGGTACTGTACTACAAATCGCACTTCGACTGGGGCAACACCTTTCTCCTTGGTATATGTGTCGCGGGGAAAAATCATCGTTTTGTGGGATGAGACACCTGATGCCTTCTTTGGGCTCGAGTGCTCAAGAAAAAGATTTTTCTTTGTTTTTGTCACGACCAAACTTTTTATTGTTTCCAAAGTAGGAAAAGGAAAAAAGTTGCAATAACCTTAAAAGTGGGGGAGAGATTCCGGGTAAGAGGGTTGGTTATACGAAGGGAAGGTATTAGCACCCAACGTATCTATAGTACTCTATAGGTTTCTTTGCTATGTTTTTCATTCTATGTTATTGAGAGGTTCTGTTGTGAGATAGGTGGGAAACTAAGGTGTTTGTTTGATTATGCTCGCAAAGATCATCGCGATCCTCTGCATACATATCCCTTAGAGGGAATCAGAGCATCTGTAGCTCGGGGTCTACGGGTGCTAAGGTTTGAGTGGTTTGAGGGAGAAGTTTTGCTCGCCAAGGATACAACCTTGTGCCTACGTATTCTCAAAGGGATGTTGAGAAAGTCAGAGCAATCGTAGTTCCCACTTATGCTAGTGGAAGCAAAGGAAAAGAGACAAATGTCATCTAAATGTTCGATGTATCTAATCTATATCATCACACACTGTCATACCCCAAAATTTGCCCTCATATAATTACAAATGTTATTTTATTTCGATTAAGTGACATAGTCCAATCGATAAGGAGGTAAGGCTTGCAGGTACAAGGTTTCGGGTTCGAATCACACTACTGACGTTTTTTATTTGTTACTAACTTATTTATGTTTTTTTATTTCTATTTTAAAACCACAAAATTGTATTTTTTTTATTTAATTTTTATTTTCGTTTTTTTATTTTAGGTATATTTTAAATATAGTATTTTTCCATTTTTGTTTATTTTTAATACAAAAATAACTTAAAAAAAATCATAAAAGTATAATTGGTAATTTTTATTTTTGCTTTTGCTGCAAGTCAATTTCATTGAAGTATTTGATTTGATTTTCTCTATTTTTAGAAAAAAATCAAAACAAATATTTCTTTGAATTTTAATTGTGTTAATGATTCCTATTTTTATTGATTTTATTTCCATTTAAGTTAACCTAATTGAACCCTATAAATAAATCATCTTTGTACAATAACAGGGGGCCAATTTTCTAACCCTATTAATTCTCCCATCCACGAACTATTTTTCGGGAACACAGATCTTTGTTTTTCAACCTTGACCGTACATACAACAATTCACCTATTCATCCTCTCACTACATATATATCATACTCCTCCCATGTGAAAAAAAACATATATAAGTTTTCAACCAATTTGCTTTTCATTCAAACCTACACCATTTATATAATCAAAATCATCTCCATTACTAAGTTCAAAATAGTCACCGGAGAATCAATTCAACACAACCACAACCATGGTCGTTACCCTTTTTTTTTACTCCCTACAAATCGGCATTAAAATCATCATCACACTTACTTGTTTTTTTCTATTACATTCATCACTAATTGCTACATGATAAAAATCCAAACAAAGTCATCAGTTACTATAATACTGCAGAGCAACACTTGTTCGGTCGTTTTTTTTGCAGGTTGAAAAAAGTTCAAAAGAAATATTGTCAACAAAACAATCAAAAACCATATGGTCATTCTGTAACACAAGGGATTGAGGAAGAAGATCAAACACCACCACTCCACTTGTTTGACCCAAAAAAAAAGAGAAAGAGGTTGCGATTTCACGATCCCTCACTAACATGACGGAGCCTCACGCTGCCGCTGGAGAAGACTCCCATCACAGACTCACCGCAAGTCCGCCTTCAGCAAGACCGCACCATGATCCGCCATCGTCGCTCTAATTTCAGCTAATCTTCGCTCATGGATCTTCCACTCCAGTTTCGATGAACACCGATGCCATCGATAGCACGATTTGGTGACAACCTGCAACAAAACAACAAACATCATCGCATCTCGCCGATCTATCGTCGGAGCTTCCCTAACCGGTAACTCTTTCATCTCTTCCATTTATCGTAACTGTTTGTTTGGAGAGAGGGTGAGGATAGTTGTTGTTTGTTTTGTTTTTTTCAAAGAAGAAAGATAGAGATGTGGTGTTGTTGAAGAAAGAAATGGAGATAGATTGTTATGCCTTTAATGTTTTTATTTTTATTTTTCTACTCATTGCCACTTATCATTAGTCCATTGGCTGGTGTTGGTTGCATTTTGAAACGACGCAAGAAAATACCCTGAAGAGGTACACCGTCCATGTTTAGTTACTGGTGGTGTCTCTTATTTTTTTCTTTTTTCTCTTTCTTAATTATGTAATTTTAATTAGGATTACTTTTAGGGTTAGAAACAAGTGGGCCTTGGACCTCCCTCATTTAATATAGCACCTCCATGTTTCTACTACACCTCTTTAATTTATTTTATTTAATTTAGATTTATTTGTTAATTTAATTGAGGTGATTTAATTGCTTCATAGAATATATAATAATCAAGCTAATTTAGGTTTAGGGTCAATTTGTTAATCGTTTTAATCAAACCAATTGGTTGCGATGGTTAATAATAAAATAATTCAATTCCCAAAACAATTCAAATAACATTTATTCTGCTAAATGGTTTTAACCATCTTATTGGTTACGATGATTAGCGTTCCTTCTTATCAACTCGTTATTATTTGTAATCGAATCTATCGATTATGAGGGGTAACGATAAATTAATAGATCAGTAATTAAAATACCTCAATTTGCTAAAAGTGATAATCGAATCAATCGATTAGAATTGCCAGCAATTTTCTACTAATCTATTAATTATGGTGATCAAACCTATTGATCATTGCGATTAATAGTGCAAATTAAAACCAGGGTTGTACGCCCAAACCTCAAAACATTTTTCAAACATTCAAAACACTTCAAATCAAACCACGGATTTTCATCCTCATTCAAAACTACGATTGGCTACTCAAAGGCCTCCAAGACCATATCAAATCAAATTTCAAACTCAAAGGGCGTACAACCCGTCCCCCGAACTACGTTGACTCTGATTCTCCCTAAGGAGATACGTAGGCACTTGGCAACAAGGCGAGTCCCCCTCCTCCAAATCTTAATCATGTCTTTAACCCAATTAATTGTTTGTTACCTTTCTTTATGTCTTGCCATAACCCTTATCTTTGCAATGTTAACCTTTAGGAAAGGGTTGAGGGTGCCTAGCACCTTCCCTCGACCTGAATATAATATCTTACCCTGATCTCTATACTGCGTAGGGTTTCCTATTCGCCCTTCAGAATAGGTGGCGACTCTAAAAGCTTAAATTTTTAGGGCAGGTTGCTACAGCTGGCGACTCTGCTGGGGATAACTATAATAGTGAATACTATGCTCCTATATGTCTTAGGTTTTGGCAGGGTTTAGGTTTGGCAACTTTTTAGGGTTTGGCTTTTTTTTAGGGTTTGTAATTTTTTATTTTTTTTTTAAAATTTGTTTATTTTTTGTCTAAAAATAGTTAATCATTTGTTTTAATATATTTATATTTAATTATTTATGTTAATATATTTATATCTAATTTCCTGTTGTTATATTTTTATATGCACTGTTGGGTCTTTTATGTTGTGTTAAACCCTAAGTGTGGGAGTTAACTTTGAGATCAATAGGGGACATGAATCGCCTACGAGTTTCATTGATAACTCCACTCAGAGTGGGTTGAGTATTCGGAAATGTCCAAAACGAGGCTTGACTTTGTTGAGGGCAGGACTGGATACTTGGCTGATCTCTCCGAGAACCTACCCCAAAAATTCGAACCTCATGGATAAAATGAGTTGTTCTAAAATCCGAAGAGGCAAAAAGTCTCAGAGGCTACGAACGACCCCATGAGACCTTCTAGAACCCCCCTATAAAAAGGTTGGCTCCCAAGAGCCGCTACGTCGAACCTATGAACTTATGTGATTATGTGCTATATGTATATATATTTGTTGATCATTTTTTTTATTATTTCTTTTTCCATTCATCATACATCAGGGGCATTCTTGCATCATATTTTATTTAAAAAAAAAGAAAGAAAAAAAGATATCGTACATATCATGCATGGCATACACATCATTTTCATGACATTAAGAGAAGATTCCTCTTCTATCTCCAGAACAAGGGACCATTGGGAAGGATAACCTAACATCCCGACCATATTATCCAACAAGATTTCAGCAGAAGAGATCAATGGATCAGCAAAAGCAACAGGGTGGCCAACGCACCTGGAGGTCCAAGCCAAAACGATCATGCCATTGTCTCAAGCTTTGCAACGTCTGCTCAGCCAGAACCTGGTAACTCTGCTGCCTCCATACTCAGCTCCAGCTAACCCCGCTCCTGGGTACAAGCATCATGCTAGGTGCGCTTATCATTCAGATAGTCCAGGCCATGATACAGAGGATTGTGGGCCATTGAAGCACAAGATCCAAGATTTGATTGAAGAAAGGCTCATTGAGTTCGAAGATCCTCGCAAGTCTAATACCATAGGTGGCTAGAAGGAGGATTTCTTAGATCATTAGTTTGGTTTTCATTCGCAATTTCTTTCCGTTTGTTTAAACATTAGTCTTACGACATATGCTGTGTACTTTACAATAATCAATAATGCATTACTTACGTTTGTCTTGATTTACTCCTAGTGTTCTCACTATATTTAAAACTGTGTTTTTACTCGGTTTTCTCATTTGTGATATTCAAATCTCGTTAAAAGTCGTACACCTTTAGAGGGAGAATGACGAAAACGATACCATAATTTCATACATTACGCTTTCGAACAGACCGTGTTGACGATGTACAGGCATTGTTTCAATTCCTAAATAACGGAGATATAAGGATGTTAATCCCTTGTCAACCCCTTTGAGCCTAAAGAAGTAGGAGTTTTCCTTCATATAAAATAAAACCCTTAATACATAACCTGGGGTAGGGTAGTTGCTCAGTTAACTTAATTATTCCAAGTTGTTCCTTTGAACATAATCACCGATGGTTCCCCGTCATCATTAAGTCTGGCAGTCAATGTCCGCAAAGAAAAAGAAAGCAATACAAGGGCCTGCTAAGTCAAAACCTATTAAGGAGACTTAGATAAAATTGGGGCATCCTGCTGACTGTAACACCCTTCTAAACCCCGCGGAAATTAATAAAATAATTCAGAGTAAAACATGAAAACAAGGGTGCCACAAATCAATTTAAAACAAATTATCATAAATCAATTGTCATGCTTCACTTAGGGGAAAATCATCCATTTAACAAAATCATGTTTCTATACAGTGGAACATTAATCAACAGATAAGCATAACATCATCTATGCAATATCCCACAAAATTAATACAGTAACAACACAATAGAGTATCATCATAAACTCTAAGCTATCGTTTCCCCCAGTGTTACAATATCAGAGCATGACACCAAACACTATACTAAACAAACTGACTCATGAGCTAATCCTCACCGAGCCAAAAGCCGCTACTCGCCAATCTGAAATCATCAAAGTAAGGGTGAGTCTCATTCACAATTAACAAATGTTATCGAATCATAAACAATAACACATCATAGTCACATTATTCATCCAATTTCGTTATATTCAGATTGTCAGGAAGTACTCATCAACACACAACAACAAATAGAATACATTACCAAGAGGCAACACCATAATTCATCCAAACAAATCATAACCATTACACAATCATCACATATTATAACATTGGACAATCTTCCATTCATGTTATAATAACACAAGTAACCTAATGCAGATGCAACTATATGCATGTGGTACCAAAATCTGGGAAAACCCATCTCACCGATCCACCATCGTCAAGGATACGGCAACACCCACTCACTAATTCCACACAATGGGAATTAGCTACCACTGATCCACCATCGTCAAGGATCAGCCACATAATGATTATGAATGCATGTATCAACCATAACATGCTCATCACCCACATAAATCAACCAAATGTCATAATCATCAACCACCACAATAATCAATAGCCATACACAGTTATGCTATTTCTCAACCATAATAAAATACATATTTTACATCAACAATATATGTATAACAAACACCAATTACACCCACAACATCATAACAGGTAAATCATTCATTATACAGTGCAACAACGATAACACCCCTCACAATCGTGTACCAAGTACAACAAGCAACTCATCAACGACAGAGTATTTACCTCATCATTCATCAAAACACATGATAACCATATCTACCATGAACAACACCCATTTGCACAATTAACAGAAGCGACCACATTATCATAACATACATCATTGCACATATTCAATTATGCACACCACAACCATTGCACCTCATCAACTATGCAAAACCAAGATAAACCACATTTGAAGAAAATGATACTTTTTAAAATAAAATTAAGTTATTATTGTTTTACTCATTTCATATGGTAGAGCATTCAATTTAAGGAACAACGTCCAAAACGGCGTCTAAAACGGACTTACGGTTTGAAAGTTACACATCTTTACATTTTTCAAAGAAAACAATTATCGCTACAGCACGCGGCGCCACCCACAGTCCGCGGCGCGTAACGAATAGAAAACACGCCTTCGCGGCGCAAACACAGGTTCGCGGCGCGGAACGAGAAAAAGTTACGCCTTCGCGGCGCGCACCCACCTTCGCGGCGCGAACTGGCAAAAACCAGAGATCTCACATCGATTGACAGCATTACGGGATTCATCCCAAAATCCCCAAAACCCAGATCAAGTTATGTCATGAACCCCAATTACCACAATATCAGCCACATACATGTTATAACACAAATATAACACACAAAAGGATCATTCAATCATCATAATAGTCATATAATCATACAATTCATCACATCATACAATTCCCATCAAAATCATCCCAAAACCCCAATCCATCATACAACCAATTGACACAAACAATGCATCTAAATCAGTCCTATTATCTATAATACGATAAAAGATATTAACCGGAAGAGTCCCCCCTTACCTTAGCCAAGGATCTTGATTAGCCCTCTTCCTCTTCTGTTCCTCTTTCACGTATCAGCACTTCTACTCTTCTGTCCTCTTCCACATCTATTTTCCTTTTCTCCTCAATTCCTTATTTTTATGAAAAATAGATTTTAATTAGTAAAGGGCTTTACTAACATAACACCCCCTCTTTACTAACACCACACTTGGCCCAATAGCTCATCTCATAATTCTTTCTAAATAATTCCACCAAAATACCGAATAATTCCAAATAATAATTTAATTTCCGATTAAATTAAAATTAGAAAATATGGGGTGTTACACTGACTGTAGTTTTAAAACGAACAGTTCAAAAAAAAGTTAGGGATAACAAAGTTGAAAAGAGGTCATTACATACCCTCACAAAAGAAAATATTACAAGAAAGGAGGATGACTGCCTTTGCAAAATAAACTTCTGGTTTTTAAACCATCAAAAATATCAATATTCCCAAAGTCTTTTTGGAGCTTAAACACATAGCTAACTGAGCATAGGACCGGAGGACATCACGAAGATGGGGATGGGTACAAATAAACTTTGAGCCACTATCCTTGTTTCTTAAAACCGTGAACCAGGCCACGTTACAACCCTTAAAAGTCCTAACTGAAGCATGGTTAGTTCGAAAGCATACTGTTACCAAAGGTATCCCGACTCCTTAAGGTCTACTATAACTCTTGAGTTGATATCACTTTCTTACAAAAAAAAAACTTCGCTTTACTCAAAAATGTTTTTAAACTTTCAAGACAGACATATGCATTCGCATCTTATGAATTTCATTGCAAAGTACACTTGTCTATGTGGATTCAGATGTTTAAACATCAGGGAGAAGTTGCATGAGGCATGGCTAATGGCTAAAAATCCTACTGACTGACGAAGTAGTTTTAAAAGCTTGTCAAAAGAAGAAACATCTCTTACGCATGACTGGGATGGCTAATGTGTACACACGGCATAACTCGTCATTATCCCATTTACATGGGGCAATCTAATCAAGATCCATTGGAATCTCTCAAGGACGCTGAATAGCCCATGGGGCAAGTCCATTACCTGGAGGCACGTTGCAAAGGTCACTCAGTAGCAGATGGTGTCAATGCCACTCTCACATCCTTTCCAGGAACCGTTATAGGATATTTCTCAATCTGTCCATATAGTCTTCTCTAAGACATGTTCAAATACTTTTCACCCTTTCTAGGAGCTTTTTCAGACAGTCTTTTAAAAGACCCACCTTCTTATCCTTTCTATTTTCAAACCCTTTCAGACAGTCTTCTCTAAGACATATTCTTTTCCCTTTCTAGGTAGTCTTCTGTAAGACATCTCTTAACCTTTTCCAGTTAGTCTTTTAAGACATATTCAAACTTCTCTTACGCTTTCAAGAACCGTGTCAAACTTTGTTTAAAGTACAAAGTCTTCTCTAAGACAGTTCACCATCCTTTCTAGGGTGATCTTCTTCAAGATGTTTTTCCTAAGTTTTGTTTAAAACCCCACATTCCTTGAAACAGTCTCCATCCTCTATAGGAATATTTTTGACCCTCTGCACAAACACATCCCTTTGAGCTTTGTTTAAAGCGCGATCTTATTTAAGACAATCTCCCATTTCTTTCCAAGGACCTCTTCAGGTAGTCTTATAGAAGACATCATCTCATTCTGAGTACTCAGCAAGTCACTGTCCGTCAGGATGCGACCGAAGTGCATGACTCATTCTGAAAAGTATCTGCTTCACATTCAAATCAACACTTAGCATCAAGGAGACCTCAAAATTGGTCTAATCAAAGACGATCATTGTAACACCCGTATATTTTAATTTTAATTTAAATGGAAATTTAATTTAATAATTAGAATTATTGGTGATTTGTAGAATTTAATTGGAAAATGATGGTTTATGGTGTTGGGCCATGTGTGACGTTAAGGAATGAGGGGGTGTTATGTTAGTAAAGGTCTTATTTCAGTTAAAGGTTATTTTATAAAATAATAAGGAATTGAGAATAAGAAAAGAAACGTGAAAAGCAGAGCAGAGGAGATGAGGGATTGGGAAGCTGGTACGTGAAGAGGAGCAATGGAGGGAGAGACCAATCAAGAATCTTTGGCTAAGGTAAGGGGGGGACTCTCCGGTTATCATCTATTATCGTGTTCTTAGATAATAATATTGACTAGGGATGTTGTTGAGTCAATTGGATTATATGATAGATTTAGGGATTTAGTCGATTGTATGATGTTTGATCCCTATGTTTGAATCCATGATACCTATGTTGTTTTGGTCCCAATTGATGCGTGATTAAGGTATTATGAGGTGTTCTTCGTGTTGTTTGTGCATTCGATTTCCCTAGGTTCGTACTGGTATGAATTGGGTGTGTTTGGAATGCATAGAATGCTGTTTTCTGCAGGTTGGGGTTTCTGAAATCGCCGGTTCGCGCCGCGTGCACAGGGTTGGCGCCGCGAACAGGTGGGCAGAATGCCAGGAAATTGTGATACGCACAGGTCGCGCCGCGTACCTGTGTTGGCGCCGCGAAGGCGTACTTGTTTTCTCGTTTCGCGCCGCGTGCATAGGTTGGCGCCGCGAACTTGTTTGTGTGCTTCAGGTCACGCCGCGAAGTCTTGGTCGCGCCGCGTGCTGTAGCGTTAGTTGTTTTCTTGAAAAGTTAAATGATGTGTAACTTTCGAACCGTAGGTCCGTTTTTAGTGCCGTTTCGAGCACGATGAATCTTATGAGATAGCCTATGTTTTAAATGATGAAATGAGGTGTGAATCCAATTATTTTTAAATATGATTTTATTTCTTGGTGTATGATGTATGGTACATATATGTGATGAGATGTGTTAAATACATGATATGTTGAAATATTAATCATGTAACGATTTGTTTAATTGGATGATGTATTGTTGACATATATGATGAAATGTGACAATATGAGATGTTGTTTTGAAAAACATTATGAAGTGATGATTTGTTTAGAGTCGTATGATGATGACTGATTTGCTTTGAAATGATGTGAATACATGTGTGTCCTTATTTTGATGATGATGATTGATGTGGACACTTGTATGTTCTTTAATGATGATGATGATGATTGAATATATTTGAATGATGCTAATGTATATAGACATACTTTGATGATGATGATGATGATGATGATGAAATGGGTATTTGATGATGTTACTCATTAGACTTGACGATGGTATAGTATGTTGTATATGTTGCATTCATTCATGTTCATTGATGATACTGCATCCATAAGGGTGTGTTGGATCAGTGAAGGGCATGATTCCCATTGTGTGGAATCTGTGCTGGCAGGGCCGTATCTTGATGATGTTGGATCGGTCATGGGTTATTCCCATTTGATGAGGTTGGTATCACATGCATAGTGTCAGTTCATACATATGCATACTTTTATAACATGATTGGAAGTATTCCAGTGTTATAAATATCGATGATGTGTTGGTTGTGTGTTTTGTTGAATTAATGTTGAGTATGATTGTCTGTTTGAAAGATGTGTTTTGTTGACGTTTGTGTAAATGATGGATGTTCCTGATAATCTGAATATGATGAAATTGGGTGAATGATATAACTATGATGTGTTGTTATTTAAGATGCAATAACATTTGTTAACTGTGATGAGACTCACCCTTACTGTTGACATTTTCAGATTGAGGATAGCTGCTTTCGACTTGGTGAGGATTAGCTCATAAGTCAGTGTTTAGTGTAGCGTCAGGTGTCATGCTCTGATATTGTAACACTTGGGGAACGTTAGACTAGAGTTTATGATGATACTCTATCGTGTTGTTATTGTATTAAATTATGTGGGATATTGCATAGATGATGTTATGCTTATCCGTATGATGAATTTTCCGCTGTGTAAACATGAGATGTTATGTATTATGACAGATTGTTCCTTAGTGAAAGCATGACAATGAATTTATGATAATTTGTTTTAAATTGAATTGTGGCACCCTTGTTTTCATGTTTTACTCTGAAAATTAATTATTAATTCCCGTGGGGTTTAGAAGGGTGTTACAATAGTGGTATCAGAGCAGGTCGGTCCGTCCGGCCAATTGTTGAGTAAGTTGAGTTGCACGACAGTTGTATATTGTCGGCATTTTATTCCTTGGTATGCGACATGTGAGTGAATCACTGTCGGTACTTGGTTGTTTGTTGCAGGTGTTGGATTGAAACAAGTGGGGGAGAAGCTTCGCTTCTCGGTTATGTTTCAGTTGAAGAAGATTGATTCAGTAGGCTGTTGTTGGAAACAGTGCGAGCGTTGTCGGAGTTTGTTGTTTCCCGAGTTGAAGGTGACTTGGAATTAAGACTTCACTGGGAATTGAGTTGGAACATCTTGAAGGAAGGTGATTAGAGGTAATTGATAGTTATTGTAAGAGAAGGAGATTGGAGAGTTGCGATGTGTCAGCTCTGCTGGTGTGCTGCGAAGTTGTCAGTTGAGTAGCCTTGTGTCTCGAAAGAGGTTCAGTTACGAGTTTGCAAGGAGGATTGTTGTCGTGATGTTGCAGAAAGCGGACTTCGGCGGGGGAAGATGTCGCTTAAGTTATAAGGATGTTTGGAAGTGAAGAGATACGATAAGGGGCTGTTTGGAATGTGATAGAGTTGAAGAGAATGAGTTTTGGAGAGAGATTTTCGTAAGCAAAACGCAGGAAAATTGCTGAATAGCTGCGAAACTTCGAAAATTCATAACTGGAGTTCTGGACACCCGAATTGAGTTCCGTTTGAAGCTTCGGAAAGCTAATGAGATGAACTTTGTTATAAAAATGGTTGCAACAGCTTTAAGATGATTAATTGTGACAGGATGACGTTGGTAAGAGGCGAAGTTACGGTTACTCTTGTTCTTATAACTAGACTTGTTTATAGGTACTGCACGGGATGTCAGTGTCAGTGTTGAATGGATCGAAGGAATAATTAGAAGGTTTGTTGAGGAATAATTTTAAGAATTGAATTTACCAATTGAGGAGTTTTGGATATATCGTATAGAGTGTCGCTGCATGATATCAGTGTTGCATTTTTCGGGCAATGATTGGAAAATTCATATCTTGAGTTCCGAGTGTCGGATTGATGTGCCGTTTGAACCTATGAAGAGGAGGGATTGTGTTCTAATTTATGGAAGAGTTATAAATACAGTACAGTGACCATATGAGGAGAGGTTCTGAAGTCGGTTATGGAAGCGTGGAACTTGTTGAATAGGAATGCCTACTACCGTGATTATTCGAAACGAAGTTGAGCAGAACGTGATGTTGATGAATAAGTTGGTGAGATGCTCGATAATAAAGATGATTTGAGTGCCGATGGATTTTACTAAAGATTGAATTAGTAGCAAGGATGGAATAAACTTTGGAACTCTTGGAATCGTATTTGTGATGGCAAAGTAACGATAAGTATAAAAGAAGAATTGTAGGGAATTTCTAACATCTGTTAATGTGAGGAAGACTTTGTTGAGATTCCGAGTGGAATGATATTTGGACGTGAAGGATGTCATGGAATTTGGATTAAAACCACGAGTTATGAATGTTGTCTTAGTCTTGCAGGTTAATTGTATGGTTCAAAATTCGAAGTGTTTAGTGATCATAAGAGTTGAAGTACCTCTTTGATCAGAAAGGGCTTAATATGAGGCAGTAGAGATGATTTGAGTATTTTTTTTTTTTGGATTAGGATTTTGGTTTGGATTACCATCCTAATGAGGAAAGTGTTGTGTTATTGTGTTGCGTAAGAAGTCTTTAAAATGTCGGTGCTAATGATGAATGAGCTGGATTTAATCGGACAATTTAGAGACTTGAGTTGGTATGTGAAGGAACTCGTAATAGTGTTAGATTAGGCATGCTAGAAGATTACTAGTGGTATTCTTAACAAGATTAGAGAAGGTCAGAAAGATGATGTTGACTTGATCGATAGGTTGACTTTGAATTACCAAAGTAAAGGCGGTGAATTCAGAATCGACAAAAATGATGTAATGAGGTTGAGTGATTGGATTTGTGTAACTGATGTTTTGAGCCTCAGAAGGATATTCTATAAGGACACCGTAGTGAATTATTGGACTATGACGATGTTAATGAGTTTGGGTGCAAACTCGGAAAGGGACACTATTATGTAGTAACGACGGTTTATGCTTAAATATGATTTTCAACTAATATTGACAAATTTAGGACTTGATCACCCTAAATCTCTTGTTGGTAGTAGATGGAATCATATAGAAGAGATAAGCTTGTTTTGTTACCTTAATGGTTTAAGATGTGATGAATACTAAGCCGTGAGAATAATCATTCACTATGTTGTGTGAACTTATGAAGAAGTGAATATGAAAGAGTGCGACATGGTGGATGATGACTTAAGACGGGTAATCAGAGTCGCGCAGCGAAAGTGTGATGTAGAGTAGTGTTATGAGTACTACTCGCGGGCAGTAAAGGAATTAATATGTCGGAAGCCTACATAGAACATATGTGTTGATCTATATGTTGGATTTAGAATCCAGTGGATGTAAGGATGTCGTGTCGAAAAATTATAACTCTTTTGAATAATTGCCGAGATGATGAATATGTTATTACGGTTGTACGTAGTTAACGAGTATGTATTCGGTGAAATTAAAACGAAGAGTTGATGCTATATGACGTCGTAATAATTTTGTGTTGTTGTTAAGGGGTTATTGTAGATTCTAGATATAATGAGGAATTATACTCTATGAAGGGAGGAATTGATTTAGTTCTTAGAAAAGAGTGAAACTCAATTTGAGTTGTTTGTAAGGAATGGCGTATTGAGGCTGATGAGCGTGATTTTAATTACTTGTGTGCACTCGTTCCGATGGCCGGAATGTTTAATAGATGTAGTAACTCAGGGATTTGTTTTTGAGTGCGAGTAAGTATTACTGAATGGTAAATTGGTACCATGAATGATGAAGAATGATTCTTGGACGAATGAGTAAAGAGAATCGGAATCGGGTGAAACTCAGAAATCTATTTGGTATAGATGATTGTGATGAGTAATCAGAGTAGTGCGGGAAAAGCGGAATGCAACGAGTTGGATAATTGCTGGTGTGACTTAAGAGGAGACAGATAATTGGAATTCAATGGTATAGGAATATGAGTATTGAGTTTCTTGAGGGAAGCGGTTAGTGAAAAGTGTAAGTATTATTCTATCGCTCAGATGGAAGAATATGCCTAAGGTTGGTGTGTTGGTAGATGGTATGCATTACTGCAGTGTTGATCAGTGTGATCATACTATAGATTGTGTAATTGTATTACTCGGCTGTTGGGCGTATTGTATAGGTTGTATCTCAATGTTCTGTTGTTGTTAACCTTTTGGAGCTATAGCGAGTGGTATACTTTTGGATAGCCAAAAGCGACGTAAGAACTGGGATTTGAATGTATGAAACATGTTTCCTGTTGGTTATGACAGATGGATTTTTGAGGTTGACCGATGGTAATGTTAATTGGGAGCTGAAGAGTCAGGTGGAGGACTCTTATACGAGCTGGTTACTTGAGGTATGTTTTCGAGGACGAAAACTCTTTTAGTGGGGGAGAGTTGTAACACCCGTATATTTTAATTTTAATTTAAATGGAAATTTAATTTAATAATTAGAATTATTGGTGATTTGTAGAATTTAATTGGAAAATGATGGTTTATGGTGTTGGGCCATGTGTGACGTTAAGGAATGAGGGGGTGTTATGTTAGTAAAGGTCTTATTTCAGTTAAAGGTTATTTTATAAAATAATAAGGAATTGAGAATAAGAAAAGAAACGTGAATAGCAGAGCAGAGGAGATGAGGGATTGGGAAGCTGGTACGTGAAGAGGAGCAATGGAGGGAGAGACCAATCAAGAATCTTTGGCTAAGGTAAGGGGGGGACTCTCCGGTTATCATCTATTATCGTGTTCTTAGATAATAATATTGACTAGGGATGTTGTTGAGTCAATTGGATTATATGATAGATTTAGGGATTTAGTCGATTGTATGATGTTTGATCCCTATGTTTGAATCCATGATACCTATGTTGTTTTGGTCCCAATTGATGCGTGATTGAGGTATTATGAGGTGTTCTTCGTGTTGTTTGTGCATTCGATTTCCCTAGGTTCGCACTGGTATGAATTGGGTGTGTTTGGAATACATAGAATGCTGTTTTCTGCAGGTTGGGGTTTCTGAAATCGCCGGTTCGCGCCGCGTGCACAGGGTTGGCGCCGCGAACAGGTGGGCAGAATGCCAGGAAATTGTGATACGCACAGGTCGCGCCGCGTACCTGTGTTGGCGCCGCGAAGGCGTACTTGTTTTCTCGTTTCACGCCGCGTGCATAGGTTGGCTCCGCAAACTTGTTTGTGTGCTTCAGGTCGCGCCGCGAAGTCTTGGTCGCGCCGCGTGCTGTAGCGTTAGTTGTTTTCTTGAAAAGTTAAATGATGTGTAACTTTCGAACCGTAGGTCCGTTTTTAGTGCCGTTTCGAGCACGATGAATCTTATGAGATAGCCTATGTTTTAAATGATGAAATGAGGTGTGAATCCAATTATTTTTAAATATGATTTTATTTCTTGGTGTATGATGTATGGTACATATATGTGATGAGATGTGTTAAATACATGATATGTTGAAATATTAATCATGTGACGATTTGTTTAATTGGATGATGTATTGTTGACATATATGATGAAATGTGACAATATGAGATGTTGTTTTGAAAAACATTATGAAGTGATGATTTGTTTAGAGTCGTATGATGATGACTGATTTGCTTTGAAATGATGTGAATACACGTGTGTCCTTATTTTGATGATGATGATTGATGTGGACACTTGTATGTTCTTTAATGATGATGATGATGATTGAATATATTTGAATGATGCTAATGTATATAGACATACTTTGATGATGATGATGATGATGATGATGATGAAATGGGTATTTGATGATGTTACTCATTAGACTTGACGATGGTATAGTATGTTGTATATGTTGCATTCATTCATGTTCATTGATGATACTGTATCCATAAGGGTGTGTTGGATCAGTGAAGGGCATGATTCCCATTGTGTGGAATCTGTGCTGGCAGGGCCGTATCTTGATGATGTTGGATCGGTCATGGGTTATTCCCATTTGATGAGGTTGGTACCACATGCATAGTGTCAGTTCATACATATGCATACTTTTATAACATGATTGGAAGTATTCCAGTGTTATAAATATCGATGATGTGTTGGTTGTGTGTTTTGTTGAATTAATGTTGAGTATGATTGTCTGTTTGAAAGATGTGTTTTGTTGACGTTTGTGTAAATGATGGATGTTCCTGATAATCTGAATATGATGAAATTGGGTGAATGATATAACTATGATGTGTTGTTATTTAAGATGCAATAACATTTGTTAACTGTGATGAGACTCACCCTTACTGTTGACATTTTCAGATTGAGGATAGCTGCTTTCGACTTGGTGAGGATTAGCTCATAAGTCAGTGTTTAGTGTAGCGTCAGGTGTCATGCTCTGATATTGTAACACTGGGGGAACGTTAGACTAGAGTTTATGATGATACTCTATCGTGTTGTTATTGTATTAAATTATGTGGGATATTGCAAAGATGATGTTATGCTTATCCGTATGATGAATTTTCCGCTGTGTAAACATGAGATGTTATGTATTATGACAGATTGTTCCTTAGTGAAAGCATGACAATGAATTTATGATAATTTGTTTTAAATTGAATTGTGGCACCCTTGTTTTCATGTTTTACTCTGAAAATTAATTATTAATTCCCGTGGGGTTTAGAAGGGTGTTACAATCATTCCTGATAAAGACCCTTGAATGAGGAAACCATGTTCAGAGGGTTTTCCTAAAACAGGGGCATACAATCAAGGATCCTATTGACTAGGGGCATATCTTTCAAGAATTCAAACACTAGGGCAATGCATATCAGGCAAGACATGGTGAAACTCGAGTTCCCTTTAAAGGTCCCTCCTTCAGATTAAGGGGCACGTCTCTCAAAATCTCTGATATTCGGGAAGTCACGCTAGTATCTTACAAGGAGCATTGTTGCATAATTGATCTTCCCACGCCGGTACTATTCACATCCCGCAGTGTGGGATAGGCATACATGCATAATTCTCATTTATTTTGAGAATCTCATTACATGACACATGCATCATGACATTGCATAAAACTAATGCTGCCTTTTCAGGTCACTTCATAATCAAAAGGATGTTATCATCCAATTACGGTGCAAATACGATCGTATCAACGATTCAATCTTAACACGCACAGATACAATTCTAATACCTCATTCCAAGTCTTTCTTCAAAGACAATCCAGAAGCAATCTAAGAATTTCTCACCTCTCCAGGTAGTCTTGTCCAAGACAATTATCCTAACCTTTCCAAACAGTCTTGTTTGAGACATATCCAAAACCTTTCTAGGTAGTTTTGTTTAAAACGTATCATATCCTTTATAGGAACCTTTCTAGGCAGTTTTGTTTAAAACGTTTCACGACCTTTATAGGAACCTCTCTAGGTAGTTTTGTATAAAACGCTTCATGTCCTTTATAGGAACCTTTCTAGGTAGTTTTGTTTAAAACATATCGCGCCCTTTATAGGAACCTTTCTAGGTAGTTTTGTTTAAAACGTATCGTTCCCTTTATAGGTAGTTTTGTTTAAAACGTATCGTTTCCTTTATAGGAATCTTTCTAGATAGTTTTGTTTAAAACGTAATCTTCCCTTTATAGGAATCTTTCTAGATAGTTTTGTTCAAAACGTATCGTTCCCTTTATAGGAACCTTTATAGGTAGTTTTGTTAAAAACGTATCGTTCCCTTTATAGGAACCTTTCTAGATAGTTTTGTTAAAAACGTATCGTTCCCTTTATAGTAATCTTTCTAGATAGTTTTGTTTAAAACGTATCGTTCCCTTTATAGGAATCTTTCTAGATAGTTTTGTTTAAAACGTATCGTTCCCTTTATAGGAACCTTTATAGGTAGTTTTGTTTAAAACGTATCGTTCCCTTTATAGGAATCTTTCTAGATAGTTTTGTTTAAAACGTATCGTTCCCTTTATAGGAATCTTTCTAGATAGTTTTGTTCAAAACGTATCGTTCCCTTTATAGGAACCTTTATAGGTAGTTTTGTTTAAAACGTATCGTTTCCTTTATAGGAATCTTTCTAGATAGTTTTGTTTAAAACGTATCGTTCCCTTTATAGGAATCTTTCTAGATAGTTTTGTTTAAAACGTATCGTTCCCTTTATAGGAATCTTTCTAGATAGTTTTGTTTAAAACATATCGTTCCCTTTATAGGAACCTTTATAGGTAGTTTTGTTTAAAACGTATCGTTCCCTTTATAGGAACCTTTCTAGATAGTTTTGTTTAAAACATATCGTGTCCTTTATAGGAATCTTTCTAGATAGTTTTGTTTAAAACGTATCGTTCCCTTTATAGGAACCTCTCTAGGTAAGTCTTGTTTAAGATATCCCGTATCCTATCTAAGAGCCTTTCCAGGTGAGTCCTGTTTAAGACGTACCATAACCTTTCTAGGTAGTCCTGTCTAAGACGTACCATAACCTGTCTAGGTAGTCCTGTTTAAGACGTTTCATATCTTTTTAGGAGCCTTTCTAGGTGAGTCTTATTTAAGACATATCATGCCTTTCTAGGTAGCCTTCTTAAAATGTTTATCCAATCTTTTCTAAGACACACTTAGTTCTTTTAAAGAACTCCTCAGTTAGTCTTCTCCAAGATATTCTTCCCAAGCATTGTTCAAAGCCTAAGCTTCTTCGCATCAACCTTCGACATACCCTATTCAGGAACCTCTTCATGGATGGCATCTATAAGCCCATCTCCCACGGAATTCCTTCCCAACGAGTGCAAATTTCAGGGCATTTCAGTGTTCAATCATCTTCTACCTTTAGATCACGATAGGCAGACGTGCCTATCTGACTCTTCAGGTTTAAGAAGATTGAACAGGGGCAGCTGTCATACCCCAAAATTTGCCCTCATATAATTACAAATGTTATTTTATTTCGATTAAGGGACATAGTCCAATCGATAGGGAGGTAAGGCTTGCAGGTACAAGGTTTCGGGTTCGAATCCCACTACTGACGTTTTTTATTTGTTACTAACTTATTTATGTTTTTTATTTCTATTTTAAAACCCCAAAATTGTATTTTTTTTATTTAATTTTTATTTTCGTTTTTTTATTTTAGGTATATTTTAAATATAGTATTTTTCCATTTTTGTTTATTTTTAATACAAAAATAACTTAAAAAAAATCATAAAAGTATAATTGATAATTTTTATTTTTGCTTTTGCTGCAAGTCAATTTCATTGAAGTATTTGATTTGATTTTCTCTATTTTTAGAAAAAAATCAAAACAAATATTTCTTTGAATTTTAATTGTGTTAATGATTCCTATTTTTATTGATTTTATTTCCATTTAAGTTAACCTAATTGAACCCTATAAATAAATCATCTTTGTACAATAACAGGGGGCCAATTTTCTAACCCTATTAATTCTCCCATCCACGAACTATTTTTCGGGAACACAGATCTTTGGTTTTCAACCTTGACTGTACATACAACAATTCACCTATTCATCCTCTCACTACCTATATATCATACTCCTCCCATGTGAAAAAAAACATATATAAGTTTTCAACCAATCTGCTTTTTATTCAAACCTACACCATTTATATAATCAAAATCATCTCCATTACTAAGTTCAAAATAGTCACCGGAGAATCAATTCAACACAACCACAACCATGGTCGTTACCCTTTTTTTTACTCCCTACAAATCGGCATTAAAATCATTATCACACTTACTTGTTTTTTTCTATAACATTCATCACTAATTGCTACATGATAAAAATCCAAACAAAGTTATCAGTTACTATAATACTGCAGAGCAACACTTGTTCGGTCGTTTTTTTTGCAGGTTGAAAAAAGTTCAAAAGAAATATTGTCAACAAAACAATCAAAAACCATATGATCATTCTGTAACACAAGGGATTGAGGAAGAAGATCAAACACTACCACTCCACTTGTTTGACCCAAAAAAAAGAGAAAGAGGTTGCGATTTCACGATCCCTCACTAACATGACGGAGCCTCACGCTGCCGCTGGAGAAGACTCCCATCACAGACTCACCGCAAGTCCGCCTTCAGCAAGACCGCACCATGATCCGCCATCGTCGCTCTAGTTTCAGCTAATCTCCGCTCATGGATCTGCCACTCTAGTTTCGATGAACACCGATGCCATCGATAGCACGATTTGGTGAAAACCTGCAACAAAACAACAAACATCATCGCATCTCGCCGATCTATCGTCGGAGCTTCCCTAACCGGTAACTCTTTCATCTCTTCCTTTTATCGTAACTGTTTGTTTGGAGAGAGGGTGAGGATAGTTGTTGTTTGTTTTGTTTTTTTCAAAGAAGAAAGATAGAGATGTGGTGTTGTTGAAGAAAGAAATGGAGATAGATTGTTATGCCTTTAATGTTTTTATTTTTATTTTTCTACTCATTGCCACTTATCATTAGTCCATTGGCTGGTGTTGGTTGGCATTTTGAAACGACGCAAGAAAATACCCTGAAGAGGTACACCGTCCATGTTTAGTTACTGGTGGTGTCTCTTATTTTTTTCTTTTTTCTCTTTCTTAATTATGTAATTTTAATTAGGATTACTTTTAGGGTTAGAAACAAGTGGGCCTTGGACCTCCCTCATTTAATATAGCACCTCCATGTTTCTACTACACCTCTTTAATTTATTTTATTTAATTTAGATTTATTTGTTAATTTAATTGAGGTGATTTAATTGCTTCATAGAATATATAATAATCAAGCTAATTTAGGTTTAGGGTCAATTTGTTAATCGTTTTAATCAAACCAATTGGTTGCGATGGTTAATAATAAAATAATTCAATTCCCAAAACAATTCAAATAACATTTATTCTGCTAAATGGTTTTAACCATCGTATTGGTTACGATGATTAGCGTTCCTTCTTATCAACTCGTTATTATTTGTAATCGAATCTATCGATTATGAGGGGTAACGATAAATTAATAAATCATTAATTAAAATACCTCAATTTGCTAAAAGTGATAATCGAATCAATCGATTAGAATTACCAGCAATTTTCTACTAATCTATTAATTATGGTGATCAAACCTATTGATCATTGCGATTAATAGTGCAAATTAAAACCAGGGTTGTACGCCCAAACCTCAAAACATTTTTCAAACATTCAAAACACTTCAAATCAAACCACGGATTTTCATCCTCATTCAAAACTACGATAGGGTACTCAAAGGCCTCCAAGACCATATCAAATCAAATTTCAAACTCAAAGGGCGTACAACCCGTCCCCGAACTACGTTGACTCTGATTCTCCCTAAGGAGATACGTAGACACTTGGCAACAAGGCGAGTCCCCCTCCTCCAAATCTTAATCATGTCTTTAACCCTATTAATTGTTTGTTACCTTTCTTTATGTCTTGCCATAACCCTTATCTTTGCAATATTAACCTTTAGGAAAGGGTTGAGGGTGCCTAACACCTTCCCTCGACCTGAATATAGTATCTTACCCTGATCTCTATACTGCGTAGGGTTTCCAATTCGCCCTTCAGAATAGGTGGCGACTCTAAAAGCTTAAATTTTTAGGGCAGGTTGCAACACATACATCTGTTTGTTTTTGTTTGAAATCTTTTCATTATAAGCCCTGGGCTGTGCCACTTATGGCGCTTAGAATGATAAAGATGTTTTTTTTGTTTAGCCAGCCTTGTGGCAAAAACAAGTTTGATTAGCCAGCCTTGTGGCAAAAACTTTCTATGAAGTCAGCCTTGTGACAAAAAGTTTTGATTAATCAGCCAGCCTTGTGGCAAAAGTTTCGACGAAGCCAGCCTTGTGGCAAAAACTTTGATTAATCAGCCAGCCTGGTGGCAAAAGGTTTGGTTGATTAGCCATCCTTGTGGCAAAAGAGAAATTTGATTGATTGAGTGTTTGTGATGATATAGATGAGATACTCCTATCATAGAGATGATAAATGTCTAATCTCCTAGGGTATTTGTTTTGGATATTGGGGATGCTTATAAGAAGCCCGTGGGTCCTTGTACGAAGCCCAAGAGGAGGCTATCCGAGGGTCCTTGCATTGTAAGCCCAAGAGGAGGCTATGGGAGGGACTATCGAGGGTCCTTGCATTGTAAGCCCAAGAGGAGGCTATGGGAGGGACAAGTCGTTTGTACGAAGCCCAAGAGGAGGCGTGGTATAGTTGGTTTGAGCTCTTAGAGCGATTTCACCGGGAAACCATACTCTATGTCCTAACCTAAACTAAGGAGATTCTTTGCACGAAGCCCAATAGGAGGCTATGGGGAACCTAGTGTTGTACTAAGTTGAACAAGTATATATAACACGATCACAAATATGAACAAGTACGAACAAATATGAACAAGTACATGAACAAATATGAACAAGTATGAACAGTTATATATGACAAGGTGTGTGTATACAATGGAGTTTTTGAAGGAAATATACCTGTAAGCATGATCCGTTTGTATACACGGGGCTCGGGACTTATACTCAGGGAGAGGCCCATTGAGTTTATTCAAAGCTATGTAAACAAATATTTACAAAGAGGCTTGGGACTTATACCTACATGGAGGCCCATGGTATTTTTGGGAAGATTTAAAGAAAACCTTCATTTTTGATTTTTTATTCGAAGTTAAAAAACAAATTGATCGAGGTATGTACAAAAGGTGTATGTACAATGAAATACCTAATTTCATGTAAGGGAATGGGACTTATACCTATGTGGAGGCCCCTGTTTTATTTTATAAAACATGGTTGATTGTTTTGTTAAAAAATGCGTGGTTTCATCGTTTGAAAACAGTTTGAAAATTTTGTTTTGAAAAACATTTTCTGTTTAAAGAAAAACTGTAAAAAAAGGAAAGGGACTTATACTCTCTAAAATTCGAGAGGCCCAGTTGTTTTGAAAATCAATTGATCAATCCAAAAAGATTTGATCAAGAGTTTTTTTTGAAAAGAAAACCAAAAAGAAATGGTTTATTGTTTTGAAAAACTTTGATCGTTTGTTTTAAAACAGTTTGAATTTTAACAAAAGTCAACTTAATTAAGATAAAAAACAAATTTCATGCTTAATTAAGACCTAACCGATTAGGGTTTGATCACAAAATATTTACAAGTGATTAAGTTTGAAAATCAAATGAAAAACAATATTTAAAGTATTAAAAAAAATACTTAAAAACATGTCATTTTAAACTTAATAAAAATGTATTAAATAAATATTTTTTTTTTGTGATTTTTTTGGATATTCATAAAATATATATATTAAATATGAAGTGTGCAAAAAATGAGGTAAAAATGATGAATTTTGATTGGTTAAATTAATTGATGAAGTTGTGTAAAAAATTAAAGAAAATAAGTGATAAAAAAAGAGGTTTGGTCCCTAGGGAACTTGAACTCGTGACCCTGAGGTCACCAACCAAAACAACAACCAACTGAGCCACGCTTGTGGCTTGTAAGTAACATGCATTTGATAGAATATATTTTCCAACTAAAATTCAAAACTCATGAACCAAGAAACGCGCCAAGAACACAATCCCAATTTGAATTTGAATTTTCTGAAAACTGAACCAAATTGATCAAGTGAAGGGTCTATCTCACTCGTTTTTTTCACGAGGATCATGATGGTGCCCTCAAAATTCATTTATTTTTGCTCTAAGCTCATCAATTTTCTGGAAATCGTGAAGAACCCTAATTCTCAGATTGATCATGAAATCGTGTATGTGCAAGATAAATGGCAATTGATTGAGGGTTAATGATCCATACACATGCAGAAACATGATGGCAAAGCAATATTTCATTTATGATGCATGTATGTATGAGTTTGAAGTTCATGAGCACTTACCTTAAAAATGGCAAAACTGGAAATCAAATTCTTCAATAGAGGTGTTACAGAAGTTGTTTGATGATCTGGATAGCTTCAATGGACCTTAGGGAAAGTGTTTGAATGCTTGGCATGGATTGAATTCATCTGGATCATTCCATGGAACCCGATCTGCAGTAGGACCAAGTGTGAATCGAGCTTGATGATGGAGGTGTTTCAGATCATGAATGATGGTTGGGATAGTTCACATATGGTATATGGAATGTGTTTGGAGTGTTAGTTTGGACAGAAATGAGCTTGAATTGATTTTGGCATGATAAGGCTAGTGTTATGCATATTTGGGAAGTGAGGAAGTGATTATGAGATTTAGGTGTTTTTGGGGTATGTGAGTGAATCAAACAACTTCCATATGATGTTTAGGAAGTGTTAGAAGCAACACTTTGCTCAGAAATTGCAAGAGATAGAAATTGCAATTCTTCCTCTTTGAAACTCATGAAACTTGCAACTTAAGAAAGAAGAGAGAAAACCTAAGATTATGAGGTTTTGGTGTGATTTGAAGAGTGATTTGAACCTCTATTTATAGGCCAAGGATTCTGAACTCCAAGCTTTGCAAGTTGATCAAAGAATGGTGATTTGGCATTTGTTGATAAAATGGAATCTTTACATTTAATGCAAATGGTTAAAAGTGACTTAACCATGGTTAATCTTCCAAGCTTCTTATCCTTTTCCATTCTGATCTTCAAATCAGAAAATATCTCTCAATTATTGCATTGATGCATCATTACTTGCATTATAGGTCATGTAGTATTGAAACTTAGTGAAAAAATGGTGAAAATTCAAGCATAATGGTCACTAATGTCAAATTTCAAAACCATAGCTACACTCCATATTTTTTCATGCTCTTGGACATTTTGGAAAGCTCATGTTACACACTTCAAAACCCTAGTTGAAAGTTTCTTCAAGACCTTTAAGGAAATGGGTGAAAAAGATCCATGAACTTTGAAGAAAATGAGATTTTAAGTGAAATTTTCAAAAGATACTAACTTTGAGGCTCCATATCTCTTAAATGGTTGATCTTTTGGAAAATCATTTTATGTGACAAAGTTGTTGATTGGATCAAAATCTACAACTTTCATGTTGGAAGTTTTTTTCAGTTTGTAGGTGAAATTTTGAGTTATTCCCTTCCAAAGTTTGGAAAAAACCATTGAAAAACACTTAGAAAATTTTCTAAGTATGAAAGTCAAACTTTTGACTTTTTGATTCTTGATTGATTTTCTTGATTTTCCTTGATCAAATGACTTCATATATCATATATTGATGATTTGAAACTTCAAAAGTCATGGTTGACCAAAATTTCCAAAAAGTCAATGGTGATCTTGTACAGTTGACTTTTTCAGACGAATCGCGTTTCTGGAGATTTCAAATGAACCAAACTATCCTCACCAAATGAATGGTATGAATGGATCATGTTGAGTTATTGGAGGACCTTGAGCCATGGTTTAAGTTGTGGCACCATGTTCTGATTAAAAAGTCAGTTGTTCAGGTGAATTAGGTCAAAAACCCGAATTGTCGACCTGATGAGATTGATGACTATGGATCTTGAATTGAGATGTAATTTCCATTGGGTATTGTCATAGGGGTTATTTGAAGATGATTGAAACCTTTGAGTGATCCCCTGGAGCTTTTTAGGGTTTCCCAAATGTGATCCCTGATTTTTAGTCCCTGATAGTTCAAAACCCTAATCTGATGATTTGAAATTTCACTGTTGATCAATCCTTGTGTTGGAGATGTCTTTAGTCAATAGATTAGGTCAAAATGATGTACTTGGGGTCTTGAGGTCATGTCCCAAGTCATTAGGTCAAATCCTGAGCAAAAGTCAGGGGTATGCTATCTTCAGTCAAAACCCTAATCTGATTGATTCAAAGTCTCTGAGCTTGTTGAAATGAATCTTTGAGGACCAAATGTTAATTGTTGATGAAGATGGTTCTTTTGAGATGAAGGGAGAACAAAACCCTAATTGTTACTTGTACTGATGAGTGATTTTTTGTTTAAACCCTGCTGAGTCACAAGTAACAAACACAAGCTATGCAATTTGTTAGAGATGCAAATGATGCATATGCAAATGATATGAGGTGGTATCTTAGGTCAAAAATCGGGGTATGACAGATGCCCCTATTTAATTTTCTTCAACCTGAGATATGAAGATTGAAAATCTTCGTTTTGATAGGGTGGAAGAGACTTAAATATCAGAAGACGCAAATTTTGGACCTAAGATACCAAAATTGCGAATGATGCAAGGATATCTTTACCGAGGGGATATCAAGAACTGACTCCACTGGGGACAAGATATTGGGAAGGATGTCTCAATCCGTTTTAGGAAGAGAATCCGTTTCTTTTCTTTTCGGGAAAGCAAGTGTATTCTTCACCGGGGAATGATAGCTTTGTAAGAAAAGCTTACCTATCGACATTATCGACTATCAGCATGGGGATAGACTTGTTTAATAATGCGAAGGTGAAAGGTATGAAACTATATTACCGACTATCACCATGGTGATAGACTTGACATGGTAAAAGAGTTTCAAAGGTTCGGTTAATATTACCGACTATCAGCATGGTGATAGACATGTTAAATAATATAAACAGAACAAAAGGTTACCGACTACCAGCCTTGTGATAGCGGTTCTGAAGACAAGATCAATTATCAGCCGAGTGATAAAATGATTCTAGAGACTTTGCTAGGGAAATTACTGGTTATTCAGCCTTGTGAACAGTAATAAGGCCCTGGTTGTCACATGGTCTTCATGATTGATTTCCTAGAGAGGAAAAGTCTTTTGGAAGAGACATTAGCTTCTTAGATGATGAGGCTATTGCTTATTGTCTATTTTTCACGACTCTGTTTGAGGAATCGGAACTTGAATCTTTGGTAAAGACAAGGTTCTATCCAAGAATCAATTGGAAAGAAACAGTCAAACAAGACTTTGTACCCAATGAGGGATGAACTTAATTGGGGATTTTCTCCTTCGTTTTGAGAGGAAAAAACTAAAGAAACTTTCTTCCACGAGGGATGATCTCAGTGGGGAACTGGAGAAAGAATATGTTCTTTTTGCTTATGGGTGACAACCTTTTGGAGAGATGACACGCCCGTACCTGTTTTTTTTTTCTTCTGTTTTTTGTTTTTGTTTTGAGGATAGGTATATCCTAAACAAGTGATTTTAAAGCATACATTGAAAAATGCAAGAATGCATAAATGATGCAAATATGTATGAATGATGAATGTCATGAATGTTGCATGCATGTTGACGATACTGACAGACAAAGAAGCATGTACTGGAGAAGGACCGACGTCGCAATACAACCAGATACTTGGCAAATGTTCTTCAACACGGTGTAGATAACACGGGTGATGAATGGTGTTGCATGCTTTCAACTTCTTTGAGGAAGACAAGCATCTTTCTTACTGGGATGGAAGAACTTCTTCATTGGAGATGAAAGATCTTCTTCACTGGGCATAAAAGAGCTTCCCTGCCGCAAGGGGCGATTGGCTTAAGAATTCTTTCCTGGGATAAGAATACCATTGTCTCATCATCTCTTTTGTGGAAGAGAGCAACTCTCGAGGAGAATCCTTTTGTTCATCCTATGGAGACAGCTGTTGATGTTTCCTTCCGTTGTTCACAAATCAAAGGAAAATTTCGCTTTTATTTTGAAAAAGAACAGTAAATTCATTTAAAACTTCTTTTTTCTTTTTCTTTCAAAAGTGAATAACACAATTAAAGTGTCATTTTGCAAGCTAAAAGAAATTAGAGATTGCAAACAAATGGGCACCAGGCTCAAGTTTATTTAATAGGATGGTAATCAACTAAAGGCGTGATTCCATGGAGTATTTACAAAAGTTGGAAATGGTAAACATGCGGAAAAGGCTACATTGAAAGCAATAACCACTATTCTCCCTAACAACTTTGAGTTCCAACTATGCTTGTTGCTTCAAATTGGCGATGATTTGATTGAAGATCCAATGTTATGACGTGATAACATTGGTTAACTGTGATGAGACTCACCCTTACTTGTTGTCATTTTCAGATTGAGGATAGCGGCGCGACTTGGTGAGGATTAGCTCATAAGTCGGTTTTTAGTTATAGTGTCGGTGTCATGCTCTGGTAGATGTAACACTGGGAACACGTTTGGCCTGAGTTGGTTATAACTCTAAATTGGTTTTGTTGATTGAGTCGGATACATTAATGATGGATGTTGACTCTGTGTTTTTAATTCCGCTGTGTGAAACATGATTTTATTTAATGAGTTATAATTTCAGTTGTTTTCAGTGAATGCATGATATGTACCGATGTATGTTTTCTTCATTTTATGAATTGTGATGCCTCTCTACATGTTACTCTGATTTAATAACTGTTATTTTCCGCGGGTTATTAGAGGGGTGTTACACATGGCGCCGCCAGAAAATGTTCTTTTGACAACATACGGGCCTTCGTCATTTGCCCCTAGAATCTGGTTGAAAAGACAAGATTTTCTTAAGCACGAGGTCGCCTTCTTGAAATTCACGAGGTCGAACCTTTTTATTGAAGGCTTGTTTCATCCTTGCTTGGTACAACTGTCCATGGCATAGAGTAGTCATACGTTTTTCTTCGATTAAGTTCAACTGATCGTATCTGCTTTGACACCATTCAGCCTCTGATAACTTAGTCTCCATGAGGACTCTCATTGATGGTATTTCAACTTCTACGGGGAGTACAGCTTCCATGCCGTATACTAGAGAAAAGGGAGTTGCCCCTGTTGAAGTACGCACTGAGGTACGGTACCCATGTAAAGCAAATGGCAGCATTTCATGCTAGTCTTTGTATGTGACCACCATTTTCTGGACGATCTTATTAATGTTCTTGTTGGCGGCTTCGACAGCGCCGTTCATTATTGGTCTATAAGGAGAAGAGTTATGATGCTCAATCTTGAATTCCTCACATAATTCTTTCATCATCTTGTTGTTCAAGTTTGAACCATTGTCAGTAATGCTCTTGTTGGGAACACCATATCGGCAAATGAGGTTGTTCTTGATGAACCTCACAACCACTTGTCTTATAACATTGGCGTAAGATGCTGCTTCGACCCATTTGGTGAAGTAATCAATTGCCACCAAGATGAAACAATGACCGTTTGAAGCTTTCGGTTCGATCATTCCTATCATGTCGATACCCCACATGGAAAAAGGCCATGGAGATGAGAGAACGTTGAGTAGAGTCGGTGGCACATGGATCTTATCTGCGTAGATCTGGCACTTGTGACATCTCTTCACGTGTTTATAACAGTCAGATTCCATTGTCAACCAATAGTATCCTGCTCTTAGTATCTTCTTGGACATTGCATGCCCATTTGAATGAGTTCCAAAGGACCCTTCATGCACTTCATGCATTAACATGTCTGCTTCGTGTCTATCCACGCATCTGAGCAAAACCATGTCGAAGTTTCTTTTGTATAGTACATCTCCGTTCAGGAAGAAACTGCCAGAAAGTCTCCTTAGAGTTTTCTTATCTTTGTTTGATGCCCCAAGCGGGTACTCTTGAGTTTGAAAGAAGCGTTTGATATCGTGGAACCACAGTTTATCATCGATGGTTGCTTCAGTTGCAAACACATAGGCGGGCCTTTCAAGGCGCATAATTCTGACTTTAGGCATATCGTTCCAATGATTGACTTTGAACATGGAAGATAGAGTAGCCAAGGCGTCTGCCATTCGATTCTGATCTCGAGGTATATGATGCAATTCAACTTTGTTGAAGAAAGTCAACAGACGTCTTGCATAATCTCTGTAAGGAATCAAGCCAGGGTGGTAAGTTTCCCATTTGTCTTTGATTTGGTTGATCACGAGGGCTGAATCTCCATATATGTCTAGGATCTTGATCCTTAAGTCAATGGCTTCTTCGAGACCCATGATACAAGCTTCATATTCTGCGATGTTGTTGGTGCCCCAATTCCATTGCCAAAAGCGTTTACTGCTCCATCAAAAATTAGGCCCCATCTTGATCCAGGATCAGGACCTTCTTCAGGTAACGGTTCGTCACAATCTTTCATCTTCAAGTACATGACATGTTCGTCAGGAAAGTCAAACTTGAGAGATTGATATTCATTAATTGGTTGATGCGCCAAATGATCGGCGAGAATGCTTCCTTTGACCGCTTTTTGAGCACGGTACTCGATGTCATACTCATATAACAGCATTTGCCATCGGGCAATCCTTCCTGTTAAGGCAGGCTTTTCAAAGACGTACTTGATTGGATCCATTTTGGAGATTAACCAAGTAGTATTATTGATCATGTATTGGCGGAGACGTTTTGAAGCCCAAGCCAAAGCGCAACATGTTTTTTCGAGCATGGAGTAACGAGACTCACAGTCTCTGAATTTCTTACTCAGGTAATAGATGGCATGCTCCTTCTTACCGGTTTCATCTTGCTGTCCAAGCATACAACCCATGGATTCTTCTAACACGGTAAGGTACATGATTAATGGTCTTCCTTCAACTGGAGGAATCAATATTGGTGGTTCTAACAGGTATTCCTTGATACTGTCGAACTCTTTCTGGCAATCTTCAGTCCATACAACCCCTTGATCTTTGCGGAGAAGCTTGAAAATTGGCCCACAAGTAGCAGTCATTTGAGAGATAAATTTGGAGATATAGTTCAATCGTCCGAGAAATCCTCTTACTTGCTTTTCAGTCTTTGGTGCAGGCATCTCTTGAATAGCTCTGACTTTGTCGGGATCTACTTCAATACCTCTTTGGCTGACAATGAAACCCAAGAGTTTTCCAGACCTAACCCCAAAAGTACATTTGTTAGGATTCAAGCGAAGCTGATATTTCCTTAGTCGTTGAAACAACTCCAAAAGGTATTCAATATGTTCTTCTTCTGTGCTGGACTTAGCTATCATGTCGTCCACATAAACTTCAATTTCTTTATGCATCATGTCGTGAAAGAGAGTAGTCATTGCCCTTTGGTAAGTTGCGCCTGCAATCTTTAATCCAAACAGCATCACTTTGTAGCAAAAGGTACCCCATGGGGTGATGAAAGATGTCTTCTCCATGTCTTCGGGAGCCATCTTGATCTGATTATAACCAGAGAACCCGTCCATGAAAGAAAAGACGTTGAACTTAGCGGTGTTATCAACCAGCATGTCAATATATGGTAATGGAAAGTCATCTTTTGGACTGGCCTTGCTCAAGTCACGGTAGTCAACACACATTCTGACTTTGCCATCTTTCTTCGGAACTGGCACTATGTTGGCCAACCATTGAGGATACTCGGAGGTGACAAGAAAACCTGCATCGAGTTGCTTTTGAACTTCTGTTTTGATCTTGTTAGCCGTATCAGGGTGAGTCCTTCGCAATTTATGCTTAACTGGCGAACATTCTGGCTTCAATGGCAAGTAATGCTGAACAATATTGGTATCCAACCTAGGCATGTCTTCGTAGGACCAGGCAAACACGTCAACATATTCTTTAAGAAGGTCCGTCAACTTACTCTTGATATCAGCATCAAGCAGCGATCCAATGGTCACTTCTTTTTTGTCTTCTTCAGAACCCAAATTGATCTTTTCTAGAGGCTCTTTGTGAGGCAGAATGGCTCTTTCCTCGTGCTTAAGTAATCGAGAGATCTCTTCCGGGATCACCTCTTCTTCCTCCTCTTCGGCTTCGAACACAGGAAACTCAAAGTTGAGAGAGGGCATAGGGTTATTGCATTCAATGGGTTTATCAATAGTTAATCTGCACATATGATTTATATTTGTTTCAGAAAATTTATGAATGCAAGAGTGTATGCAGATTTTTTTTGAAAAGTTTTTTTTGTTTGGTTTTTTAGGATTACCATTTCCAGAAAAAGCAAAAAATAAAACACATAATGTAGGGAATTCAAAATGACACTTTATTTATGATTCATTTTTGAAACAAAGCCCTAAACACAAACTCATTTGTCTTGGGCAGGACAAAGAGGGAAACTTTTAAAACAAAGCCCTATACACAAAGTTATTTGGGCGGAACATTTAAAAGCAAAGCCCTATAAAACATCTCTCTGCTTTGGGCCAGGCAGGAGGTCAAAATAACAGCGAGGTGATTACTTTGAGCGGCGAACAACATTCGGAACGTCAACAGCTTTCCAGTAGCAACGAACTCCTCTGTGTATTATGTATTCAGGAAAATTTTCCTCAGAATTATCTTCAGTATTGACATTGACCGCTGGTCGAGCAGGATTTGAAGGTCCTTGTTTGTCAACCTTGTTCTTTGTAGAGTTGAAACGGTCTTCTTCTACTTCTTGAAGAGCATAAGATGAGTCACAATCTTCAGAATTTTCAGAATGTAATTCCCAGTCCTCAGGATGAAGAGACTCATTGTCAGAGACAATTTCCAAGTCAACTGCGGGGCCATCTTCCCCTTCATCTTCAAAAATAGCATTTATGTGATAATAACAATCTTCGGGATTATAAATCTTGGTAGATGCGTTGAATCCGAAATTTTCAGTAATTTCAGGCTGCTGAGAAAATTGAGAGGGCTGATAAACCTCTTCTGATTGACTATTATATTCAAAGGAATCTCCCAATCCAGTTGGTTGGATGTCTTCAATCGCAATCTTTGAACTTTCAGGTGCAGTATATTTCACCATATAATCATATTTGCCACTTGGTTGTCCCAAGGTGTCCCAGACCTCTGCAGGAACAGGCGCAGTTTCGTTAGCACTTGTTTTGACTTTACCTTTGGCTTTCTCTGAAGGAGGATAGAACGGTGCATACGGTTCTTCCTGAGATATATATCCCGAGTCATTGAGATAACATTTCCATTCTTCTTCAGGATCGGGCAGACCTTCTTCGATACATTCTTCGATAAGGACATTAACCTCTTGAGGAATCGGGTTAAGGAACCCTCCACTAATGAATGTTTCTCTGATCGGACGAAGGGTTTCATCCTTCTTGGTGTAGTTCGAAAACATCGAAGAACATCCGAGTCCTGCTCTGGTTTCATTGTTGGTAGGGATCACAACTTGCCCCCAGCCAGTGGTAGTTCCATCTTTCACTACTTTTACTGCCTCTTTGTAAGAAGAGATTGATGCTTTCTTTTTGGAAGATTCTTCTTCTAAAGAGAGACCTTGGAACTGCCTTCCTTCCACATTATCAGCGCCAATGAAAGAGAAAGTGGATAAGTGGCTCACCATCAAGGCTTGCTCCCCACTTATTGTTACCAATTTTCCATTTGTTACAAATTTTAACTTTTGATGGAGCGTAGAAGTTACTGCCCCTGCTTCATGAATCCATGGTCGTCCTAACAGACAGCTATAAGCAGCTTGAATGTCCATGACCTGGAAGGTGATTTGAAATGTATGTGGACCAATTGTCATGGGAAGGTCGACTTCGCCAATAACATATTTTCGCGATCCATCAAATGCTTTGACTACTACACCATTGAACTTCATAGGAATTCCTTGGTAAGATAAACGAGCAAGAGTCGTCTTTGGCATCACATTTAAGGAAGATCCGGTGTCTACCAGCACGTTGGACAAAGAGTCTGACTGACAGTTCATAGAAATGTGCAGAGCAAGATTGTGATTTCTGCCCTCCTCGGGGAGTTCTTCATCACAGAAGCTTAAATTGTCGCAAGCTGTTATGTTGGCTATTATCCCATCAAAATGGTCAACAGTCACATCATGATCCACAAAAGCTTGATCCAAGACTCTCATCGGGGCTTCCCTATGGGCTTCTGAGTTTAAAAGCAATGAAAGTATTGAGATCTTTGAAGGAGTCTGCATAAGCTGATCCACAATCTTGTATTCACTTCTTTTGATAAGCTTCAAAATTTCATCAAAGTCAGGATTGACATTGGTTCCACTAGATTGGCCAACATCAGTGCTTGTATTACTGATAGGAGTTTCCACAGGATTCCCCATCGGTGTATCAACTGGACTTTTCCTGGTTGCAGGAGCAACGGGTTGCTTTGGAGGTAGTGGAGTATACACACGTCCACTTCTTGTTACTCGACTCACATCGGCGATATTCACGACAGATGAAAGAGTAGGTAAAGGAACTTCTTGTCCATTCTTTATCATTGTTGCGTTGTAGTTGTAGGGAACTGCCTTGTCAGAGTCATAAGGAACAGGTCCAGGCAGACAAATGATCAGAGGAGCAACAGGAACCTTTGGCTTGTTGTAGGTAACTTCTATGCGCTCAGGCATGTTGAAATGAGGAATGATGACGTTAACTTTAGGCATTTCCGAGTTGATATCTGAGACTAAAAGCTCATGCGAATAACATCCTATCATGTTAACTTCATCTTCATTCCTATTTCTGTAGATCAGAATAGTACCATTATCTAGCAAGACTTGAAGATCTCTTCTCACAATCGAACATCCGTGAGGATCTACACAACATATGCTACAGGAACCGTAGTGATGCTGGCAAAAATTCTGCCCTTGACAGAGAGTAGCGTGCATTTGTACCAAATCTGCTCTTGAGAAGTTGATATTATAGACTCGATATGGACCAGGACATCCATACACCATGTTTACAACATGCCCTCCATGATTGGGCAGCGGATTTGCTTGCACATTTGGATTCAAATTTCTGAAAGAGAGGAGATTAGATCTAACCAACCTCTGAACTTCATATTTCAAAGCTATGCAATGCTCAAGATCATGGCCAGGTGCTCCTTGATGATAAGGGCATGAGACCTCAGCTTTGTACCACCATGGTGGTTTCTCAGGTACTGGTGGTGGTGCTCTAGTTTGAACCAGACCTCTTTCAATAAAAGCAGGGTACAACTCTGTGTAGGTCATTGGAATTGGATCAAACTGTGGAGCTCTTTGTACATGATTCTGATTATTGTTGTTAAACTGTTGAGCCTGTTGTCGAGGCTGTTGTTGTTGAAACTGCGGAGTAAATCCCGGATTCGGTGCTGTATTAACGACTGGCGCGATAGCAGCAATCTGTTGTTGACGATTGACATTTGCTCTTGGCTTTCCTTGGGATACCATGTCAACACTTTGTTCTTTCTTATTTGGGAAACCACTTCCAAACTTTTTGGTTCCGCTTGAAGATCCACCTTCTTTAGTTAGACGTCCGGTTCGGACTCCTTCTTCTAGACGCATCCCCATGTTTAGCATTTCGGTGAAATCACTTGGAGCACTAGCAATCATGCGTTCATAATAAAACGGACTAAGAGTATTCAAGAAGATCTTTGTCATCTCTTTCTCTTTTAACGGTGGATTAATCTGAGCAGCAGTTTCTCTCCATCGTTGGGCATACTCTTTGAAAGCTTCATGGTCTTTCTGAGCCATGGATCGAAGCTGATCTCTGTCTGGAGCCATATCCGAGTTGTATTTGTATTGTCGGACAAAGGCCTCGCCTAGGTTGTTGAAAGTTCGAATGTTAGTGCTATCCAATCCTGTGTACCACTTCAGTGCGGCACCAGTCAAACTGTCTTGAAAGTAATGGATGAGCAACTGATGATTATCTGCATAAGTAGACATCTTCCTAGCATACATCACGAGATGGCTTTGTGGACAAGAACTACCTTTGTATTTTTCAAAGTCAGGGACCTTGAATTTAGCTGGTATTTGTATACAGGGAACTAAACATAGCTCCTGTGCATTCTTTCCAAACAAATCTTTCCCACGAATAGCTTTGATTTCCAGTTGAATCTTGTTGAACTGCTCTTGGAGATCTTCCACAAGGTTTCGCTGATTTGTGCTATCACCTTGATCATGATAAATCTCATTGCCTTCATAAGGAACAGTGTGAACCATATGAGTCGCAACTGTCATAGTGGGTTGAGAGAGTGCCATAGTGATCTGAGAAAAAACTACCCCCTGATTTGGAGTGAACAATGAACTTTGTGCAGCGGGCGCTTCAGTTGTGGATGTTGGAATCCCAGAGAAATTATGGCAAAAACCCGTACCAAAGCTGAAAGGCGTGCCCCAACCTTCTGGCATGGAGAAAGATGGAATGCTGAATGCAACTGTAGAGAATGGAGTAGTGACTTCAGATGTCACTGTTGCTTGACTGTTGGGTGGCGGCGGCTGATTCTGTGCGGCCATTAAGGAGTCAACCAGAGTAGTGAGACTTTCCAACTTTTCTTGAAGGGTGGCAACTGTACCACGGAGCTCAATATTCTCTTGATCAGAGTGTTCCATTACTCTTCTTCTGCTTGAACGAGTATTGTATCTGTGATCTGATTGCGAGCGTGGTCGAGAAACTTTGAGACGCGATAGCTTGACGATCTAATGGAGGAAAATCCAAAAGATAAGACTCTAGACAACAGACTCGATATGCAGAATGATGTATGCAAAAAGAAGTTTATGATTTTTCCAAACATTTTAAAGATTATTTTCTTGCAAACATTGGAACACAAACTATTATTTTATTGAAATAATGGGAAATGTTACAACATTGGAGCGTAGCTCCTACAGAAGCAAATGATAAGTAAAAAGCTAAACAATCCTAAGAATCTTCATCAGACGAAGAACCAAATGCGTTGTGCAGCTTGAGCTTCAGGATTTCTTTCCCATAGTGAGCTTTCAATTCGACCTTTTCGGTCCTTAGCTTGTCAACAACATTCTTCCAATCGTCAGGAGTTGGAGCGTTGCTTGTTGAGCCTTCAAGCTTTTTCTTGCTTTCTTTGATGTACCTCTTGATTGCAGCGTCTTTTTGACGGATCTTCTCATCTTTACTCATGAGCCATCCATCTTGACAGTACAGGGTTTCCTCATGATCTTTCACTCGTTTCTTCAACCTTCTGTTTTCCACATCGGTCTTACGAAACTTATCTTCCCAAGCATCTTTCTCTAACCTCATCTTGGCTAAAGTGTCTTGGTATTCCTCCATAGTGTAAATGGGAATGTTGGGCAGTTGAGATACCACAGGAAACATGGGTTTTTCATAAGCATAAGGCATTTGAAACTCCTGTGCTCTTTTCTTTACCCAGCAGGTGTAGGCGTCCATGGCAATGCAATTTCTTGCCCCACCTTTTTCTTTCCATCGGACGTCGTACCAAGCTCTCACCATTTTTGTTTTCAACCTCTGAGGATCATCCCCTTCTTGATAGAAGTAGCCTTCCACTGTGGGACCAATGGGTTTAGTTGAATTTGCATACCCGAGTTATCGTCGGGCTAAGACCGAATTGTAGTTAATTCCTCCTTGTGTACCAATGAGGGGTACGTTGGCGAACTCTCCACAACTATCAATGGTTTCTGTACCACAGCGAGCCAAGGTATACCAATGAATATCATTATTGGTAAGAGACATAAGTCTTCGAGGCCAACGCAAACCTTCTCGGTTTTCCGTGAAGATAGGAGACTCAGGTAAGTGTGAAACAATCCATTTAAACAACAGAGGTGCACAACATACAATGATTCCACCGCCTTGGCGATTCCTATGATGGACAGAGAAATACATGTCACCAAGCAAAGTCGGAACAGGATTTCCATTCTGTGGTGGTCGTTTTCTTTTACCTCCCCGTTTCACTTGGGAGGACGGCACGCTAAACCCTTCACGCGAAATTTGGAAGGAGAATGCGCCCGTGGTGGGATGAATTTTATTTCAGTTCTTCCTACGATATCACACGAACTTTCTTATTTGTCCTACGAGTAGGAAAGGGGAAAAAAGATCTCAACTAAACCCTAGGAGTTTGCTAAGTGTGGGGATTTCACCTAGACTAGAAATTCTAGAGTCCGGGAGGTCGGTTATACATAGGGAAGTGTTTAAACACCCTACATATCTATAGTACTCTACAGGAACCTTCTATGTGTCATTGTGATTGTGTTTATTGCTAATGATTGGGAAAGTTTCTCCTTTGTGTTAGGAGAAGGAATTGAATTGACTTAAAGAAAGACAGACAGACAAACTGACTATTTTTGGTATTTTATTAGCTCGCTGAGATTCCTTGTGAACCTCATGCCTACATATCCCTAGTGGAAGTCAGAGCTTAATGTAGTTCGGGGAACTAACTAGGGAAATTACTTGTTTTTTGGTGCCTTGCTTAAAGCTCAAGGTTGAAGCTTGAAATTAAATCTCTGTTTACAGTAAAGGGACATGAAATCATCTCTACAGAGAGGTATTTGTACTATTCTACCACAAACATTTAAAAGTGTGACAGAATAACTGGATTCATTTCATTCAAGAGGGGGACCTTACTTGTGTATGTGCAAGTATACCAGTCAAATGCCTCTTCAATGAAAGAAAGATGCTCATCCAAATTAGGGAAAGTTACCACATGTCTGGGTTTTACTGCCAGCTCATGCCTTTCAAAATCCTCAATGGGAGACTTGATTAAAATTGAAATTGAAATGAAAATGTTTGTTTGAATGTGGTAGAGTAGTAAAAATATCTCTCTATAGAGATAAGCTATGTCTATCTACTGTATAAAAGATTTGAATTTTAACTGGCTTGTATGAGGCCCAAGCTTGAGGCTTTTTGATTGATTAATTAATTATTATTGACTCTGGGAGATGACTCCACTGGGGATTAATTACAGGGTATTTTTGTGTTCTGTACAAAGCCCAGAATTGAGGCTGACTCTACTTAGGGAGACTCTATTTATGTGCCTTGTACAAAGCCCAAGGTTGTGCCTGACTGTTGAGGATAATTGAATGAATGACTCTATTTTATGTGCCTTGTACAAAGCCCAAGGTTGTGGCTGACTCTAGCTAGGGAGAACATTGTCTTCTGCCTTGTACAAAGCCCAAGGTTGTGGCTAACTCTTAAATAAACTAAGTAGGGATGACTCTATGGGGAAAAGATCCTAGGTGTTAGGAATCTTTGACACATGAAAATATGGTTTATCTGCCTTGTACAAAGCCCAAGGTTGTGGCTACTGAATGATGAAGAACTCACTGGGGAGACTCTATTATCTGCCTTGTACAATGCCCAAGGTTGAGGCTGACTCTTGACAGGGGAGTTTTATTGTTTGGGTGCCTTGTATGAAGCCCAAGGTTGAGGCTAACTGTTTTTGTTGGTTTTGACTCTACTGAGGAGGTTTTATTTATTAAAAGACTGTTTTTCTTTGGAAGCTAACCCTTTCCAGGGATTTTGACTCAGCTGGTGAATTTGTCTGTTAAAAGACTGACTTTATCATGTTTTTTTGGAGGCTGACCCTTTCCAGGGGTTTTGACTCTTTTTTGGGAAATTATCTCCTAAGAGAAATGAATCTTTATTTTTTGACATTTAATAATTGACTTTGGAGGCTAACCCTTTCCAGGGGTTTATTGAAAATGAAAGAATGTGTGGAAGCTAACCCTTTCCAGGGATTTTATTGGAATGATGGATTGATTTTAATTGACTTTGGAGGCTAACCCTTTCCAGGGGTTTTTGATTGAAATGGATGGCAGAAAGATTATCTAATGGAGACTTCTTGTTTAAAGCCCAAGATGAAGGCTGACACATGCTGAGGAGAAAATAAACATAGATCCTAGACTCTGCTAAGGAAGATTGATGGAGATAAGGGTGACAGAGACTGTCCATGTCTCTTCCAAAAGGTGTACTCAATGCAAAATTGAGACAAACTTAGCTTGTTTAAAGTCTGGTTTAAATGGGAAGAAACTCACCAGGGTAGGCTAAAAGGTGACTAAAGACCTGTTCCTATGTTTATAAGAAACCTGATGGGTCCTTGTATACAAGCTCAAGAGGAAGCTGGAAATGCTTTTAAGAAGCCTGTGGGTCCTTGTACAAAGCCCAAGAGGAGGCTAACCGAGGGTCCTTGTTATAGCACAAGAGAAAGCTATGTAGTTTTGAACTTATTTTGGCTCTAAGCAAATGGGTAAGAGGTTTCACCGGGAATAATTCCTCTTTGGGTGGATGTGTCCTATTATTTGGATTCTAAGGTTTTTGCCAAGATGTTTCACCGGGAATAATTCATCTTGGGGGTTTGAACTACAGATCTCTAATTAGGAAAGAGCCTTCACCGGGAAGACATTCTCAATCCTAGGCCATATTCCTATAATATATATATATATATAGTTTAACTGTCCTAAGGTTTATACTCAAACGTAGTTCTAAACTAATATATGTGCACAATTTATATTTGACAGTAATTTAAATAAAGACTGTAAATTGAAAGCTTTGTAAAGCCTAACCTGGATGGAGTGGAGGCCATTGAAGAAGTATGTACAGAGCCTCAACAGTAATTTTGTTGTTTTGTTGATAACAGTTGAATATATATATGATAAACAGTTAATAGTTTTTTGAAAACAGAAGAAGTGAAGATGGACAAAGGTCACATAGGTATCTGAAGAGTTTCACCGGGAATAATGCCCTTCAAATACCAGAAGAATGTTTTGAAAACAGAAAGAAGATTTTGAAAATACAGTTTTGAAAACAAGCTAAGAAGAGAAGGTGTTTGGGACTTACACTCTATTAGAGGCCCAGTACTTTACAGTACTGGTTATAAAAACAGTTGGAAAATGATTTAGAATGATGCAAGGTTTTGTTGTTTGAAAACCCTAATCATTTGACTTATTTGGAGATTGAAAACAGTTTTAAAAATTGACAAAAGTCAACTTAATTAAGGTAAAGATGAAGATCTATGCCTAATTAAAACCTAAACAAACAGGGTTTTATCATAAACCTTATTTACAAAATGATTAGGTTAAAACAAAGTGAATATATATTTAAAGTATTTAAGAAAAAAAACACTTAAAACATATTATTTTAGACCTAATAAAAATATATGAAATAAATAATATTTTTATGATTTTTTTTTATTATTCACAAAATAGATATATTAAATGACAAGTGTGTGAAAAATGAAGTGAAAATAAATTAATTTGATAGGTTAAATAATTGGTTAAAGTTGTGAAGAAATTAAATGGGAAAAAGTGGTAAAAAATAGGGTTTGTCACCAACCAGGTTTGAACCCACGCCCTTTGTATTACCAGCCCAAAACAACACCACTGAGCCAACGCGCGCTTGGTGTCATATGCATGGTTCCATTGCAATTCATATATTACTCAAATGCATAGAAGTGAAAAAAAAAGAAATTAAATCAAAAGGTCTGGGGCGAGGGGGATTCGAACCCCAGACCTTGGGCACGCGCAACACACAAACACTCTTTACCACTGGGCTATCACGTTTTAGTCGTTAATGAAACAGGTATCAATCAAAATAAAATAAACTTAGACCTGAGTTTGAAAATTGCGCGCCACCACCATCTTCGTCTTCAACCTCAAGCTCTCAAATTTCAAATTTATGAACTTGCTCATTTCTCAACCATTTGCAAAGATGTAAAGACCAAACTTGCTCTAAATTCACTCACGATTCTAAATATGTAACTATCATAAATTTATATCAACTATATCTAACTAATTTACCAGAAATCGTGAAGAACCCTAAAACTTAAAAATCAAATTAAATGGCTATGCTGAAAGATAAATGAATGATGATAGAGGGTTTTCAATCCTCTGATGATGCTGAACAAGATAGAATCGAGCTATTTCTTAAAGAATGCTTAAATTAAAGAGGTGAGGTTCAGAAACTTACCTCTGAAAATGGAGGTCGTGAGGATGATGGAGAGCACCTGGGCTTGAATGAATGATCTCAATAGCTTCCCTGAGACTCAATGATGCTAACTGAATGCTTATTGTAGCCTGAATCCTTCTGAATTGTTCTATGGACCTCCCTCGATTTCAGCTTCAAGTGAACATGGAGGGTGTTGATTCTTGAGTTACAGATGAGCTGCAGCCATCTGGTTAGCTTCACTATGACCTGAGGAGTGTGTCTGGATGATTGGCTTGGCTCGGAACCTCCTGAATTACTCCATGGACCTCCAACTGCAAATGCTCCAAAGTGAGAGCAACAATGGTGTTCCTCCACTTACAGAAGTGATCCAGGTGCTTGGATCACCTCAAATGACCTCCCTTGAGATGTTAGAATGTTCACTTCTCAAAGATGAGCTCTGGTTTGAAGAAATCGATTCTTCTTGCCAAAGAACTTTGAAAAACAATGAACATGAGAAGAGAAAGAGAAAGCAAGGAATATGGTTGCTTTGGTGTGTTTTTGAATGAGGAATGCCTCTGTATTTATAGGCAAATGGATGCAGATCAATTGGCTGTGGTGAGCTTGCTTAGTGTAGTGAGTTTGGTTTCTTAGCCATGAAGAAATTCAAAGAATCTCCAAAATGCAATGATGCATTTTCGGGCTAGCTTCCCCCATCCATTGATTCTATCTGATCTTAGGGGACATTTCAGATGCAAAGTGAGCTCTAATTGGTTGATGAGAAGATTCCTTGGGTGATTCATCAATTTGCCATAAATTCACAAATGTAATCATTACATAATCACATGTTCTTGTTTTTTAGAATCTTCTTCAATTCTTATGGCATGGTGAAAATGAATGCATGGCATGGTTTCAGATGTGTTATGGGTCGTGTAGCATCCATAAGAGAGGTTATTTGCACAAAATTTGCAAAGTCCAAAAGTGTCCATGACCTATAATTTTACTTCATGAGGCCAACTTTGAACAAGCATAACTCTTAGCTCAAATTGAATTTGGAGAAGGTTGAACACAATTTGGAAAGCCCTAAACATCTACTTTAAATCATTAGTTTATGTCTTCTTCAGAATCATTTGGGAAATTTGTGAAAAATGAGCCCAAAGTTGGATGAAAACTAGGTTAAAACACTTAGAAAAATTTCTAAGTGTTTATGACCTAAACTTCAAAATTTCCAAAACTTCATAAATGATTGATCTTTTGAAAAAAGTTCCTTTGTAAGATGTTGTTTTATTTTGCAAGATCTACAACTTTCATGTTGGAAGTTTTTTGAGTTGTGTAGGTGAAATTTTGAGTTCTCACCATGCCTTCAAAAACCCTAATTCCCGACTTTTTGCTCCTTGATGAATTTCTTTGAATTTCTTTGGTCAAATGACTTTAATATCCATATATTGATGATATTGATCTTTGAAAGTCATTTTTTGACCAAAAACCTTAAAAGTCAAAGGTGATCCCATACAGTTGACTTTTGCCTGACAAAGTGAATTTTTGGACTTTTGTGTAGAAACAAGATCTTATCCTCAAATGAATGATGTAAATGGATTATATTGAGGTAGTAGAGACTCTTGAATCATTTCTTGAGTTTTGGATTCATGCCCTGATTAAAAGTCAACTATCTTGGTGAATTAGGTCAAAAACCCTAATTGTCGACCAGAGGACAATGATGAGTGTAGACTTGGAATTGAGGTGTAATGTCCAGTGGATCTTGTCATAAGAGTTATTTGAAGATGATTAATGTCTTTGAATGGTCTCTTTGGGCTTTTTAGAGTTTCCCAAAGGTGATCCCTGATTTTAGTCCTTGATAGGCTCCAAACCCTAGTCTGTTGATCTGAGTAATCCTGTGCTTAGATGACTGGGTGTCTTAATCAATCATAGGTGTAATAATGAGGCTTTTGAGTCTTATGATTGTATTAGAGACTAATCCCTCTATTGATTGATCCTTTTCCTGAGTTTTCTTGTCTTTGAACACCCTCGATTGAATGTCAGGCTGCTCAGGGTACTTGCTTTGACTTGATGAAAATCCTGAAGATATGTCATCTCAGGGGGGTCAAAAATTAGGGTATGACAGATGCCCCTATTTAAGTTTCTTTTATCTGGAGGGAGAGAGATTGAGATCTCGATCTCTCCTGCGTAAAAGAGACTTAAATATCAAAGAATGCCCGAATTTTGGGCGCTCCTGAGATGATAAAATCTTTGCATGATTTGATCCCGTTGTCGCACTTGGCGGGGGATGAGGAGACAAACTCCTGCAGAAATACTTGATGTGGATTCTGGTGAATGGATGGCAATGTAGGATGCGCAATCCATCTTCTTTAACTAAGTGTTGATACTTAGAAAAAGGTAAACAACCTCCTCTCGTCCCGGATGTCCATATCTCGAAACTGGTCTTAGTTGCGTTTGGACAATATCTCAGATAAAGAGAAAATTTCCAACGGTTTGTTTCCTCATCAAACTTCTTACCAGCACTTGGAGGTAAGATACCATTTGATGGTAAATAGAAACTTCAAAGGTTTGTTTCCTCATCAAACTTCTCACCAGCATTTGGCGATGAGATACCATTTGATGGTAATAAAGAAACTTCAAGGTTTGTTTCCTCATCAAACTTCTCATCAGCACTTGGAGATGAGATACCATTTGACGGTAATAAAGAAACTTCAAGGTTGTTTCCTCATCAAACTTCTCATCAGCACTTGGAGATGAGATACCATTTGACGGTAATAAAGAAACTTCAAGGTTGTTTCTTCATCAAACTTCTCATCAGCACTTGGAGATGAGATACCATTTGACGGTAATAAAGAAACTTCAAGGTTGTTTCCTAATCAAACTTCTCATCAGCACTTGGAGATGAGATACCATTTGACGGTAATAAAGAAACTTCAAAGGTTGTTTCCTCATCAAACTTCTCATCAGCACTTGGAGATGAGATACCATTTGATGGTAATAAAGAAACTTCAAAGGTTTGTTTCCTCATCAAACTTCTCATCAGCACTTGGAGATGAGATACCATTTGATGGTAATAAAGAAACTTCACCATCTTCCCTTTTGACTTGGCATCTTTGAAAGATTGTCATATGGGCCCGCGCTCTTTTGAGGGGCTAATGACTTTGTTTGAAGGCGGACGAACTGTTTTCGGGGTGAAAACTGCCATTCGTCAACTGATGGCCTGGGGAATCAACGAACTGTTTTCCTAAGAGGAAAACTTCCATTCATCGACTCTGTGGGGAGTTAAACATCCCAGAAACAGACAAACTGTTCGAAGAAACTGCCATTTGTCGATCTCTTGAGTATTTAACAGACAAACTGTCTTTCCTTGGGGAAAGACTACCATTTGTTGACTCCACTGGGGATCATGAACTATCTTCTGAATGAAGACTACCATTCACTGATTCTGCTGGGGAATCGTGAACTATCTTCCTGGATGAAGACTACCATTCACTGACTCCGCTGGGGAATCATTTGTCGATCTGCTGGGAGATTCTGAATTATTATTATTTTTTTTTTGACAAGAAGTGGGACCTCTTGACCTTGCTGGGGAAATACTAAACCTCTAGGGAATTCCAAAATGCGAAGCAGACTATCTTATCTGAAGAAGACTGTTGAATGTCGCTCTGCAGGAGATTCTCGGCTGAGGAATTCCAAAAGTGAACAAACTATCTCTCTGAGGGAGACTACCATCTGTTGACTTGCTTGGTGAGATCCTTGTGTATGAACTGTTGTTTCTAAGGAAAAAGTTTCTCCGGAACTTGCAGGGGAAACTTGAGTTCATGCCTCAATGACTTAGGCATTCACAGGATCAAAGCCTGATTCGGCTATGCAATTATGATGTACTGTATGCATGAATATTATGACAATGATAAAATGTAAAGTGAATGTGAATAGAATTGTCGCAGATGTAAAATCCTATGATACGACTTGAATTCTTGTTGATCAGAAGATGTCCTCTTCTTGTAGTTCGAACTCTCTTGGGAATATCTGGTTATCAGTTGTCCGCTGTCCGAAGTAAGTAATATGAATTGAAGTAAAGATCCGTCATCGGGAGATGTTCGCAAAGCGACCTCATGGGGAAAACTTGATTCCCGGAGTCTCAACCGTTCTCGGAGCAACTGTTTGCATTCTCCCTATTGATTGTAAACCTTAGAAAGAAATTTCACCTTTATTTTTGCAAGTAAATTCATTTTTATTTTATGAAAACATTTGTTTCAAGAAAAATGACTGTTTAAACTTAAAATGCATTTCAAGAAACTGAAAAAGACTAGATTGCAAAAGAAAAGCACAAGGCTCAAATTATTATATATGGAATGGTAATCAGCCAAATGCTTGATTCCATGGAGTATTTACAAAGTTGGAAATTGGTAATTTTCGGGAAAAGGGCTACGATGAAACGTGACGACCGTTATCTTTCCCTTCCACTCCGAGTTGCACTGTATTCGTGCTTCGTAGAAGATGACCTACTGCTGATGAATACTCCGCTATGGATTTTGAATGATCAAGTGTGTCCTGAACACAGTTACTTGCCATATATCCCTAACTTTTGCGTAAACTACCCCTTTCGGGTTTTAAGTCTACCGGGATTGATTAATATATATTTTTTATGTCTCTAATTTTTGCCTGAATCGCCCTTTCGGGTTTTTGATTCACCGAGACGCTCTTTTTTGCCTAAGTCGCTCTTTGCGAGTTTTCAACTTAGCGAGCTGTTCTTTTAATTATTTAGGCGAAGTATTTCTTGACTGCGTCGACGTTCACAGGACGGGTGAATTCTTCTCCATCCATAGTCGTGAGTATTAAGGCTCCTCCTGAGAAAGCTCTCTTGACCACGTAGGGGCCGTCATAATTGGGAGTCCATTTCCCTCTCGAATCTGTGAGAAAAGATTGAATCTTTTTGAGCACAAGGTCGCCTTCTTTGATTGTGCGAGGTCGAACCTTTTTGTCGAAAGCTTTCTTCATTCTTTGTTGATATAGCTGTCCGTGGCATAAAGCTGTCAGGCGCTTTTCTTCGATTAAGTTCAATTCATCGAATCTGCTTTGACACCACTCGGCTTCTGTTAATTTTGCCTCCATCAAAACTCTCATTGATGGAATCTCAACCTCTATTGGTAGGACTGCCTCCATGCCATATACAAGGGAGAAAGGAGTTGCTCCAGTCGAAGTACGTACTGATGTACGGTAACCATGAAGAGCATACGGGAGCATTTCATGCCAATCCTTGTAAGTAATGACCATCTTCTGAATGATTTTCTTGATGTTTTTGTTAGCTGCTTCTACAGCTCCATTCATCTTTGGTCTGTAAGGAGATGAGTTGTGATGTTCAATCTTGAATTCTTCACAAAGCTCCTTCATCATTTTGTTATTCAAATTTGACCTATTGTCAGTGATTATCTTGCTAGGAATGCCGTAGCGACAGATGATGTGATTCTTGATAAACCTGACGACAACTTGTCTTGTAACGTTTGCATATGAAGCTGCTTCAACCCATTTGGTGAAATAGTCTATGGCTACCAAGATGAAGCGATGTCCGTTGGACGCTTTTGGTTCGATCATTCCAATCATGTCGATTCCCCACATGGAGAAAGGCCAAGGGGAAGAGAGTATGTTGAGAAGAGATGGTGGCACATGAATTCTATCGGCGTAGATTTGGCATTTGTGACACCTCTTTGCGTACTGGTAGCAATCTGACTCCATCGTCAGCCAATAATATCCTGCTCTCAGTATTTTCCTTGTCATGGTGTGTCCATTGGTGTGAGTACCAAAGGAACCTTCATGTATTTCTCTCATGAGTATTTCTGCTTCTTTTCTGTCAATGCATCTGAGCAGAACCATGTCGAAGTTTCTCTTGTACAGAACATCTTCATTCAGGAAGAATCTACAAGCTAACTTTCTCAAAGTCTTTCTATCTTTTTTTTGATGCCCCAAGAGGGTACTCTTGCTTTTGAAGAAAGTTCTTGATGTCGTGATACCACGGTTTGTCGTCGATGATTGCTTCTACTGTGAACACATGAGCGGGCCTATCCAGGCGCATAACATCGATCCGAGGAATGTCATTCCAATGATTTATCCTAATCATGGAAGAGAGTGTGGCTAATGCATCAGCCAAGTTATTTTCTTCACGAGGAATGTGATGAAAATCTACCCTGTCGAAGAATGGTAATAATCTTCTCGCGTAGTCTTTGTAAGGAATTAGCCCTGGTTGGCGTGTTTCCCATTCTCCTTTGATTTGATTGATGACCAAAGCAGAATCTCCATATACATCCAAGTGTTTGATTCTTAGATCCATGGCTTCTTCGAGACCCATGATGCAAGCTTCATATTCGGCCTCATTGTTTGTGCATTTGAAAGTTAATCTGGCAGTAAATGGAATATGGGTACCCTGAGGTGTAACAATGATTGCCCCAATTCCTCGTCCATAAGCATTGACAGCTCCGTCAAAGATTAAGCCCCACTGGGATCCTATCTCAGGTTCTTCGTCTGGTAGTGGCTCGTCGTAATCTTTCATCTTGAGGTACATGACGTCCTCGTCCGGAAAGTCGAAATTGGTTGATTCATGACCATTGAGTGGGTGGTGAGCCAGGTGCTCAGCTAGAATGCTTCCTTTCACGGCTTTCTGTGCGTGATACTCAATGTCGTATTCTGATAACAACATCTGCCAACGGGCAATTCTCCCGGTTAAAGCAGGCTTTTCAAATATGTACTTGATTGGATCCATATGAGAGATCAAACAAGTAGTATGTCGAATCATGTACTGGCGGAGACGCTTGGCAGCCCAGGCCAAAGCACAACACGTCTTCTCGAGCATGGAGTAGCGGGATTCACAGTCAGTGAATTTCTTGCTTAGGTAGTAGATGGCATGCTCTTTTCTCTTTGTCTCGTCTTGCTGTCCAAGGACACAACCCATGGAGTCTTCTAAGACGGTTAAGTACACTATCAAAGGTCTTCCTTCCACTGGAGGAGACAAGATGGGTGGTTCGAGCAGATATTCCTTAATGCTGTCGAACGCTTTCTGACAATCGACTGTCCAGACGCAACTTTGATTTTTCCGTAGAAGTTTGAAAATAGGAGCGCAAGTTGCAGTCATGAGATATATGAATCTCGAGATGTAATTCAGACGTCCAAGAAATCCTCTAACTTGTTTCTCGGTTCTGGGTGAAGGCATTTCTTGAATTGCCTTGACTTTGTCTGGATCTACTTCAATTCCTCGTTTGCTGACAATGAAACCAAGGAGTTTTCCTGAATAGACACCAAAGGTGCACTTGTTGGGATTCAGGCGAAGCTGAAACTTCCGTAAGCGTTGAAATAACTTTGTCAGATTCTGTATGTGATCTTCTTCATTTTCTGATTTGGCAATCATGTCGTCCACATAGACTTCCACTTCCTTATGCATCATTTCGTGGAAAAGCGTAGTCATGGCCCTTTGATAAGTTGCCCCTGCGTTCTTTAGTCCAAAAGGCATAACACGGTAGCAGAACGTGCCCCAGGGGGTGATGAAAGCTGTTTTTTCCATGTCTTCAGGTGCCATTTTGATTTGGTTATATCCTGAAAATCCGTCCATGAACGAGAAAACTTTGGATTTTGCTGTACTGTCTACCAACATATCAATATGTGGTAAAGGAAAATCATCCTTAGGGCTAGCTTTGTTCAAATCTCTGTAGTCGACGCACATGCGGACTTTTCCGTCTTTCTTAGGAACGGGAACAATGTTAGCTAACCACTGAGGGTATTCTGAAGTGACGAGGAAACCTGCGTTGATCTGCTTTTGAACTTCCTCTTTGATTTTCATGGCCATCTCCGGATGAGTTCTTCTTAATTTTTGCTTGACCGGAGGGCATTCTGCTTTTAATGGCAAGTGATGCTCCACTATACTGGTATCCAACCCTGGCATATCTTTATAAGACCAAGCGAAGACATCTGAGAATTCTCTGAGCAGCTGTATCAAACTCTCTCTGATCTCTGAACTGAGTGAAGCTCCAATCTTAACCTCCTTTCTGTTTCCATCGGAACCAAGGTTAATGATCTCTAGAGGCTCATGGTATGGCTGAATGGCCTCTTCCTTTTGATGAAGTAATCGTGAAATTTCCTTTGATATTTCTTCGTCTTCTTCTTCCTCTGCCTCGAATACAGGAAACTCAAAGCTTGGAGAAGTCATACGGTCGCACGTTTCAACGGGGTATTTTATGATTAATCTCCATATGTGTGATAAGTTTTATTTAGACAACGAGGGAAGACTCGGTGTATGCAGGTAATGGAATATTTGATTTTTTTTTTTTTAAGGGTGTTTTTTAGGATTACCAATTTCCGAAAAAAGAAAAGGGAAAACTAAACGAAGGAACAGAATGACATTTTTATTTATGGACAGTCATTTCTTGAAACAAAGACCCTATAAAACAAAACTCTATTGCTTTGGGCGAAGCAAAGAGGGACATTTTCCTAAGAAATAGTAAAATGCAAAGCCCTATGAAACATCTCTTCACCCTGGGCTATGGTGAGAGGACAAAATAACGGTGAAAGTTCCTACTTAGGAGTGCGAACAACAGTTGAAACTTCAACAGCTGTCCAGTAGTGGCGAACCCCATTGTGCACTAAGTAATCTGGAACCTTAGGCTTAAGCTGGCCTGTGGTAGGTCTTGATTTACCAACCACTGTCTTTGCAACACTCAGACGATCTTCTTCTACTTCAGCAGACTGAGCGGTGTGAGCATACCCATTTCCAAGTGGAGTATGTCGGTTTTTCTTTTGAGGAAACTTCCAATCTTCTGAATGGAGAGACTCGTTGTCGGAGACACTTTCGAGGTCATCCTCTTCTGTATTTTGGTCTTGCTCTTCTCCCAAGATGGCATTGACTAGATATGTGAACTCTAGATCCGTAGCCTCGGAAGGTGACTTGGGGATATAATCCTCAATGATGACTTCACCAGATGCTGATGATGAATAGCAAGGGTTATACATCTCTTTTGGATGAGAGAGGTACTCATAATCAATGTTCCATCCAGTTGGAACAATATCTTCAAGAAAGATTCTTGAACTTTCAGGAGCGGAGTATTTCACCATGTAGTCGAATTTTCCGCTTGGTTCTCCTAATGTATCCCAAGTCTCTTCGGGGATAGGAGGAACTTCTTCTGATGAACCATGACTTCTGGTGGTGAAGCTGTCAGTAACTTCATCCCTGCTTGGTTGAGTCTTACTTTCAGATCCTTTAGTTGGATAACAGCAAAGTGGATCAGACTCTGGTAGGGAGATATATCCTGCTTTGTTAAGATAGGATAACCATTCCTCTTCATCGGTGTTTTCCGTACCGATGGTATTGACTGCTTGTTGAACAGGTTGAAGAAAACCTCCACTGCAGAAAGTTTCTTGAATAGGGAGAACTACCTCAATCCCTGGAATAGCTTTTGATGATGTCGGAAAGAATCCAATTCCTGTTCTGTTCTTGTTGTTGGTAGGAATATTAATGTGTCCCCAACCACTGGTAGTGCCATCCTTTACAACTTGGATTGCATCTTTGTATGAAGAAATAGACGCTGCTTTCTCCTTTCCTTTGTCTAAGGAAAGTGCTTGGAATTTAGTTCCAACAACTTCTTTTGGTTCTATGTCGGAGAATGATGACAGGTTGCTGACGATCAGAGCTCGTTCTCCACATACGGTTACCAATTTGTCATTTCTTATGAACTTCAGTTTCTGATGAAGTGTTGAAGTAATTGCCCCAGCCTCATGAATCCATGGGCGACCTAGCAAACAACTGTATTGTGCTGGAATGTCCATAACTTGGAAAGTGATTTTGAACGTCTGAGGTCCAATAGTTATGGGAAGATCTACTTCTCCGAAAACTGACTTTCTTGATCCATCAAATGCTTTGACGATGACATGACTTTTTCTTAGAGGGTAATCTTCGAAAGATAATCTTGATAATATTGATTTAGGCATGACATTGAGAGAGGATCCATTGTCTATTAGGACTCCTGTGAGTACATCACCCATGCAGCCAACTGAGATGTGAAGTGGAAGATTGTGGTCCACTCCTTCTTCAGGAAGATCTTCGTCACAGAAACTTAGGCTAGTTCCCGCGGAGATGTTGGCAACGATGTTGTTGAATTGGCTTATTGTGACACTTGGTTCTACGAAAGCTTGTTCCAAAACTTTCTGTAGAGCTTCCCTATGAGCTTCAGAACTCAATAGTAGGGAAAGAACAGAAATCCTAGACGGAGTATGTAGTAATTGGTCTACAATGTTGTATTCACTCCTCTGGATTAACTTCAAGATCTCATCATTTTCTTTCGCTTGAACAGCATTGGTCGGATGATTGTCTTGCCTATGTGGTACTTCCTCCGAAGGTTTCTCCACATTTTCTGTTGTTCTGTTAAAGACTCGTCCACTTCTGGTGACTCGACTAACATCAGCAATGTTGACAACAGACGGTAATGGTATTTCCTTACCATTTTCAATGAATGTAGCGTTGTACTTGTATGGTATAGCCTTGCTGGACTCATACGGTACAGGACCTGGTAAGTAGATGACTAGTGGTGCAACTGCTGTCTTCCTGCTATCATACTTGACTTGCATTGGTTCAACTTGATTAATTTGGGAAGATACGGTAAAGACTTCATCATCTTCTCTGTTGGCAAGAACAGTAATGGTATTGTCATCCATCAGCTTTTGAATGTCGTTGCGAACACGCAAACATCCTCGTGAATTTCTTCGACAGATTTCGCATCTACTGTAAGCGTGGAAATCTGTTCCAAAGTAGGCAAGTCCATTTAAAGTTTTGTGGAACCTGACTACCGATCCTTCAAGGTCTTCAACTTTGTAGATCTTGTATTCTCCTGGACATCCTTGAACCATGTTGATGTCATGTTCAGTTCTGACTCGGATATGTTGAATCCATCCCAAGTCCATTTGTTCTTGTAATGCAGCTTGAACTACGGCACATCCTTGATTATTCTTTGGACAAATTTCACATGTGAAGTAGTTGTGAGGTGGTATATGACCGTACCCAGCTTGTTTAGCGTGCATCTTGACAAGATTTTCCCCTATCTGACGAATGTCGTAGATTTGAATGACATTGGGGTGTTGATCTACCAGATTTACTGAAGCTTCTTTATGCTGCGGCAAAGGATTTGCTTGGACGTTTGGATTAGTATCTTTGAAGGATAGCATTCCGCTCTTTACTAATCGTTGGACGTCAATCTTGAAAGATAAACAGTTCTCAATATTGTGACCTGGTGCCCCCTGATGATAGGGACAAGATTGGTCAGCCTTATACCATGGTGAGGAACTGTTTGTAGGATTTGGAGGACTCCTTGTCTGAATGAGTCCTTTTGCCAGTAATGTTGGAAACAAATCCGCTTACGGCATTGGTACTGGGTCAAAGGCAGGATACCTTGGAGCCCGATTGTTGTAGTTTGGAGGTCGAACCTGCTGCTGAGGTTGCTGCGACCTTTGTTGAATTTGTTGTTGCGAGACCTGAGGTTGATAAGCTGGCGCTGAGTTAACAACCGGAGTTATTGTTGCAACTTGAGGTTGGAATTTCTTCTTGATTTTGTGCAAGACATTGCTGACATCTTGATCCTTTTTCTTCTGGAAAGAACTTCCATACTTCCTTGGACCAACAGAAGATTCTGGTTCTTTGTTCAAGCGTCCTTCTCAAACTGCTTCTTCTAAACGCACACCCATGTTTACCATCTCGGTAAAGTCACTTGGTGCACTTGCAACCATTCGTCCGTAGTAAAATGGACTCAAAGTTTTGAGATAGATTTTTGTCATTTCTTTCTCTTCAAGTGGTGGACAAATTTGAGCAGCAACTTCACGCCATCTCTGAGCGTATTCCTTGAAGCTTTCTCTATCCTTTTGAGTCATGGCCCGGAGTTGATCTCTGTCGGGAGCCATATCCAGATTGTACTTATACTGTTTGACGAAGGCCTCTCCGAGGTCTCGAAAAGTACGAATCTCTGAACTGTCCAAGTTCATGTACCATTTGAGTGCAGCACCAGTCAGGCTGTCTTGAAAATAATGAATGAGCAATTGTTGATTATCAGTCTGAGTTGACATTCTTCGAGCGTACATCACAAAATGACTTTGTGGGCATGAATTCCCTTTGTACTTCTCGAAATCTGGTACTTTGAATTTGTGAGGAATCTTAACATTTGGAACCAGACAGAGGTCTGCAGCATTCTTTCCAAATAGATCTTGTCCTCGGAGAGTCTTGAGTTCCTTCTGCATTTGCAGAAACTGTTCTTGGAACTCGTCCAATCTTTCATACATGCCAGCATCCTCACTTGGGGCGTGATGATATACTTGTCCGCCTTGCGGGGGAAAAGTATGCATAATGGGCTGTGGAGAAGCCATGACAGCAGATCTTGGAATCTCAGCATTCTGTTGTGCGAAACCCATTGTCGTTGCTCTTGGAACTTCAATTTCCAGAGGTTTGTAACCCTCCGGTGGACGCATATCCATGGTGACTTTTGGAGCTTCAGAAGCTGGAGGTATGTACCCTTCTGGAGTAAAGTTATACGGCATGCCCCACGGTCGATCAGGCGGCATGGTATACTGAGGAATAGGAGTAGAAACAATCTCGGAAACCACAGTCCTTTGCGGTTCTTCTGGCGTTGGTCGATTCTGCGCAACTACCAGGGCTTCTACCATACTATTGAGTCTTTCAACAGTACCTTTGAGAGTATTAATCTCTTCTCTGAGTTCTTCATTCTCTTGCTCAAAGTCTTCCATTCTTTTCTTGCGACTTGAACGAGTGTTGTATGGATGAGACAGCTTGAAAGTCTTGGTTCACCTCCTTCTCCTCCTCTCTTTCTGGAGAAAGGAAAGTGACTATTAGATCCGCGACAATTCTCGTGTCAGTGCGTACGACTAAAGCGATGTATGATATGCAATTAAGTTATTATTTTTCAAGGAAACACCATAATTACGTTATGAAACATCAAACTTTTATTAAATAAGCGAAAACGCCGTTTTTACACACTTTGAAAAATGGAAATACAGAGAAACTGAGAGAAAGGACTCTAAAACTTTGATGATGAGCCGACTTCGCGTTCTAACATCTTCTTCTGTTTCTTGAGCTGAGCGTTCTCTGACGTGAGCTGATCGATGATCCAGGAAGCAGGAGGGATATGATGAGAAAGTGACGATTGTGTCACTTGTCGATCGAGCACTTCAAGTAACTCATCCTTCCTTGTTAGGATGTTTTGAATCTCAACATTTTCCGTGTTGACAATTCGATACTTGTTCCTCCAAGCATTCCTTTCTTGGCATACCTTGTTTAATGCCGCTTGTAATTTTTCAACCTCGGTGGAGAAAAGGTAAATTGGTTCCCTTAGGGGAATAGGTTCTTGATGTTGATATGGCATCCTGAGCTTGAATGCTCTGACGCGTACCCATTGAAGGTAAGGATCCAGGGAGATGCAAAGATGTTTTCCTAACAATCTTCTCCCTTTGCTGTGAACAAGACGCCAGGCTTGGACAATTTCCTTCTTCAGCATGTTGCCATGATCGTCGATGTTCTTGAAGAACAGACCCTCCAATTGAATATTACTTGGAATGTTTTTCATGGGATATCCGTATTGACGACGGGCTAAAGCTGGATTGTAACTGATTCCTCCCTTAGTTCCAATAAGGGGTATGTTGGGAAAACTTCCGCAACTGAAGATGATCTTGGTTTCGTCGTTGTCAGGACTACACCAATCAATGTCTGTATGAGTGAGAGACATGATTTTCTGTGACCAGTAAAGGCCATCTCTCATATTCCAGAAAGTGCTAGACTTTGGCAGGTGCAAAACGAACCATTCGTATAACAACGGTACGCAGCATGTGATTAATCCTCCTCGTTGCAGGTTTCTTGAATGCATAGAGTGATAAGCATCCGCAAGCAAGGTTGGAACTGGATTTCCAATTAAGAAGATCTTAATTGCGTTGATGTCGACGAAATCGTTAATGTTAGGGAACAAAAACAATCCGTAGATAAGCAAAGCCAAGATTTCCTCAAAAGCGCTCATATCTTGGATGCTGACGAAGTACCGAGCTTGATCAAACAGGAATTTGGAGGGCAATCCTTGAATTCCTCCTCTACTCACCATATGAGTTCTGATGTCGACTACGTTCAAAGGAGTAGTTGCAGCAATGATAATGTTGTCAGGATTCTTTTCCAAACCGGAGTACGGATCTTGCGCGTACACGGGTATTCCAATCAGACGAGAGTACTCCTCTAACGTAGGCATGAGCTGATAATCTGGAAAGGTGAAGCAGTGATACGTTGGATCGTAAAACTGTACCAAGGTGGGAAGGATTCCATCCACAATGTTGGTATTGAGCAAAGGCAGAAGTTTTCCATACTTCTCCTTGAAAGCCTGGGGGTTGACCACCAGTTTTCCGAGCTTTCCCAGTTCCTCGACCTGGGGAATCTTGAAGGTGTATTTCCTAGCTCTCTTTCTTCCGTAATCCATGGTATAGATCCTTAAGTCCTTTCTCCGTTTCTCTCTTTCTATGAAGTTCAAAACGTTCGTTATTTAGTTTCCTTGAAAAATGACTCGAAAAAAGACTCTTTTTTTTTAGTTGTTTATTAATGAATGATGCATGAATGCATGAATGCACACACAAGAGTTTTAAACAAACATGGCGTTGAAGGGTATAGTGGTCATGAAGTCAAAACGCAATCCCCGCCCCAATGGTAAACTAAGGTTAAGGATTTTTGTATCTGTAGATCGGGTTCTAGGGGTCTCAGAGTTTTTGCTCAACCTTAAAGATACGTTGATTGGTATCTATAAGAGAGTTTTCTCTGAGTGTAGTATCTGCGTGACAATTACTTCCGTAATCACCGCTCTACGTCCTAAAAAAAAGGCTTTAAGTGGGGTTAATGTGTTTCTAGGTCCTCCTAGTACAAATCAGTCTCGGAATGCAGTGGCGCAGTTAATCACAACCAGCCAGGCAAATCCCAAGAGTAGACTTGGAAACCAAGATTAGAGGGCCTTCACCGGGAAGACATCCTCCATCCTATCTTATGTTGCACTCAAATCCGGGTATAGGATTTCTCACCACAAGGGGGAATCAAGCCCTTTCCCGATACAGAATAAACAAAATAAACAAATATATATGCAACAATCACATGAAATGACACAGAGGTTAGGCAGGACTTCTCTTGTTTGAGGGGGAATTTGGCATCCCTAATTCCTCATTGGGGCTGGACCAGCAACAGGTCAACCATTGGTTTGGATGAAAAACCAAGGTTTTTAACACTTATATCCCCAGCGGAGTCGCCATTTTTCTGTGGTGGTCGTTTTCTTTTACCTCCCCGTTTCACTTGGGAGGACGACACGCTAAACCCTTCACGCGAAATTTGGAAGGAGAATGCGCCCGTGGTGGGATGAATTTTATTTCAGTTCTTCCTACGATATCACACGAAATTTCTTATTTGTCCTACGAGTAGGAAAGGGGAAAAAAGATCTCAACTAAACCCTAGGAGTTTGCTAAGTGTGGGGATTTCACCTAGACTAGAAATTCTGGAGTCCGGGAGGTCGGTTATACATAGGGAAGTGTTTAAACACCCTACATATCTGTAGTACTCTACAGGAACCTTCTATGTGTAATTGTGATTGTGTTTATTGCTAATGATTGGGAAAGTTTCTCCTTTGTGTTAGGAGAAGGAATTGAATTGACTTAAAGAAAGACAGACAGACAAACTGACTATTTTTGGTATTTTATTAGCTCGCTGAGATTCCTTGTGAACCTCATGCCTACATATCCCTAGTGGAAGTCAGAGCTTAATGTAGTTCGGGGAACTAACTAGGGAAATTACTTGTTTTTTGGTGCCTTGCTTAAAGCTCAAGGTTGAAGCTTGAAATTAAATCTCTGTTTACAGTAAAGGGACATGAAATCATCTCTACAGAGAGGTATTTGTACTATTCTACCACAAACATTTAAAAGTGTGACAGAATAACTGGATTCATTTCATTCAAGAGGGGGACCTTACTTGTGTATGTGCAAGTATACCAGTCAAATGCCTCTTCAATGAAAGAAAGATGCTCATCCAAATTAGGGAAAGTTACCACATGTCTGGGTTTTACTGCCAGCTCATGCCTTTCAAAATCCTAAATGGGAGACTTGATTAAAATTGAAATTGAAATGAAAATGTTTGTTTGAATGTGGTAGAGTAGTAAAAATATCTCTCTATAGAGATAAGCTATGTCTATCTACTGTATAAAAGATTTGAATTTTAACTGGCTTGTATGAGGCCCAAGCTTGAGGCTTTTTGATTGATTAATTAATTATTATTGACTCTGGGAGATGACTCCACTGGGGATTAATTACAGGGTATTTTTGTGTTCTGTACAAAGCCCAGAATTGAGGCTGACTCTACTTAGGGAGACTCTATTTATGTGCCTTGTACAAAGCCCAAGGTTGTGCCTGACTGTTGAGGATAATTGAATGAATGACTCTATTTTATGTGCCTTGTACAAAGCCCAAGGTTGTGGCTGACTCTAGCTAGGGAGAACATTGTTTTCTGCCTTGTACAAAGCCCAAGGTTGTGGCTAACTCTTAAATAAACTAAGTAGGGATGACTCTATGGGGAAAAGATCCTAGGTGTTAGGAATCTTTGACACATGAAAATATGGTTTATCTGCCTTGTACAAAGCCCAAGGTTGTGGCTACTGAATGATGAAGAACTCACTGGGGAGACTCTATTATCTGCCTTGTACAATGCCCAAGGTTGAGGCTGACTCTTGACAGGGGAGTTTTAATGTTTGGGTGCCTTGTATGAAGCCCAAGGTTGAGGCTAACTGTTTTTGTTGGTTTTGACTCTACTGGGGAGGTTTTATTTATTAAAAGACTGTTTTTCTTTGGAAGCTAACCCTTTCCAGGGATTTTGACTCAGCTGGTGAATTTGTCTGTTAAAAGACTGACTTTATCATGTTTTTTTGGAGGCTGACCCTTTCCAGGGGTTTTGACTCTTTTTTGGGGAAATTATCTCCTAAGAGAAATGAATCTTTATTTTTTGACATTTAATAATTGACTTTGGAGGCTAACCCTTTCCAGGGGTTTATTGAAAATGAAAGAATGTGTGGAAGCTAACCCTTTCCAGGGATTTTATTGGAATGATGGATTGATTTTAATTGACTTTGGAGGCTAACCCTTTCCAAGGGTTTTTGATTGAAATGGATGGCAGAAAGATTATCTAATGGAGACTTCTTGTTTAAAGCCCAAGATGAAGGCTGACACATGCTGAGGAGAAAATAAACATAGATCCTAGACTCTGCTAAGGAAGATTGATGGAGATAAGGGTGACAGAGACTGTCCATGTCTCTCATTCCAAAAGGTGTACTCAATGCAAAATTGAGACAAACTTAGCTTGTTTAAAGTCTGGTTTAAATGGGAAGAAACTCACCAGGGTAGGCTAAAAGGTGACTAAAGACCTGTTCCTATGTTTATAAGAAACCTGATGGGTCCTTGTATACAAGCTCAAGAGGAAGCTGGAAATGCTTTTAAGAAGCCTGTGGGTCCTTGTACAAAGCCCAAGAGGAGGCTAACCGAGGGTCCTTGTTATAGCACAAGAGAAAGCTATGTAGTTTTGAACTTATTTTGGCTCTAAGCAAATGGGTAAGAGGTTTCACCGGGAATAATTCCTCTTTGGGTGGATGTGTCCTATTATTTGGATTCTAAGGTTTTTGCCAAGATGTTTCACCGGGAATAATTCATCTTGGGGGTTTGAACTACAGATCTCTAATTAGGAAAGAGCCTTCACCGGGAAGACATTCTCAATCCTAGGCCATATTCCTATAATATATATATATATATAGTTTAACTGTCCTAAGGTTTATACTCAAACGTAGTTCTAAACTAATATATGTGCACAATTTATATTTGACAGTAATTTAAATAAAGACTGTAAATTGAAAGCTTTGTAAAGCCTAACCTGGATGGAGTGGAGGCCATTGAAGAAGTATGTACAGAGCCTCAACAGTAATTTTGTTGTTTTGTTGATAACAGTTGAATATATATATGATAAACAGTTAATAGTTTTTTGAAAACAAAAGAAGTGAAGATGGACAAAGGTCACATAGGTATCTGAAGAGTTTCACCGGGAATAATGCCCTTCAAATACCAGAAGAATGTTTTGAAAACAGAAAGAAGATTTTGAAAATACAGTTTTGAAAACAAGCTAAGAAGAGAAGGTGTTTGGGACTTACACTCTATTAGAGGCCCAGTACTTTACAGTACTGGTTATAAAAACAGTTGGAAAATGATTTAGAATGATGCAAGGTTTTGTTGTTTGAAAACCCTAATCATTTGACTTATTCGGAGATTGAAAACAATTTTAAAAATTGACAAAAGTCAACTTAATTAAGGTAAAGATGAAGATCTATGCCTAATTAAAACCTAAACAAACAGGGTTTTATCATAAACCTTATTTACAAAATGATTAGGTTAAAACAAAGTGAATATATATTTAAAGTATTTAAGAAAAAAAACACTTAAAACATATTATTTTAGACCTAATAAAAATATATGAAATAAATAATATTTTTATGATTTTTTTTTATTATTCACAAAATAGATATATTAAATGACAAGTGTGTGAAAAATGAAGTGAAAATAAATTAATTTGATAGGTTAAATAATTGGTTAAAGTTGTGAAGAAATTAAATGGGAAAAAGTGGTAAAAAATAGGGTTTGTCACCAACCAGGTTTGAACCCACGCCCTTTGTATTACCAGCCCAAAACAACACCACTGAGCCAACGCGCGCTTGGTGTCATATGCATGGTTCCATTGCAATTCATATATTACTCAAATGCATAGAAGTGAAAAAAAAAATCAAAAGGTCTGGGGCGAGGGGGATTCGAACCCCAGACCTTGGGCACGCGCAACACACAAACACTCTTTACCACTGGGCTATCACGTTTTAGTCGTTAATGAAACAGGTATCAATCAAAATAAAATAAACTTAGACCTGAGTTTGAAAATTGCGCGCCACCACCATCTTCGTCTTCAACCTCAAGCTCTCAAATTTCAAATTTATGAACTTGCTCATTTCTCAACCATTTGCAAAGATGTAAAGACCAAACTTGCTCTAAATTCACTCACGATTCTAAATATGTAACTATCATAAATTTATATCAACTATATCTAACTAATTTACCAGAAATCGTGAAGAACCCTAAAACTTAAAAATCAAATTAAATGGCTATGCTGAAAGATAAATGAATGATGATAGAGGGTTTTCAATCCTCTGATGATGCTGAACAAGATAGAATCGAGCTATTTCTTAAAGAATGCTTAAATTAAAGAGGTGAGGTTCAGAAACTTACCTCTGAAAATGGAGGTCGTGAGGATGATGGAGAGCACCTGGGCTTGAATGAATGATCTCAATAGCTTCCCTGAGACTCAATGATGCTAACTGAATGCTTATTGTAGCCTGAATCCTTCTGAATTGTTCTATGGACCTCCCTCGATTTCAGCTTCAAGTGAACATGGAGGGTGTTGATTCTTGAGTTACAGATGAGCTGCAGCCATCTGGTTAGCTTCACTATGACCTGAGGAGTGTGTCTGGATGATTGGCTTGGCTCGGAACCTCCTGAATTACTCCATGGACCTCCAACTGCAAATGCTCCAAAGTGAGAGCAACAATGGTGTTCCTCCACTTACAGAAGTGATCCAGGTGCTTGGATCACCTCAAATGACCTCCCTTGAGATGTTAGAATGTTCACTTCTCAAAGATGAGCTCTGGTTTGAAGAAATTGATTCTTCTTGCCAAAGAACTTTGAAAAACAATGAACATGAGAAGAGAAAGAGAAAGCAAGGAATATGGTTGCTTTGGTGTGTTTTTGAATGAGGAATGCCTCTGTATTTATAGGCAAATGGATGCAGATCAATTGGCTGTGGTGAGCTTGCTTAGTGTAGTGAGTTTGGTTTCTTAGCCATGAAGAAATTCAAAGAATCTCCAAAATGCAATGATGCATTTTCGGGCTAGCTTCCCCCATCCATTGATTCTATCTGATCTTAGGGGACATTTCAGATGCAAAGTGAGCTCTAATTGGTTGATGAGAAGATTCCTTGGGTGATTCATCAATTTGCCATAAATTCACAAATGTAATCATTACATAATCACATGTTCTTGTTTTTTAGAATCTTCTTCAATTCTTATGGCATGGTGAAAATGAATGCATGGCATGGTTTCAGATGTGTTATGGGTCGTGTAGCATCCATAAGAGAGGTTATTTGCACAAAATTTGCAAAGTCCAAAAGTGTCCATGACCTATAATTTTACTTCATGAGGCCAACTTTGAACAAGCATAACTCTTAGCTCAAATTGAATTTGGAGAAGGTTGAACACAATTTGGAAAGCCCTAAACATCTACTTTAAATCATTAGTTTATGTCTTCTTCAGAATCATTTAGGAAATTTGTGAAAAATGAGCCCAAAGTTGGATGAAAACTAGGTTAAAACACTTAGAAAAATTTCTAAGTGTTTATGACCTAAACTTCAAAATTTCCAAAACTTCATAAATGATTGATCTTTTGAAAAAAGTTCCTTTGTAAGATGTTGTTTTATTTTGCAAGATCTACAACTTTCATGTTGGAAGTTTTTTGAGTTGTGTAGGTGAAATTTTGAGTTCTCACCATGCCTTCAAAAACCCTAATTCCCGACTTTTTGCTCCTTGATGAATTTCTTTGAATTTCTTTGGTCAAATGACTTTAATATCCATATATTGATGATATTGATCTTTGAAAGTCATTTTTTGACCAAAAACCTTAAAAGTCAAAGGTGATCCCATACAGTTGACTTTTGCCTGACAAAGTGAATTTTTGGACTTTTGTGTAGAAACAAGATCTTATCCTCAAATGAATGATGTAAATGGATTATATTGAGGTAGTAGAGACTCTTGAATCATGTCTTGAGTTTTGGATTCATGCCCTGATTAAAAGTCAACTATCTTGGTGAATTAGGTCAAAAACCCTAATTGTCGACCAGAGGACAATGATGAGTGTAGACTTGGAATTGAGGTGTAATGTCCAGTGGATCTTGTCATAATAGTTATTTGAAGATGATTAATGTCTTTGAATGGTCTCTTTGGGCTTTTTAGGGTTTCCCAAAGGTGATCCCTGATTTTAGTCCTTGATAGGCTCCAAACCCTAGTCTGTTGATCTGAGTAATCCTGTGCTTAGATGACTGGGTGTCTTAATCAATCATAGGTGTAATAATGAGGCTTTTGAGTCTTATGATTGTATTAGAGACTAATCCCTCTATTGATTGATCCTTTGCCTGAGTTTTCTTGTCTTTGAACACCCTCGATTGAATGTCAGGCTGCTCAGGGTACTTGCTTTGACTTGATGAAAATCCTGAAGATATGTCATCTCAGGGGGGTCAAAAATTAGGGTATGACACATTCAAAAAGATTTTTATGGCGTTGATATCAACAAAGTCGTTGACGTTGGGAAACAGAACCAACCCATAGATGAGCAAGGCTAGTATAGCTTCAAAAGCTATCATGCTACCAGTTTCGACGAAATCAAAGGCTTTCTTCATTAGGAAGTGTGAAGTTAAACCCGGGAGGTTTCCTTTGGTAGTCCAATTACTCTCTACTTCAGATTTCTTCAAGTGGATACCTGCTGCAATGACTGGTGACTTAGGAATGGCTTCCAAACCATTGAAAGGTATTTTGTCAGACACGGGAATACCCAAAAGATTGGCATATTCTTCCAAGGTTGGTACCAACTGATAGTCTGGAAAGGTGAAACATCGGTAGACGGGATCATAGAACTGAACCAGAGTTTTGAGAAGTCCTTCATCAACATGAGTGTTCAAGATAGGCAAAAGCTTTCCATAACTTTTCCTAAAACCGGAAGGATCTTGTACAGAAGATGCTAACTCTCTCAGTTTTTCCACATCAGGCGCTTTAAAACCGTACTTTTTGGTATGCCTTTTTACCCCTTCCATAACTTAATCTTATAATGTTTGCAAAGAAAATTCTCTAAATTTTTTTGGAAAAATCATGTTTTTATGGAAAAAGATGGGTTTTTTTTTAATGAATGCATGGATGCATGAATGCCACATATTCAAACATGGTAAAGCAAACATGGTAATGTAAACATGGTATTGCAAACACGGTATTGCAAACATGGTAATACAAACATGGTACACATAGGTTCAAAGGTCCAGCGTCACGAGCATGAGGTCAGAGAACCAAACATGGGATAGTACTAGGGGTTAATCACCTGCACAACATGTTCTACTGATACATCAGAGTCTACATTTTTCTTTCGGATATTACCGGCTTGCACAACTGAACTTGTGAGCTAGCAATATTCTCAAGAAAAACTCGTCTGCGTGTGGCTTTCCGCATGACAACTAATCCAAGTCTTCACCTGAATAGTTTCTGCGCCACAACCTAATAAGGCCAGGATGGGTTGGGGTTCTACGGCTAACTCAGCTTCTACAGTTCAATGAAAGCAATAATGTCTTCGCTACGAAACATGCTAAACATATATTACCAACAAGGAACCTCCACTGAGCGGAAGGATTCTCATGCCAGCTTTTTAAGGACTGAACTTCTTGTATGCCATACATGACTATGCCCTCCACCTAATTCTTATGTGTACTTAATCCGGGTTAGGATTTGTCCATAATGTATCACTTGTAACAGAACCACAGAAGTAACAGAACCAGAACCACACATGTAACAAAAATGAAATGAAAAATATAGCAAATAGAATTAACCCTTTCTTTGGAAACAATAAAAAGATGCTCATCGTCCCCAGTGGAGTCGCCATTTTTCTGTCACGGGGAAAAATCATCGTTTTGTGGGATGAGACACCTGATGCCTTCTTTGGGCTCGAGTGCTCAAGAAAAAGATTTTTCTTTGTTTTTGTCACGACCAAACTTTTTATTGTTTCCAAAGTAGGAAAAGGAAAAAAGCTGCAATAACCTTAAAAGTGGGGGAGAGATTCCGGGTAAGAGGGTTGGTTATACGAAGGGAAGGTATTAGCACCCAACGTATCTATAGTACTCTATAGGTTTCTTTGCTATGTTTTTCATTCTATGTTATTGAGAGGTTCTGTTGTGAGATAGGTGGGAAACTAAGGTGTTTATTTGATTATGCTCGCAAAGATCATCGTGATCCTCTGCATACATATCCCTTAGAGGGAATCAGAGCATCTGTAGCTCGGGGTCTACGGGTGCTAAGGTTTGAGTGGTTTGAGGGAGAAGTTTTGCTCGCCAAGGATACAACCTTGTGCCTACGTATTCTCAAAGGGATGTTGAGAAAGTCAGAGCAATCGTAGTTCCCACTTATGCTAGTGGAAGCAAAGGAAAAGAGACAAATGTCATCTAAATGTTCGATGTATCTAATCTATATCATCACATACATCTGTTTGTTTTTGTTTGAAATCTTTTCATTATAAGCTCTAGGCTGTGCCACTTATGGCGCTTAGAATGATAAAGATGTTTTTTTTGTTTAGCCAGCCTTGTGGCAAAAACAAGTTTGATTAGCCAGCCTTGTGGCAAAAACTTTCAATGAAGTCAGCCTTGTGACAAAAAGTTTTGATTAATCAGCCAGCCTTGTGGCAAAAGTTTCGACGAAGCCAGCCTTGTGGCAAAAACTTTGATTAATCAGCCAGCCTGGTGGCAAAAGGTTTGATTGATTAGCCAGCCTTGTGGCAAAAGAGAAATTTGATTGATTGATTGTTTGTGATGATATAGATGAGATACTCCTATCATAGAGATGATAAATGTCTAATCTCCTAGGGTATTTGTTTTGGATATTGGGGATGCTTATAAAAAGCCCGTGGGTCCTTGTACGAAGCCCAAGAGGAGGCTATCCGAGGGTCCTTGCATTGTAAGCCCAAGAGGAGGCTATGGGAGGGACTATCGAGGGTCCTTGCATTGTAAGCCCAAGAGGAGGCTATGGGAGGGACAAGTCGTTTGTACGAAGCCCAAGAGGAGGCGTGGTATAGTTGGTTTGAGCTCTTAGAGCGATTTCACCGGGAAACCATACTCTATGTCCTAACCTAAACTAAGGAGATTCTTTGCACGAAGCCCAATAGGGGAGGCTATGGGGAACCTAGTGTTGTACTAAGGTGAACAAGTATATATAACACGATCACAAATATGAACAAGTACGAACAAATATGAACAAGTACATGAACAAATAAGAACAAGTATGAACAGTTATATATGACAAGGTGTGTGTATACAATGGAGTTTATGAAGGAAATATACCTGTAAGCATGATCCGTTTGTATACACGGTGCTCGGGACTTATACTCAGGGAGAGGCCCATTGAGTTTATTCAAAGCTATGTAAACAAATATTTACGAAGAGGCTTGGGACTTATACCTACATGGAGGCCCATGGTATTTTTGGGAAGATTTAAAGAAAACCTTCATTTTTGATTTGTTATTCGAAGTTAAAAAACAAATTGATCGAGGTATGTACAAAAGGTGTATGTACAATGAAATACCTAATTTCATGTAAGGGAATGGGACTTATACCTATGTGGAGGCCCCTGTTTTATTTTATAAAACATGGTTGATTTTTTTGTTAAAAAATACGAGGTTTCATCGTTTGAAAACAGTTTGAAAGTTTTGTTTTAAAAAAAATTTTCTGTTTAAAGAAAAACTGTAAAAAAAGGAAAGGGACTTATACTCTCTAAAATTCGAGAGACCCATTTGTTTTGAAAAGCAATTGATCAATCCAAAAAGATTTGATCAAGAGTTTTTTTTGAAAAGAAAACCAAAAAGAAATGGTTTATTGTTTTGAAAAACTTTGATCGTTTGTTTTAAAACAGTTTGAATTTTGACAAAAGTCAACTTAATTAAGATAAATAACAAATTTCATGCTTAATTAAGACCTAAACGATTAGGGTTTGATCACAAAATATTTACAAGTGATTAAGTTTGAAAATCAAATGAAAAACAATATTTAAAGTATTAAAAAAAATACTTAAAAACATGCCATTTTAAACTTAATAAAAATGTATTAAATAAATATTTTTTTTTTGTGATTTTTTTGGATATTCATAAAATATATATATTAAATATGAAGTGTGCAAAAAAAGAAGTAAAAATGATGAATTTTGATTGGTTAAATTAATTGATGAAGTTGTGTAAAAAATTAAAGAAAATAAGTGATAAAAAAAAGAGGTTTGGTCCCTAGGGGACTTCAACTCGTGACCCTGAGGTCACCAACCAAAACAACAACCAACTGAGCCACGCTTGTGGCTTGTAAGTAACATGCGTTTGATAGAATATATTTTCCAACTAAAATTCAAAACTCATGAACCAAAAAACGCGCCAAGAACACAATCCCAATTTGAATTTGAATTTTCTGAAAAATTGAACCAAATTGATCAAGTGAAGGGTCTATCTCACTCGTTTTTTCACGAGGATCATGATGGTGCCCTCAAAATTCATTTATTTTTGCTCTAAGCTCATCAATTTTCTGGAAATCGTGAAGAAACCTAATTCTGAGATTGATCATGAAATCGTGTATGTGCAAGATAAATGGCAATTGATTGAGGGTTAATGATCCATACACATGCAGAAACATGATGGCAAAGCAATATTTCATTTATGATGCATGTATGTATGAGTTTGATGTTCATGAGCACTTACCTTAAAAATGGCAAAACTGGAAATCGAATTCTTCAATAGAGGTGTTACAGAAGTTGTTTGATGATCTGGATAGCTTCAATGGACCTTAGGGAAGGTGTTTGAATGCTTGACATGGATTGAATTCATCTGGATCATTCCATGGAACCCGATCTGCAGTAGGACCAGGTGTGAATCGAGCTTGATGATGGAGGTGTTTCAGATCATGAATGATGGTTGGGATAGTTCACATATGGTATATGGAATGTGTTTGGAGTGTTAGTTTGGACAGAAATGAGCTTGAATTGAATTTGGCATGATAAGGCTAGTGTTATGCATATTTGGGAAGTGAGGTAGTGATTATGAGATTTAGGTGTTTTTGGGGTATGTGAGTGAATCAAACAACTTACATATGATGTTTAGGAAGTGTTAGAAGCAACACTTTGCTCAGAAATTGCAAGAGATGAAAATTGCAATTCTTCCTCTTTGAAACTCATGAAACTTGCAACTTAAGAAAGAAGAGAGAAAACCTATGATTATGAGGTTTTGGTGTGATTTGAAGAGTGATTTGAACCTCTATTTATAGGCCAAGGATTCTGAACTCCAAGCTTTGCAAGTTGATCAAAGAATGGTGATTTGGCATTTGGAGATAAAATGGAATCTTTACATTTAATGCAAATGGTTAAAAGTGACTTAACCATGGTTAATCTTCCAAGCTTCTTATCCTCTTCCATTCTGATCTTCAAATCAGAAAATATCTCTCAATTATTGCATTGATGCATCATTACTTGCATTATAGGTCATGTAGTATTGAAACTTAGTGAAAAAATGGTGAAAATTCAAGCATAATGGTCACTAATGTCAAATTTCAAAACCATAGCTACACTTCATATTTTTTCATGCTCTTGGACATTTTGGAAAGCTCATGTTACACACTTCAAAACCCTAGTTGAAAGTTTCTTCAAGACCTTTAAGGAAATGGGTGAAAAAGATCCATGAACTTTGAAGAAAATGAGATTTTAAGTGAAATTTTCAAAAGATACTAACTTTGAAGCTCCATATCTCTTAAATAGTTGATCTTTTGGAAAATCATTTTATGTGACAAAGTTGTTCATTGGATCAAAATCTACAACCTTCATGTTGGAAGTTTTTTTCAGTTTGTAGGTAAAATTTTGAGTTATTCCCTTCCAAAGTTTGGAAAAAACCATTGAAAAACACTTAGAAAATTTTCTAAGTATGAAAGTCAAACTTTTGACTTTTTGATTCTTGATTGATTTTCTTGATTTTCCTTGATCAAATGACTTCATATATCATATATTGATGATTTGAAACTTCAAAAGTCATGGTTGACCAAAATTTCCAAAAAGTCAATGGTGATCTTGTACAATTGACTTTTTCAGACGAATCGCGTTTCTGGAGATTTCAAATGAACCAAACTATCCTCACCAAATGAATGGTATGAATGGATCATGTTGAGTTATTGGAGGACCTTGAGCCATGGTTTAAGTTGTGGCACCATGTTCTGATTAAAAAGTCAGTTGTTCAGGTGAATTAGGTCAAAAACCCTAATTGTCGACCTGATGAGATTGATGACTATGGATCTTGAATTGAGATGTAATTTCCATTGGGTATTGTCATAGGGGTTATTTGAAGATGATTGAAACCTTTGAGTGATCCCCTAGAGCTTTTTAGGGTTTCCCAAATGTGATCCCTGATTTTTAGTCCCTGATAGTTCAAAACCCTAATCTGATGATTTGAAATTTCACTGTTGATCAATCCTTGTGTTGGAGATGTCTTGAGTCAATAGATTAGGTCAAAATGATGTACTTGGGGTCTTGAGGTCATGTCCCAAGTCATTAGGTCAAATCCTGAGCAAAAGTCAGGGGTATGCTATCTTCAGTCAAAACCCTAATCTGATTGATTCAAAGTCTCTGAGCTTGTTGAAATGAATCTTTGAGGACCAAATGTTGATTGTTGATGAAGATGGTTCTTTTAAGATGAAGGGAGAACAAAACCCTAATTGTTACTTGTACTGATGAGTGATTTTTCGTTTAAACCCTGCTGAGTCACAAGTAACAAACACAAGCTATGCAATTTGTTAGAGATGCAAATGATGCATATGCAAATGATATGAGGTGGTATCTTAGGTCAAAAATTGGGGTATGACAATATGGCATGGAAGTCGTACTCCCAATAGAGGTTGAGATTCCTTCCCCAAGGATACTGATGGAATCCAAGTTGTCAGAAGCTGAATGGTGTCAAGCTAGATATGATCAGTTGAATCTTATTGAAGAAAAAAGAATGACCGCACTATGCCGCGGCTAGCTTTACCAAGAAAGGGTGAAGAGAGCCTTTGACAAGAAAGTCAGACCTCGAAGATTCAGGGAAGGCGATCTCGTGCTCAAGAAGATATTACCTCTTCAACTAGATCCCAGGGGCAAATGGACTCCCAATTATGAAGGCCCATACGTTGTCAAGAAAGCCTTCTCAGGTGGTGCTTTGACTCTTACAATTATGGATGGTGAAGAATTCCCACGTCCCGTGAATACCGATATGGTCAAGAAATACTTCGCCTAAAAAAAGAAAAAGAGGAGCTCGCTAAGTTGAGAACCCGAAAGGGTGACTTAGGCAAAAATGAGCGTCTCGGTGGACTGAAAACCTGAAAAGGAGGTCCAGGCAAAAATTAGAGACAATAAAAAAGAGAAAAGCATCTCGATGAATTGAAAACTTGCAAAGGAAATTCATGCAAAAATTAGGGAATATGGCAAGTAACCACATCCGGTATCACCCGACCATCCTGAAGATTTTGTGAAGACTCTCAACCGACATCAACGTACGCTTGATATTCAAAGTTGATAGGGACACTAGTGATCATTGTATTTCAGTGTACCCTTTCCTGTAAAAGTTACCATTTTCAAACTTTGTAATCCATGGGGTCTTGCCGTTCGCAGACTACCATTCCATTAATGAAAATTTGAGCCGTATCTCATTTCTTGGAATTCTTATTTTATTCTGTCTTGCAAAATATTGTTTTTGAAATTAAGAGATTTGAAACAAAGTCAAATTTATTTTTCAAAATAAATGAAAAGACAGAACGTTCTCTTAAAACTCTTGAATACAGAAGGTTGACCCCGAGTCCTTAAAAGAGTTGGTTCTTGAAGCGAGAAACGAAAGCACCAACAAATTTTATCCCCACAAAACAGCTAGGTCTTGACACAAGTTGTCTCCAGCCAAGGATGGGTTTTCTTCTCAAAATGTGTTCCCCTTTTCAACGGGTTTTCTTCTCGAAATGAACAAAGAAGATTGATTTGAATAGTAATCTCCTCCCCTGCAGGATCTGCATCCCCAACGGAAGATGTTATTGACAATCAAGCGAGTATATACCCTGGTGTTGTCATTTCCTAGTGTCATCATATTATATGTTTGTTCTGTCAGTATGCACATAACACTCACTTATGCACTCATGCATTCATGCATCATATATTCATGCACGTCATTTGCATCTTGTTGATATGATAAGGTTATTATTCCCCAAGAAATATCTGTACTCCTTCCATTTAAGCGCCAGCTTTAAGCAGAAAGACCCATATTCTTGTGTTTCCCAGATGAGTTTCTTCCTCATGGGAAGGTTTTGTTTAGCTTATTCACCTATCTGTAGATGTGGTGAACCCCCGTTTTGAGCTTATTCCTCATCGGGGAGTATCTTGTTTGGTGTTTCATTCCAACTCCGCCTTGGTTTGAACTTTGTCTCCAGCAAGATATGATTACTTCGATCAGCGAATCCTGGATTCTCAATTGAAGACCTGATATTTTCAAAATGGACCTAGTTATGGTTCCCCAGAAAGTTGGATTTATATTCTTCGTAGTTGCCACTGTAATTTACCTGACAACAGGCGGTGGTCTCTTTATTTGAGCAGCTTGTGTGTCCTCAATTTCCTTCTTGAAAGAAGATGACCGTCTCTACGGAGCAAGAAAAATATTTTCAGCAAAGAAGTTTGGGAATGATAGAAGCTTCACAATAGACGGTTGGCCTTCTCAAGATGATGAAGACAGTCTGTTGAAGAACTTGATTTTGCAAGTGATTAGTCTCTTGATATAAGAAGACAGTCCACTATAGAAGATTCACAATAGATGATGAAGAAAGTCTATTGAAGAACCTAAGTATTATGAATGGTTGGTCTCTCCAGCGTCGAGATAGTTCATGTTAAAGTTATTATTAATGATTGGTCTCTCCAACATCGAGACAAATCATGTTAAAGTTATTATGAATGGTTGGTCTCTCCAGCGTCGAGACAGTTCATGTCGAAGTTATTTCTTTGTGAATGGTGAGTCTCCCCAGCGTATGAGACAGTTCATTGAGAAAGCCCATTGACTTCCTCCCCCAGCATAAGAATGCAGCCTATGGAACAGAATTAACCTTGTTATTTGTGGACCCATAGCTTGGTGTTGTCGTTATGTGTGAATCCATAACATATCT